>NW_021604656.1:2584366-2643166 GCF_004785775.1 Grammomys surdaster
AGAAGAAGAAGAAGAAGAAGAAGAAGAAGAAGAAGAAGAAGCAGTCGCCCCGACTCCTGTCGAAGTTGCTGTCTGTCTTTATGGTTTCTGGCCTTCACCAAAAGTTTATTAGCACGGAGGTCAAAGCCTGAGAAAAGCTAAGTGACAGTTGTGATATATTACCAAGATACTTTTCAACCAGGCAAGTCTAAGTTAAGCTGAGCAGCAGCCAGGCTGAAGTGCTCCCACGCCTTCCCGTTCTTACTAGCCTCCGTATTATCACTTTCCACTGGCTTCATTTATCATAGAATAGCAAATTCTCATTTATGTTTCTTTGGGAAAAAAGATGGAATTTTCATGTGTTTCCCTCAGTTGACTTGTTTGCTCTCCTACATATCTGAATCTGGCTGGATCCAAGTGTATATACTCACTCACTGAAATCGATGTTGATTTTGACAAACATTTACTGTGTCCGTCTGAGAGCCTCAACTGCATGGCATAGCTTATCTCAGCCACGTGGACCAACGGCTGCATCCTGCTAGCTGAACCTTAGTCCCGGTGTCCAGCAGAACGGAGACCCCAGCACCTTTTTCAGTGCAGCCAGCTTCCTCCTGGTCTCTCTGGCTTTTCCTTGCTGCTTTTCTCCCCTACTCTTCTCATGCAAGCTTTTTATGTGTTTACATAGCTGACTCAGACTGGCTCTTTTTTGGTTTGTCTTTAAAGTCCCTAGTGAACGGCCTCTGGTGTGTGTTCTCAGGATCACAAATGATCATGGCCCTTTGGTGCCCAAATGTATTCCAGATGGGTAGTCTCACATGGTAGCCTGGGTCTGGGGCCAGCCTTTCAGTGTGCCGGCCCAAGCCATGGGTGTCTGTACACGGAGGACAGAGATTTCCCAGCACAGAGGGGGGAAAACTGAGGGGGTTTCACAAACTGATGCTGTTGCCCACTGATGCCCCCAAATGAAAGTTAATATTGTCGCTGCCGTGGGCAAGAATGCCAGGAATGCTTTGTGGTGGTTCATCTTTTCTCAGCTCTCTATTTTAATTACTATCAGGAGGTGACCTCTCATGGTGGCTGGGGAACCCTTGCTCTTTCACAGGTGAGAATTAAAACTCACTGGTGTGTGTGTGTGTGTGTGTGTGTGTGATTTCCTCTACTGAGGTAGGACAATTGGCCTTCCATGCCAGGTACACCAGTTCTAAGTCTGCCTTTCTTGATCTCTATTGATGACAAACTACTTCTCTCCTTATCTAGCCTTTGTCTTCTCATCTGTAAAATGGGGAAAAGGACACCCACCTCAGCGGGTTAGTAACAGTCTTCAGATGAGATCATAGGAGCACAGTGTGATTCCTGGTTAAGGACATAGACAGGGTGAACAGTGTCTGTGGCTCAGGTTCATTGCAAATCCAACTAGGACTGTCAGCCCACACCCTGGAATAATCCTCTTGTTTTGTGCGTTTCGACTCAAAGTGGTTCTTGAGTTTGCTGTTGTTGATGATGTGTCCTTCTCCGTTTACATTCCTGGCTGTACTGCTTACTGCCTGTATGCCAGGGTGAAGTGACTTTAGTCTTCAGCCCTCAACTTTTGTGATCTGTAAAATAAACTAATAATACCCATTGTGTAAGGCAGCTGACTAAACCGCACTCAGAAAGCCCAGGGGGGTGGGGCGCCTAACCTTGTACGGGTGCCCAATAACCACTAGCAATCACATCGATACTCTTCTATCTGTATCCCTGATGCCTCCTTAGTCTTTCTACCTACCTATAGCTTTGCACTAGGAGGTCGTTAGGCCTGGAAGCCATTCTTTCTGTCTATTCTGCCCACTGCATTTCTGAGAATGTAAGACTCGAGCCACCCCCAGGGAGTCTGCCTTGGCTACATGAAGTGGCTCCTCTGGGACCCACAGGCTTCCCATGCTCAACCCCACAGCAGCCCAGCTTCCGGGTTGAGCTCATGCGCTGAGCCAGGCATCATTTGTGTTAGATTGGCCCCTTTGCAACTTAGCCATCTTGGTCAAGTTACTTAACATTTCTGTACCTTGTGTTCTTGTACACAGAGTAGATATGATGGGCTTTAAACCTTATATGCCCCCGTGGAGAATACAGAAGGAAGACGAGGGCAATAACTTGTAGTACGAAGATTTAAATAAACCCTAGCCCGGGGTTACTACTCACCTCAATGGTTTATATTCCCGAATGAAACACACACACAGCCTTTATATTTTAATATGCCTTAGGCAGCTCAAGAGCTGGGCAACTGCCTACCCTCTGTGTTAGAATCCACTTTCCTATCAATAGCTCTGAGTTACTAATTTCTATTCATCTTGGCTGCTCTTAACTCCAATCAGTCAGCCTTCTGGACCATGGTCTCTTGACATAGAGTTCAGGGTGCTCCCTTTGTTTCTTTACCCCATGGGGGCTCTTATCTCTCTCCTGTGCACTCTTCTAAGTCATGGCAGTTTTCTCCACTCTTCTCTTCTTCCTCTTGGTCCCAAGTCCAGGAAAGCCTAAACCCCGCCTATGTCTCTTCTCCCCAGCTATTGGCTGCTGAATCTTTATTTACCAATTGCCATGTTCCCCTCAGTATCTTATTGTGCGCTCTCTCTCTCTCTCTCTCTCTCTCTCTCTCTCTCTCTCTCTCTCTCTCTCTCTCTCATGCAGACAGTTTTAGGGGACCCAAATTGACATTAGAACGCAAGCAGCATTAGGCCAAACCCACTACGAACAACAGTAGGTGCACAAGCACAGTGTAAGGAACAACTGCTTGGAGATTACAATGTGATTATCCAATGAAAACCACCAGGATAGGCATTGTGTCTTAATCATCCTTGTCCCTGGTACCAGGCATACAGCAAGCGCTCAAAGCATGGTTGCTAAGAGTAAAGAGGTCCCACCGGGCGGTGGTGGCACACGCCTTTAATCCCAGCACTTGGGAGGCAGAGGCAGGCAGATTTCTGAGTTCGAGGCCAGCGTGGTCTACAGAGTGAGTTCCAGGACATCCACGACTACACAGAGAAACCCTGTCTTGAAACACAAACAAACAAACAAGTGAAAAAAAAGAGTAAATAGGTCCCTAATTTTTCTTTTTTATTTTTTTCAATTCATAGAACATTCTGAAAATTGAAGAATTTGAGTTGCAAGAAAGAAACAGAGTATGTGGCTGAGACATGGAGGTGACTTCTTCTAATCTTAGTTGCCATTTGCAGTATTATGATTTGGTTTTGTAAGGATCGATACCAGGACCTCATGTACACTAAGCGTATGCTCTGCCACAGAGCTATACCCCAGCCCACCCGCCTCATTGGTAGAAAGAGGATAATCTCATCAATGTCATGATGTTCTCTGAGAGCTAGAAAAATGTAGGTGGATGATGCACCTATTAAGAAAATATCAGGGGGGGGTCATAGAATCCAACATGTTGATTTAAGTTCTTTTTATATTTATGTCTGCAGTTTGTGTGTGTGCATGTGTATGTGCATGTGTGCACATGTGATGTAAGTGTGTTTTCCTGTGCATGCATGTCTGAAGGTCAAAGGTCAACGACAGATGTCTTTTTCTATCTCTCTTTCATTTTCTTCTTTGAGACAAGATCACTCATTGAATTTAGAATTCACCGTTTGAGCCATACCTTCCGGCCAGTGAGTTCTTAGGATCTATTTGTCTTTGCCCCTCTCAGGAGGATGCTGAGGCTCCAAGATTGGGTCCTCATGTCTGCAGAGCAAACACATTACCCACTGAGCCGTCTTCCCAGCCTCTGATTCTCGGTTGAATCAGGAGATTAGCAAGTGATTGTGTTTGTTCTTGTTGGAGGTTAAAATGCATTTGTAAATGACAGTAATGGAGACGGTGTGGGATTTGCACAGGAATGAACACGCAGTGTAAGAATAGAATAATACTTCTGAGCCCTGACATAGGAAGCCCACTCCATGAGAAGGAAGACACACAACAGTAAGTCATGGATTTAGTCATCACAGGCACTGAGAAAGATGGAATTTGAGAAAGAACTAGAGATCACCACCTCCAACATACTTCCAAATGAATTCCAGATGAATTTTACAGCTAAGTATAATAAAAAGCATTTCATATGCAAGTTAAAAAAATGACAGAAGCTGTTATTCACAGTAGAGTGTGTATGTGGGCTAATTTACTTTTTATGCAAAATTAGGTGTATCTATAATATACCTGAGTATTCTTTCTTAAGACCAGGAAGCTGTGTCCTTAAGACCAGGTTCACAAAAGGCTCTACGTGGCACAATTTAACAGGGCACTAGACACAGTCAGTGGCAGCGTGGTAGCCTTGTACACAGGAGACCTTGGGTTCAATGTCTGGCAGCAAAAAGAAATTGTAAATTTGAATGTGCTTATAGAAAATAGAAGAGGTTTTTTTACTTTTAAAATCTCCATGGTTAAAGAAAGAAAATAAAGGACTCTGTAGAAATAACAAGGGACTGAACACCGCCGTCTCCAAGCTTATGATGATTAATATGAAATGGTTAGAAATATCCCAAGTGTTGATCCACCACAACACTGGATTTGGAACAGAAGAAATATAAGTAGCAAGGACAGGAAGGTAGTTCATGATTCCTGATAACCAAATAAAAGAGAAATCAAATCATTATCAGGCTGGTTACTCCCTTGCTGGACACCCCTAAGCGACTCCATTGTCTTCAGGATAGAGTTCAGAGCCATAGCCTGACATCCGAGGCCTGTTATCAAGATTGAGCTTGGTTTCCCATCCCCCCTCCCCAGCCTCTTCTGTGAACACCAGAGGTTTTAACTATATTCTAAGTATACACACAAAAGCCAGGGCCTTTCTGGACACAATATCCCGACAATTGGTGTCTGCACTCCTCTCTCAGCAGGCCTTCCTGGTCATTCTTGTAATTCTCACCTGAGCTCAGGTAATAGTTCAGGTCCTTCTATGAGTCTGCTCTTGGAGCAAAGAAAATATTCAAAAGTGCCCCTGATTCCTGCATCTGTTTCTCTTCCTGTGAGAAAGGAGAGTGAAACTAAGCTTTCAAACAGTTCTCCACTCCGCTTTGTCCGGGGAAGCAGGTAGGAACTGCAACTTGCTCCTGGAAGCTGGGGAGAGAAAGGAGTTAATCCTGAAGCTAAACAGCCAGACTTGGATAAGAACTTACACAGAGTGTCTGCTTCCCTTTGCCTTGCTCCCCACCAAGTCTTAGCTCTGTCTCCAGCCAGGCTCAGAAGTCCAGTCAGAGCCTGACTGCTAGATAGCACTGAACACTGGGCCTCTGGACATCATGCAGGATATATTGGTGTTTTAAAAATTAAGTCTAGGGAGCTGAGTCATTGGGAACAGTGCTTTGCCATGTTAAATATGAGGGCTGGCCAGAGTATGGGTCTTGAGAACCCATGTACAAGCCAAGCAGGCTGCAGTGGCCTGGCCACAATCCCAGCACTCTGGAGTTTCTGACGTGAGCTGGGTAGGTAGGTTAACCAAACTCATGAGCTCCAGGTTCGGAGAGAGACCCTGCTTCAGTCATAAAGTGGGAAATGACAGAGAAACACCTTCAGTGTCTGTTGACTTTAGGATTCCTCCACGTGGACCCGTACACACAGATGTATACACACACACACACACACACACACACATCGTATCCATACAAAACACAGACACAGACATACACGCACACACATATACATGTACACATACATGTGCACACTCCAGCATGCATACATACTTGCACACTCGAGTTTATTTTTCTTCTCCGGGTGTGGTGGCCCATACCTTTAATCTCAGCTCTTGGGAGAGAGAGACAGGTGGATCTCTGTGTGTTCCGGGTCAGTCCTATCTAACGTAGACCCTGTCTCAAAAATTGCTTTTCCTCTGAAACTAAAAGTCAAACCCAACTCGGCCTTCTGTAGTTAGATTTGCTAAGTGTGACCTCTCTGGCTCACTTAGCCAGAGGAACTGGAAGCCGAGGGTAACTGCTCTCGTTGCCAAGGCTTTGGTAGGAAGTATCCAGTGGCTGGAGAGGACCGTGCTACTTGCTGTTTAACCTACGGGACTTAGTAGGAATCAGGGCTGACGGGGGCTGCTCAGCACACAGTTACTCAAGTGAACTGCGGCCCGAAGGCTCCCTGCACACCAGCTGTGGGCTGTCAGGGAGATTCAGAGGCAAGTACAAGGCCTTTGGAGTCAAATGGATTTGGATCTAATCCCAATTTGTTAGCTGAGTAACCTTGGGCAAGTGTTCCTTGACCTCTGTGAGCCGCTGTCTCGCCATCTGTGAAACAGGGATGGGGAAATACCCCACAGCCACTGTGAGGAGGCTACAGGAAGAAAAAAACCATCTGCATGGGCGCTGCACAGCACTCTAGCAGCCACAGGTGTCACCTTAGAGATACCTGTGGGGAGAGGGGAGTTGAAAGGAGCACGGATTTCCGTTACTTCATTTCCTCTAACACGGTGCATCCTGTGCCGCATTGATTGCCCATTCTTAGCTTAAATGTCACCATTACGCAACGTGTCTGTTACACATGTTGTCCTTTGTAATGGTCTACAGTAGAGAGTCTAGAAGGCTGTCGTCAGTATCTTAAGACTAGAGATGGAGGTAGACGCCAGTCTCCATATCCCACGGGTACCTCATATTGAGGCTATGAATTGACAGTTTACGATTGCTTGGTTTCCTGTTCTAGAGTGTCTGCCTCTTGGGGGCCAGCTTTGCATGCAGTGTCCTCTTAGTATATGACCCCAGGAACTGTGTGTGTGGCCGTATGCTTATGTGATAATCCAATACACAAGTGAGTGGCCCAGGATCTCCCATGTGAAATGACCTGCGTGAGGTGAATTTCTTTTTTTGTGAAGCTTTATCTTATTTTTAAGTGTGTGTGTGTGTGTGTGTGTGTGTGTGTACATGAACGAAAGTGTCCTCAGAGGCAGAGACATTGGATCCCTTGGAGGATCTGGAGTTACAGGTGGTTGTGAGCCTCCCAATGTGGGTGCTGAGAACGGAACCCTGGTCCTCTGTAATAACTGTACGCTCTTAACCACTGAGCCATCTCTCCAGAAGATAAATTAATTTACTCTCATCTCAGAAATAGTAACACGGAGAAAGAATCCCCCACCCCACCCCCCACCCCACGTACAAAGCAAGTGCCTATCGTCTTACTGTATTTAGCTACTCTTTATTTATCCATTCTTAGCTGGCTGAGACAGGTATAGCCGTACCACCCCCAGCCTCTCTGCCTGCCCCCAGACATTTCCCTCCTTCCCGTAGGAGCCTTCTGTTGAATTGCTTTCCTAATAATTCTTATAATTACATTTCTCCTCTGAATGAATGTTTCCAGGGTGGGGCAAGGGGACAGCCCTTGCCCGCATCTCATTGTGCCTTCTTTCTCTTTCTCTTATTAAATTTAATTTTAACATTTCCCGTGACTGCACATATGACCTGTTGAGATCAAACATGCGCAATGAAAAGCATCCTCTGTACGGTATGCCGGGATTAAAGGTCCTCCAATGATGATAAACCGGTTGTTAGATTAAACAAAACAACTGAAACTTTACTTCAGGGCGTGCCTGTTTTGGCTGAAGAATTAATTTAAGAGTTTGAGAATCAGCAAAGACTTTATTATAAGCCTGATGATACGAGTGCTCCCACAGTATATCTTATCATATTATAACATACTATATCAAATTTTATTGTAAGCCTGGTGATATGAGTGCTCCCATATTATATTATATTATATTTATTATATTATAGCATATTATGTCTTATCATATTATATTTTATCGTAAGCCTGATGCTATGAGTGCTGCCTTATTAGCAGTTAGTGTCCATGTTGTTGCAGGGCCAGGGCAGCAGTGTGTTTTTCTGGGTTCTGCCCCCTGCTGTAGTTGTTGCACTTATTCCATAGTGTTGCAGGAGAGGGGAGTCGCTCCACTTCTCCAGCCCCAGGGATGATTTATTTTTGCTCACACTGTAAGAGTCATAGTCGATCATGGTGGGTGATTCTGCAGCAGCAGGAACATCAGGCAGCAGTTTGGTCAAATGTCAACCAAGCAGGAAGCAGAAATGAGACAGAAAGCAGAACCTTGCTACCAGCCCCAGAGGTCTGCTTCCTCCAGCCAGGTTTCCATCTCTCAAGTGTCCCACAACCTCCCCAAAGAGGACCACAAGCTTGGAACCAAGTGTTCTATTACATGAACTGTGAGGGTCATCTTATACCCAAACAGTCTGTTCTTGGCCCCCAGAAGTTTATGGCCACCTCGCTCTGCAAAATGAATTCAGTTTAACTTCAAAAGTCTCCATAGTCTTACCAGTTTTGCTACTGTTCAAAAGTTCAAAGTTGAAGCTGGAGACACAGCTTAGAGTTAAGATCCCTGGAGGCTTTTCCAGAGGATCTGGGCTCTGTTCCCAGCACCCACATGGTAGATCACATCTGTCTGTAACTACAGTTCCAGGGGATCCAACACCTTTTCCAGGCTGCATTTGTCACATTGTTTTCTGTCACTGTGAGCCTAAGAGCAATGCAGTGAGCAGTAAACGTGTCCTAGCCTAGATGTTATGCTCTCTTGAAATGTCCTCTGTCAAAAGCTTAATCTAGTACTTGTGAATTCAGCCCCAAATCATGCTTTCAAAACATAGGTGGAATCCATCGGGCTTCACCAGACCTTGGTTCCAAACCCTTCCATGGTCTTCCTGCAAACTGGTTCCAAAGGCCTGTAAGCCATAGGCCAGGTATATCACAGGAACGGCGCTGGCACTAAATTCCCATAGCAACTTCTCCTTGGCTTCCACTGAATACCCGCCAAGATGCAACTTAAGTTAGGAGAAGCTGATTTGGCTTGTAGTCCAGGAAGATATGACTTGTCATGGTGGGGAAGGCATGGTGGCAGCGAACAGTCTGACATAGCTGTTAGTCACACCTTAAAAGACCAAGGAAGGGCAAAGGGGTAGGAAAAACGGCCATGTTCTAAACTTCAAGGCGGTTTTCCCAGTGGCCAACTTACGCCAGATGAGCCCTCTCTGTCAAAAGGTTCTACCACCTTCCAACAAAGCATCACTAGCTAGTAACCAAGTGTTCAAACAGGAGTCTCTCTCTCTCTCTCTCTCTCTCTCTCTCTCTCTCTCTCTCTCTCTCTCTCTCTTTCTCTCCTCTTCCCCCCCAGGCAGGGTCTCCCACTGAATCAGGAGCTCTCCATTTTGGCCAGCAAGCCCCCAGCATCCTTCTGTCTCAGCTCAGACATGAGCTCGGGTACCTGGCGTTCCCTGGCGTTCTGGCACCCTGCACTTAGGCCTTCTGAGCCATCTCTGTATCTCCATAAGAGGAATTTTGAGGAATCATAGGCAGTTGCTGAGTTGCTCAGAATCACATCAAAATTAATAATAGTTGACGACAAGTAGGGATTTCATTTCTAACCCATCTTCACGTTGCCCAGTTACCAGGTCAGCCTTGCTCGTGGCCAGGCTGCCCTCCAACCACATCCTCTAGGACTAGTGTGTGGGTGCCGTACAAGGCAGAAGGTCTGGGCAGGATCCTTGGGGTACGTCTCACTGCTTGTTTCTTTATTGAGGAAGGAAAACCTAGAGTCCCGAGAGAGAGAGAGAGAGAGAGAGAGAGAGAGAGAGAGAGAGAGAGAGAGAGAGAGAGGTGTCAGGTAGTACTCTATTGAGAAGCTACCCCGACTGCTTCCATTCACAGGCATGTTTTGTACCTGCATTCATTCCTAAGACATTTTGAAAAACTGTTTTTAAACACATGGTGGAAGGGAAGGCTCCTGGGATACAGATCCCCAAGCAGGAGAGCATGTGCTTAGTAGGCCCTGGCCTAGAGTCAATTCTAGGAAATGAAAAAAGTAGTGAAGGTTTTCTTCTGGAAGAGGAAAGAATTGGGCACTGTGCAATGTCCAGTGGGGAGGAGCTGAAGATCCAATTTCTACTGTGCAGTCTGATGAGAGAGAGAGAGAGAGAGAGAGAGAGAGAGAGAGAGAGAGAGAGTCAGAGAGAGACAGAGACAGACAGAGAGAGACAGACAGACAGAGAGATGGGCAGACAATGACAGAGAGAGAGAGACAGACATACAAACACAGACTCAGAGAGGGAGAGAGAGAGAGAGAGAGAGAGAGAGAGAGAGAGAGAGAACAGAGAGAGAGAGAAAACAGAGAGATGGACAAAGACAGACTCAGAGAGACAGAGAGACAGAGACAGAGAGACAGAGAAATATACAGACAAAGACAGACTCAGAGAGACAGAGACAGACTGACAGAGAGGGAGACAGACAAAGACAGACTCAGAGAGAGAGAATATGTAAGAACATTTAAGACCCATACTACGAGAACGTACAATATTCTTTACATAACTAATATCCATTCTCCAGCACACACCTCCAGATGACCTAGAGGTGTCTCCACAACATAGACACCATGCAAACAGTTCTTAGAGTGTGTTCTGGAAAGGGCTGTCTGTGCTCATCACAGATGTCATACTTGTCTCCCCCATTTTTGAGATCAAGACTCCGGATGCTACACCCATAGGTGCATTGGCCAGCGTTGCCCCGCTTCCTACTACATACCCTCTGTTCTCCTGACTCTCAGTTCAGCTCATCCATTGCTTTGCTGACACAGTTCCATCATGAAATGCCCAATGGCCATGCCCAAAATGTGAGCCTCCCTCTCCTGGGTCCCAGAGGCCTAAATGCATTTCTTCATCCTTGCACGATTCTTACGTGGGTGGCTGCTATTTAAGCACTGAGACCTGCCCTGTCTGCGTGTGTCCAAACAGAGGCCAGTACTTGGCCTAATGTGTGCAGAAGTGGTTACCTGCCTAGAAGGAGTGAGTGGGCAGAGCCCAGCGAACACAGGCCCTGGGCCTGGACTGTTGTCAGCCAACTTAGTGCACCTCTTCTGCTCCTCAGGAGGAGATTTCCTGGGAGGAGGAGGAGGAGGAGGAGGAGGAGGAGGAGGAGGAGGAGGAGGAGGAGGAGGAGGAAGAGGAAAAAGATGAAGAAGAAGAAGAAGAAGAAGAAGAAGAAGAAGAAGAAGAAGAAGAAGAAGATGAAGAAGAAGAAGAAGAAGAAGAAGAAATAATAGAGGAACACCTGAGCAACCAGACACGGCTTGGCCTTCTGAAATGGTTCTCTTTATTGGGCAGGAATAAATGCAACTCCCAGTTTTCTTCCTTTCAAAACGCCCTTTAGACGAGAGGGAGTCGTCTTTTGCAGTGAGAGCTTTGACAAAGCACTTCAGTTCTTGAGCATCTCTCAATTGCTTTATAGCAAACAACAAAGAAGCGTTTGGGGAATGTACATTAGTTTAAAACCACCTCAAACATCACGGGTTTAGAATTCTTAAAGAGATAATCTGACAGAATCTGCAAAGGAGGGGGAAAAAAAAGGCAGAGACTTTTTTTTTTAAAACAGATTTAGCAATTCTTCCTCGGGCTATGACCTCGAATTACAAGTGCTGGATGTCATGGCAAATAAGCCTGTAAAGCCCTGCCTGAAAAGCAGCTCTGCACGGCTCTTTTGTGGAGGGCACGAAGGCACACACACCCAGAGCAGGCACACAATCCGGTCTGTGCTCATGTCATGCAAATGGGACTCGGATCTGTTCGCAGCCACAGCCGCAGACGTGAGAGCTTGAAGCCCTGATGTCAGCAGGCTCAGAGGGAGGTGGGAGAGGGTCTGGAAAACAGGCGGATTGTCTGGTGCAGAAGTCAGCTCGCTGCACCAGAGGCTAAATCCAGAAGTTAAGGACGGAATTAGAGCCACTTCAGGTGGTGAATATACGGGGGAAAAAAAAGAGATGTTTTTGTATGAATATATTATAAAATTATAAATGACCACATCTAAATTGCATGCCTGTTAGTGTATTCACTAAGCAGACATTTGCCTGGCTTAGCTCAGTCTCTGAAGCTTTGCATGAACCGGGTCTAACCACATTTTTTGTTGCTTTTTTGACCTAGGAGTTCAGGACACGTTCGGAAGACTCAGCCAGGACTTTGAAAGCCCATAAAGAACCGACAGCCCGCTGAAGCTTCAGAGTCCAGTTGGAAATATGTTTTGAAATATTTACCAGTCTTGGATTTATCTTCTTATTTCAAGGAAGATGAAGAAACAATGAGGAGATGCTCTCCCCAAAAGTTTTAAAAGTGGGGGAGGATCCAAAGCCGAGTGCTTTAAATATACTGTCGTGATTTAAGCCTCTTCTCCCTCTCCCCCATCTCTGCTTTCTTTCTTTCTGGGGGTCAATTAATCAGCATGTTTTTATTCTTTTCCACAGATGGAACTACCATGAGGCTCATGAAGCATTGTTCCACAGACAGAGTTTAAATTACTCTTTTCCTCCTGTCTGTAATGTAAGGGATTGTTTCAGGGCCGCAGAGAACTGAGTTTGAGAACTTGCCCAGAGTTAGGGACTTGGTGGAGACAGGACTAAGACCCAGACCTGACCTGGTAGCCTTGGCCTTGTACTGGCTTTCAGAAACATTTTTCTACTGTTTACAGAAAGTGATGATATCAGAAAGGCAAGAGAGAGTGCCCAGCAAGGAACTGTAACTCGATTCCTCTGTCACTACCTGCTGCCTGGGCTCTGTGAGTGGACCTCGGAAGTCATTACACTGAATACCAAAGCCAGATTCATAGACAGGAGGAGTGTGATGCAGTTGACAGAAGGACCCGGGGGTTCTGGGGAGAGGTAGGAGCTGGGGAGAAACTGAGAGGCTATATCTCTCTAAAGTGTGGCCAAGGGATCACTCACCCATTACTACTGCTGAAACCATAAGTACCTGATTATTGCATCTTGGGGTCATTTTTGAGGCCAGAGAGCAAGATTTGTGGGTGAAATGTCATCCTTAAAAGCCTGTCATTAGCAGAAGCCAAGGAGGGCAAGGGGGATACATTCGAGGCATCACCTGAGCGCAGTATGCAGTAGTAGCACAGGACAGCAGGGAATAGGCTGGCATCCCCTCCCACAATTGTATCCCACTACCACCTCCTCACTGCTTGGGTGGTCTTTCCACGCCTCAGTTTCCCCCTCTAATGCTTCGACCAGAGTGAGACTTGAACACTTTACTCTGGTGACTGATGTTCACCTGCAGCCACACAGTGGGTCCCTGCAGTGATGCGGATGGACCACACAGTGGGTCCCTGCAGTGATGCAGATGGACCGGTTGCTGCTGCAAGCTAAGCTTATACACTAGGCCTGACATCTACCCTGGCTCCTCAACTTCACGTTCCTGATTAACAACAATCAAAAAGTTTCATTTAGAATATTTGTCTTTATGTTTAAAAAATAAATCAGTGACAGTTACTTTAAAGGAAAGGAGGCAGACAGATGTGGAAACCATGATCTTGGTGACAGTAACAGAGGCAGAACCTAAGCTGTGTGTTAAGCACAGCTCATTGGAAATGCTCTAAGTGTTTCCAGGATGTGGCCTTGCTATAGCTTGCTCTGTGTTGTTTCTGCTGCTGTTGTTGTACTGACCTTCACTTGGGCTTTTTTGCCCCAAACTTAACTACCAGTGTTCTACCTGTGCCCTCACACTTATGCTGAGCTCACTCTGTGCCCCGCTCCCACACTTGCTTTTCACAAACCAGTCCATACAGCCTATAAGGTGCTATACAGATTTAGATTCAGCCATTGGCCTCTCTGACTTCTTCATTATCATTCATGATGGTAACAGCTGCCAGTTATGCTCACGGTATGAGGTGGGCTTTACAAGAGTGCAGACTTAAGGCTGAGGTGCTTCTTGGAGATCCTCAAGTTAGGAAGTGGTAGAAAATTTTCAGGACACTGGGCCGGATTCTAACACAGAAAGTCCAAGCCCAGAACCCAGGCTCTTCAGTGCCTCATTCACTCACGGTGTGTTCTCTGTATGCTTCCAATTCCGTGGGTCCTTGTTATCTGATGTCAGGACTGACAGACTCCTCAGGGCACTTCTCTGACTCACTCTCCAAGCCTAAAGAGTCTGTCACCATTTAGAGATTCTGCAAACCTTCACTTGAACCTTGGGCTATGTTAGGCTGACATTCTCCTGACATGGTTTCGGGCTGGGTGGGGCTGGATCTTACTGGGAATCTTGAGTGGTGAGTAGAAAGAGAGCAGATCCACTGGGGGGAAAGGTCATACTACTCAAATTCTTGCAAAGAAAACCGGAGCTCCCATTTGGGGTGTGGCCCTCAAACAGTGGAATGTTCAGAGCTTGGCTCAAGGTCCACTCAGGTTTTTTCATTCTGTGACCCTCGGTGAGACAGGGGCTTCTGGGAGGCTTAAATGTTACATAGAAAATGGAATATGGAGAGAGATGTAAGAGCAATGGAGGGTCATGTAGGTATGGAGAGCAGTCACAGGTAACAACTTTTATTTAGATTAGCTAGTTGGAAAACAACTCTCTTTGTATGGACATATTGTAATTTATCATTACCAAATATATAAGCCTTTGGATAATCTAAAAAACTAAAAAAAAAAAAAAAAAAAAAAAAAAGAAAATGGGCCTGCATGTCACTATTGGCTACACACACACACACACACACCCTCTGCACTCCGGCTACCATCAACTCACACTGGACTTGCCAACCTGTGAAGACTGCAGCAGTTTCTTACTCTTCTTCTGGCAATGTATCTTGGGACACTCTTGAAGCCCTGGTTCTTATTCTATGAAGTAATGATGACAACTGATTGACTCCCAAGAGAGCTAGTGGGGTAACAGCAGACTTTAGAAACAGTATCTGCAACAGTACAGGAAATGATCCCTTCTGAGAGGTGCCGCTCTTTGGCTTCAGTCTTCGTCCCAATCTGAGCCATCCAAACCCCCTCCTGCTCACTGTGCATTTTTCTCCTTCTTGTTTATGGCCTCAGAAACATTTCAAATTTCACAGTAGGTACCAAGGATGAAGATTTAAAGAAAGGAGAGGAAGACACTTGCAAAGTTGAAACAGTCTTACACAGGTGATGTAACCTGGATTCTTGAAGATGGGACAAAGACATACGAAACATGCCCGGAATGTCAAATTTATCTGATGACCTCTTTAATTAAAGTCCAAGAGTTTTACTTTGTTGTAAATGTTATGAAAGTGACTGGATTTCAGGCTAGAGTTAATGGGAGAGAATTGTCACTCCAGGTCCTTACAAACATATCCTACACCTGCTGTGTGAGCTAGTGGGCCCAGGGATGGAGGATGATCTTTCTAATGGAGGAGATGGGTAGGGCTCCTCTTGGCAGAGCAGCAGAGAGACACCCAGTGCCCTGGAGTAAGTAGAAGAGCCCAAGAAAATGGGGCAACCAAGGCCATTGGTGGGGCAGAGTGTTTGAGACAAAGCCTTGGGGCATCACTTAAGACGACTTGTTTGTGAGCCCGGAAAAAAGCCATCTGCAGGCTAACTAAGGATGAGAAACAACTTATCCCAATGATGGAAACAATGTATTCGGATGATGGATAGCTCTCTGAGTGGATGGAAAACCAGACTTGGAAAAGGACAGAAAGTGGGAGAGTTCTGGGATGTAGAAAGCTGGAGAGCGGTGCTGGGGAGAGTTGGTCCTCTGGGTGTTTCTGGGGCTTTCTTTCTCCAAAACCGGGCTTCTTATTTTCAGCCCAAGAAGAGAGAATTTGATTGTCCTAGCTGCAATCACATAATCCCCGGGCGGGGGGGCAAGTACTCTGGGTGACAGTCACATCATAACTGTACCTAGAGGGGAGAGGTTTCCCAACTAGAAATGCGAGTTGTGTAACGGTGGGCTAGTATACTCACTATGCAGTCTCCTACGTGAGCGAACTATAGTGAATGAAACTGTGAGGTCATTACAACCTGTGCCTGTCAGCCTTCATCGATGCCAGTCTGTGTTAGGCGATAGGAGAAGAGATGAACGAGGCCATGAAGGAAGGAATAGAGCCCAGGTTGTGGCCACAGATTATTTGATCCTCCATCCTGCCTTCTAGAAGAGAAAGGTCTCTTAGCTGAAGGAAGGCAAACGTCAAGAGAGAGGCTCTGGGCCTTATGAGGGTGGAGAATGTGACTGTCAGCAGATCCTCACTGGTGTTTGGTGAAGGAATGGAGGGCATAAAGGGGAAAGCCTTGCTCACTGCTAGAAACATGGCTCAGTCCCCAAGCCATTCAGAGTCTTTTTCCAACTGGATCTCATGGTACTTGACCGAGACATTGTCAGAGCCGATGATGCAAGTTAGGAATGTTGGAAATACAGGAAGGACCCAGGCCTAAGACACACGGACCAGTGGTTCCATTTGAGGGATTGAGCATGGACCATCCCAGAAGTCTTTTCTCTAGACTCCTGGGTGAGTACATGGGGACATGTGCTGGTTCAGCAGACACCCAGGAGGAAGAGAATCATGGGTAGGAAGAGAATGCAGGAAGTTAAGTGTGAGGGTTGGAGAGATTACTACAGCATCCTGATCTTACAGAGGATCTAAATTTGGCTCTGTCCTGGCTACTTTTGTGTCAACTTGATGTAAGCTGGAGTCATTAGAGAGGAGGGAGCCTCAGTTGAGAAAATGCCTCCCTGAGAGCAGTCTATAGGCAAGCCTGTAGGCTCTTTTAGTGGTTGACTGGGGAAAGCCATTGTGAGTGGTGGCATCCCGTAGGCAGATGATCCTGGGTTTTATAAGAAGAGATGTTGAGCAAGTCATGAGGAGCAAGGCAGTCAACAGAACTCGTCTATAGCCTCTGCATCAGCTCCTGCCTCCAGGTGCCTGCCATATTTGCTCTATAATGACTCCCCTCAGTGAAGAACAGTAATGTAGAAGCATAAGCTTTGCCCCACTCCCAAGTTGCTTTTGGTCACAGTGTTTCATCACAACGGTATTAACCCTAAGACAGGTTCCCAGCACCTACGACTTCA
Organism: Grammomys surdaster; assembly: GCF_004785775.1. NCBI lineage: Eukaryota > Metazoa > Chordata > Mammalia > Rodentia > Muridae > Grammomys > Grammomys surdaster. Next base: position 2,601,169 of record NW_021604656.1, read on the forward strand.
GGCAGTTTTCACCATCTGTTTCTCTAGTTCCAGGGCATTTAGTGACCTCTTCTGACATCTGAGGGTGCCTGAGTTTACACCCATACAGTCTCCCTCCCCCTCTCTCAACACAAAACAAATAAATCTCTTTAAAAAAAAAAAAGCTAAATGTGGTTGTAAATTCCCCAAACTCAAACCAAGGCACTTAGAAAGCTGAGGCAGGGGCGTTGAAATGAATTTCAAGCCAGCCTGGTCTAGATGGCTCCTGATTAACAAAACAGTAGGGAGAAGGGTGTGGCTTACTTGGTAAAGTAAGCCCTTGTAAGCCCGAGGACCTGAATTTGATCCCCAGCCGAAAAAGAAAGAGCTGGGCACAATGATAAAGACACAAACTTGTCATCCCATAACTGGAAAGGAAGAGCCTGGGGTTTGGTGGTCAGCCAGGGTAGCCTACTTGGGTGTGCTTCGGGTCAGTGAGAGACCCTGACTCAAAGGTTAATGGCAATCATGAGGTTGTCCTCTGGCCTCTGCACATGAACACCTACCTGTAAGCATACATACATGCATACATGCACGCATACATACATACACACACATACATATATACATACACATATATACATACATATACACACATACATACATACACATATATACATACACACACACACATACATACATACACACACATATATACATACATATACACACATACATACACACATACATACACACATACATACATACACATATATTCATACATATACACACACACATATATACATACATACACATAATACGTACAAACACATACATACATACATACATACACATATATACATACACACTTACACACATATATACACACACACACACATACATACATACATACATACATAGACATCAATGAAGAATATGGAAGAAGAAGGAAGGAACTTTAAAGCCCACAGAGAGCGGGTACATGGAGACTGAGGGACTGGATCCCTGTGAAAGGGGAACGGAGACAGCCATTTGCCAGCTGGGAGATGCTGGGGTCAGAATAGCTTATTAGGGCCTAGAATTACCTATCTGAAAAAAAAATGAGGCCAATTTGGGCACCTTGTTCTGTGTGCCATTGTGGGGGGATTCATTGAGAGAAGATTAGCAAAGCCAAAAGTAAGAATTGTAAGCACGTCAACCATTATAACCAACAGGCCAGAAGATGGGATAAATGGATGAGCAGATGGACGAGTGGACGGACTGAAAAATAAGGGAGGACAAGGAAGGAGCAGAGAGTAGAGGTACACTCAGGTGCCTGGTCCTGTGGTCGCTGTCTGGCCCACAGACTTTCCCCCTGGCCAGGCTAGCCTGTTCGGCTTCTGCAGGGAGATAAGATGCTCGGGTTGCTTTTTCATCTCCTGGGCCCCCCACCCCTCCGCCGCTAACCCCTCTTGGCAATAGGGACCTTCAAAGTCCCTGCTGGCTCCAGATCTGTAGATAATCGTTTTCTGTAATTCTACCCTGGAAAAAGAGGCTGATAAACTCCAGATGGAGTGTGAGGTCTTCAGACTCACTTTCTCTGTCCAGATAACACTGGAGGACCAGACTCTACCCGATTAGGAAACATTCATTTTAAGGAGTAGGGGTCATAGGAGCACACGATTTGAAGTCAGACCAGCTTAGGTGCCAATTCTGGCTTTATTCATAAGTTGGCAGAATATACCATGTTCTGGGATGCTGAAAGCCTTCATTCTGGGAGGCACCAACATGAAAGACCTAGATAGGCTGAGGAACAGTCAGACCTTTGCTCTCACAGAGGGTCTGGTGGATGAGTCAGGCCTCCCCAGGAGGTGGCCCAGGAGGCATCACATGGCATCTAAGGATGGCGACCTTCTGAGGTCCTGTGAAAATCTTAAAAGACTGCCTTAGGGCCGTGCCTTTGAGTCAGCCAGGCCAAAGTTTGAAGTCGGCTCTTTGAATCACTGGGTGTAAGACACCTGGAGAGTTTACCGGAATTGTCTGAGCCTTACTGTTCTCTGGAAAAAGGATAGTCCCTGCCTCACTCTGAATTGCAAAGGGTAGGGGGAGACGTCAGAGGAATGTGTACTGGGGTAGAAAAGGACACAAAGGGAACTGTCCCTCTTCTTGTTGCCTACTATGGTCACACATGGTGAAGAAACAGAGTTGTCAGTCAGATCCACTCAAGGAATGGTGAGGGGAGAAGTACCCTCCAGTGACATTCAGGAAGACTCAATGGTTAGGGACCTTCTCATGCACTCATTGATTTTCACTGAGTCAGTCGTCTCCCATCAGCTAAAGCCTCCCATTAGGTAATCTTAGCTTTGGACCCTAAGCAGTCCAGAGTCCAGCTTCTTAGAGTGAGGTATGGCCGGGGCTGGTGTGTGGCTGCTCCATGAGCAGCAGATCTGGGCCTGCCCTGCAAAGGGAGAAGGGTCAGAGATGGGCTGGGGGGCCCCACGGTAGAGGCCTTTGGCTTAGCATGATCCTCCTGTGTCTTATTTACTCTCTGGGCCTTTCATAAACCCATTATGTAAATCCACCCAGGTTTAAGATCCAAACCTTACCGGCTGCTAAGAGGATTTAGGGTACTTTAAGATTAAAACCAGGAGCAAAACAAGAACTTTAAAGAGAGCAACTCCCTGATCAATCCATAACGAGAAAAAGGCAATCGAAACTACAAGGGAGAGATACCATCTGCACCTATCAGATCAAAAGAGATGAGAAGCCAGATAACGCCCTGGGCCGGTGACTTTGTAGAGAAGCGGGTATATTTGCCACATATTGAGGAAGGAGAACACATGTCCAGCCCTTTCGGAAAGCTATTAGGCTGCGGTCGCTGAAATGAAAACGAGTTTTCCTTTTAGCTCAGCAATTCCAGTAAGGCGTCCTTCAGTTATATTTGCGAGAATGGGCAAAAGCATTCATTATTAACACAAGAGTATTATTTGCATAACCTTATTGGGAAAACTATAAAAGCTAACTAATTGCCCACATATAGGGACTGGATATATTGCTCTATAGCTGGAAGAAATCAGAAACAGACCTAGTATAAAACAGCATGTATGGTGCGCTCCTCTGCGTGTGATAAAGAATACACACATGGCATTTGTGCAAATTAGTCAGAACCATTGTCTTTAGGGAGGGGATCTGAATGCCCGAAGCTCTGAGGCAAGAGGAAGGCTTACCTGTAGCAACAGGTATGCTATATGCTATACTTTGAAACAGTTTGGATTCCCACCCCCACATTTGCATGCGTGGATTATTAAATAAACAAAGATTCACACCTTTCAAGTCAAAATAAGAAAATATCACGAATCATAAACAGCCCTAAAGGCCAAACTCCGACAATGCATCTGAAACTCACTATAGATTAATTCACCATAGCACTTAATGTACTAGGGCCCAGTGCAAAGGCGAGACGCTCTGGGTCAGAGAAGCAGTGGAGTGAATGGCTTCTGGCAGTTGCCTTGACCAGGGTTCCACCTGTGCAATGTACTTTGCTTTCGCCTGCTAAGGCAAGGGCGCAATAGCAAACAAGTTGTGCCACGTAGATTGTATTTTCCTGCATCAGAAAGTTCTTCTTAGTTGTCAGCGATAACGTGTCTCCTGAAACAGCAAGATATTAGCGGTTTCCTCTTTGCTTGCTCTCTGGACTATCCCTAACAGATAGAGGGGCCTCCATATAGGTGACACTTCACCCTTCCCTGGGTACACGGTGTTAGTATCAGAACTGTCCACGGACAGCCAGAAACTGTTTACAGCCAGCCTCTGAACCCAGTGATGACGTCATCCCTAGGCAACAAGACCCTCCTTCGTCTCTGGCCGTGACGAACCTTGCCCACCCCCTACCTACGTGTTACCTGAGTTACCTGCCTTACCTGCATCCCCTGCGTCACCTACCAGGTAAAAGACATAGACACAGAGCTGTCTCTCTCTCACTTCTTCCCCTCAACCCCTACCCCTTCAGGGACGCCGCTGTCAATAAAAGACTTCTGCCGAGAGAACTGTGCTGGTTTGGCGTGATCTGTCCAGAAATACTTTGCCTTTTCATCTAACACATGGGACAAAGACTGTCATCCTTTTAGGAGGGACAATGAGACAGCTTGGTAGTGAGAGGCTGTGTGAACAAGAGACCATGATTTGAATTCATTCTGAATGAATCTGTCTCTGGCAACAGGGTGGTTCAATTAGGTGGCGTGGAAGTTTCTGAGTCCTATGTGACATGGAGCTAACGACAGTAAGTGGGATTAGGTCTCTGCAATTAACCTGTGAGTTTACTAATCTTTACTCACACAATTAGAGGACTCCAGTTCTTTTTGTTGCTTGGCGGATAGAACATTTGCATGCCTTAGGTTCTGGTACGGCTGACCAGGGCGTACTATTTTATGTTACTCATTGTTGTTTTGTTTTTGTTTTTGCTTTTTGAGACAAGGTTTCTCAGTGTACAGCTGGCTGTCCTGGAATGCATTTTGGAGACCAGGCTGGCCTCCAACTCAGAGAGACTCATCTGCCTCTGCCTACCAAGTGCTGGAATTAAAGGTGTGAGCCACCACCGCCTGTGGAGAGCTTTCGGGCTGCTTGGCAGGAGTCTGACATTGGCCAAGGATAAGGAAATGGCTTCAGGCAGGAATCTGACATTGGGCCATGACAAAGTAATTTCAGTCAGGAATCTAAATCTCAGGCTAGAACAAAGAAGTAGGCTTCAGGCATGAAAAGGACGTTGGGCTAGGACAGGGAAGTAGACTTAGATATTTTGGTCACCCTGATAAGCCCTTAGAAACAGTGATCTCAGAAGTGTTCATGGAATTTTGTTTAATGCCTTGCTTTTTCTTTAACTATTTGTGTTTATTGTCTTGCTTGATCCTTGACTATTTGCATCTATTGTATTGCTAGTTCCTCAACCTAGAACTGACCTTAATACTTGCATGTAATTAAAATGATATAAAGCAGATTGGGAAAAATAAACCCGCCTCAGCCTCAGAACTGGCTGGGGTCATGCTTCAGTGTTGTCTTAGTGTAATTGTCTTTTTTTTTTTTTTTTTTTTTCGAGACAGGGTTTCTCTGTGTAGCCCTGGCTGTCCTGGAACTCACTCTGTAGACTAGGCTAGCCTCGAACTCTCGAACTCAGAGATCCGCCTGCCTCTGCCTCCCAAGTGCTGGGATTAAAGGGGGACATGCGCCACCACCGCCCAGCTTCTCTTTTTTCTTTTTAATCCTCACTCCTGGGCTGGAGACTCTGTTGACTGACTGGGCTGGCCTGGTCAAGCGCCTGGCTATTTTATGTTATTCTTATCCTAAAACTGGGGAACACATTACGAAGGGAATAAAGAACAAAGCTAAATTAGGCAGGGGTGTGGCTTTTATGTATGCAGAATCACAAGGGTTAATCAGAGGCCCACGGGTCCTAGAACACAGCTGCTGCTTTGAAGGCACTTGATGCAAGTTTCTCTCTTTTCCTTGAAGAATTGAACAGGGTGAATTATTCTAGGTCAACAGCACTTTCCTGTCTCGCTGGACATAGTACCTCTCCATTCAGTAAGCATAACAATTCTTACACCATATTGGAATAGGGAATAAAGGTTTGGAGGGGAGTATGCTAGCTCCCTGTACCCAGTAGCCAAGCCTGACTGCATGCAGCAATAGGGACTTGCCCTCTGCAGACTGCTGATGCTGTCTTCCAGGTCTTGGCCATGGAACAGACAGATCAGCCCATGTCTCATTGGTGGACCTGGATTTTCTGTTCAGGTACCATGGGTTCCATACTTGGATGTCTTTGGGAAAGTCATTCTGGGCTAAGGAGCAGCAAATCAAACTCAAGGTGAAACAGAATAGTTTTAGGAATCGTTTATTCAGGGACAAATGGTGACTGTAAAGGTAACTGAAATGGAGTTTCCCATTTCTTAATGCAAGAAATGTCTCTTTATATAATTAAAATAGTCTTTTGAGGGTGGCTTACTGTGATTCACTGTGTCAGAGGCTCCCGAGTCGTTCCTTGCTCTGGGCTTGAGGTTCTCATGACTCTGCAGTCTCCCAAATCTCTCTGGGCATCCAGCCTAACTTGAAGCACTGATGCTTCCTCTGGAGAGGATCCCAGGTGAATTTCTCCTCATTGAGTTTCTGTCAGATGTTTCCTGTCCTCTGAGACATTTCTATCAGATGTGTTCTGCTTTCTGCAATGTTGGTGGGCTTTTTCCTTCTCTGATCCATGTTGGGTACCTGATATAAATGGAATGTTTATTCACCAGATGTAATTGTCTGGAGGCTTACTGCTGAATAAGCTCACCCTTTCTAGTTCTTTCTGAATTCTGGGGCTGATTCAACTCAGCTGTTCTGACTCAAACTCTTCTCCAAGCTGACTAACTCAAACTGGCTCCTCACTGAATCTCTCTCTTTGGAGAAACTGCCTCTGTAAACTGAACTGCACCGACTGCACTGCACGAACTGAGCAGAACTGCCCAAATTCAACTTGACTACATTGCCTGAACTCAACTGAGCTGCAGTCACTGAAGTGTCCTTCACTCCTGACTCACTCCTCAGTGCTCTTAAGATGCCTCTCTTTCCTGGCTGTTCTCACGAGAGCTGGAGATATCCTGTCTCTGACTCATTCTGTCAAATCTTTCTCTGACTCATCACTTTGTCTGCCTCTCAACTAGACATCACTTTCAAACATGGTTGCTTCATTCTACAAACAATTTACCTTCATTGTTTAGGATTAGAGATGTGTACTAAGAGTGTGTCTGCTTCCAGATTAATTAATTCCAGAGAAATTAAAGGTGTGTCATTTCATCTGGATTACAGCTAGAAGATCTTTGCTTGTGATCCCTTGCCAGAGCAGCCATGTTGCTGAATTAAAATTCCTCTACACCTTCCCCTTTACGCTAAAAATTGTATACAGTTTAGTTTTTACAACAGAACCAATTATTAATCCCATAAATTTAACAGACCAATGTCCTTATGAGAGTCCTCGATGGGATGATCCTTCATAACTGCAGTCCTGATTATCTGTTCTTCAGCAATGTCCAATTCTGTATCAGAGTTTGCCAGTCTGAAGAGTGATCTGTCTTTTTCAGCCAGTTTGTTGAGCTGTCCTCATGGGTGGCAGAGGGTAAAGGGTGGGGGTAGTTAGGGGATGGGTGGTGAGCTTTCTGCATTGTCTGTATTGCTGTTTTTCTACATCTCTTCTTCCTTTGAGTCATGCTTTTCATGTGGGAGCCTCTCTTATTCAGATCAGGTCTTTATCAATTTTGATAGAATCCATAGGCTTTCATCACCTGTGGAAATAGAGACAAAGCCTCTTCCCCAACATAACACATTCCGTGACTTTCATTTGGATGTTAAAACATCTTTAAAGTATACAGGCTGATCCAATTCAGCAGTGTTTTCAACAATCCAGTGTCTTTCAGCTGATCTTGTCCCCCCTCTATGTTTATCAATGTCCAATTAGATCTTTATGAATCCACACATAAACTAGACACTTAGACACTCACATTCCTTGCCTGGCTCCATGCTAACAATCCAGGTTTCACAGCCATTTAAACACAGAAACAATCTCGCCACATTACATAAGATGTCAATGTACAGTGTCTGCAATACTTAGTTTAGTTTTCTCTGTTCGGCTCTGTGGATTGCTAACAGGAAACGCCTGGACCTGTTGTTTGTTGCTGGAGTCTGAGGTAATCCCTTTAAGGAGTTTTCCATCAGTAAGGGATTACCTTGCATATCTGTTGCTGCTCTGTATTTATTAGGCCAGTATCTTCCCTTATCACACCTTCTACACATCCCAGAAGGCCGAGGTCTTCTAAAAAGTCTCTAGGAATGCCTTGTCTACAATCTCCTTGTGAAAACTGCTGAAAAATGACCTCATCTCCCGCAGCCAAAACAATGGACATTTTGATATCTAGGATTATTGGCCCATGCTTGTCCAATTACATAGCCACTAGGGTCAATATGAGCAGTAGTTCTGATCCATTCATCCATCAGTACTGATCAAGCTTTTAAAGATTTGAGAACTTTTTTACACTCTGCATTTGCATTTTTGAAAGCTAAAGTTTCAGTTAGTACCAAATCTTAGGGTTTTACTGCTGTGAAGAGACACCATGACCAAGGCAACTCTTATAAAAGAAAACATCTAACTGAGGCTGGCTTACACTTTCAGAGGTTCAGTCCATTATCATCATGGCAGGAAGCAGGCAGACATGTTGTTGGAGGACCTAAGAGTTCTGTATCTTGATCTGAGGGCAGCCAGGAGATGGAGGACTCTCCTCTGCACTGGGTAAGTTTGAGCATAGATCCTCAAAGCCCATACCCACAATGATGCAGTTCTTTCAAGGCCATGCCTACTCCAATATGGCCACACCTCCTAACAGTATCACGTCCCATGGGCCAAGCATATTCAAACTACCACATGCCTGTTTCACATCAGGGGCTAATATTATTTTGTCTATAGTGGACATTAATTTATCTAAGAAATCAGTAAACGTCTCTCTGGGGTTTTGTATAATCTTTGTGAATGACACAGACATTTTTCCTTGTTCTTCACCTTAACCTAGGCTCTTAAAGCTTCCAAAGTACATTGTATAATAATAAAGTAATTAAATCAAATCCGCTGTTTTAAATCAGCAAATTGACCTTCACCTAATCATTGGTCTTTCATGATATTAACACCTTTAGACCTATCATAATTTTTCATAATTGTAGCTTCTTCTTGCCACCACATCATCGCTTATAATCGAGAACCAGCTTCCAATATAGCTGCTGATAAATCTTTCCAGTCTTGGGGGATAAGCCTGTTGTAGATAGCCTAGGTATATAATGTCTGTCTCACATAGGGTGAATACATCCCATAAGTTACTATTGATTTTTTAAAATGTTTAAGATCTTATATTTTAGCAGGATTCCAAGCTAGTTGTTTGTTTGTTTGTTTGTTTATTTATTTATTTTGAATTTTCACCACATTTGTTTCTGGGGAAATAGAGAAGCTAGTGGGGGTGATCTCCTTTGCTTGATTACATTAAGAGGTGGTGCCATAGGTTCAGTGGACCGTCTATCATGAGCCTTCATTTCATTAGGTACCATCGGTTCATAATAAAGCCAGATGCCTCTCATTTCGGAGGCTCACTGCTGAAGAAGCTCGCCTTTTCTAATTTTTTCTCAACTCTGGCTGGGTGGTTCACCTGAGCTGCTCTGGGCCAAACTCCTCTCCAAGCTGACTAACACAATCTGGCTTCTCTCGGCTTCTCGTTGAATTGCTCTACTTGTCCTTTGTCCTAATCTTCTGGAGTCTTCTTATTCTCTAGATTCAACTGCCTCTACGCAAACTCACGGATGAACTCAATGAACAAACTCAGTGAATGAACTCACGAATGAACTCAACTCAGCTCCCCTTGCACTCACTGAACTGCACTCAACTGAACTGACCTCCAACCCTGATTCACTGCACTGCTCTCAAGGAGCCTCTTTTCCTGGCTATTCTCTTGAGAGTTGGGCATATCTTATCTCTGACTCATTCTGTCAAATCTTCCTCTGATTTGTCACTTTGTCTGCCCTTCAATTAGATGTCACTTTCAAACAAGGCTGCTTCCTACTACAAACTTTACTTTCATTGTTTGGGATTAAAGGTTTGTACTAAGGGCTTGTCTGTATTCCAGCCACAGGGATTAAAGGTGTGTCATTTCAGCCAGATCAACAGACTTAGAAGGTCTTTGGATATGATCCCTTGCCAGAGTAGTCACATTGCTGGATTAAATTTCCTCTACAAGTGACATCGTAACCAGAGTCCTTCTACATTTCTGTTTTACTACCCTTAGTGATGATTCCACCCAGATAACAAATCTGGTGCAGAGCCTTAGTTCCAGCTAAACATGGAAGCATCCTAGGTTGGAAGGAAGAGAATGCTATTTTGTTAGCTTCCTTTTAGGAACAGAAAGTGCTTAAGGTATTGCTCCATAGACTATCACAGTCACAGTAACAAGAATCAGGTCACATGCTCACTCTCAGACTGATCATGACAACAAGATGAGGTATATTTGAACCATTGAGGCTAACCCTACAGACCGGTAAAGAGTTGAGGAGCGTCATCGTACTGATAGACCAAAATGCTCTTGGGTTAGGAATATCTCAGTAGTACAGCACTTTGCCTAAAGCAAACAGGTATCGATTTGCTTTCAAAGCACCAGAAAAGAGAAAAAGAGATGTCTTCCCTTCGTATAATTCTCTCTCCTTGAGCGCAGTTGTGACTTTTTCTGAACTCATAACCAGTGGTGGTAGAATACCCCTTCTGTGACTGTGTTACAGTACGTAAGCCTCCATCTTGCTAGCCAGGCCCCTCTAGGATATTACTGGCTCAATGAGAAAAGCAGCCAGCAGCTGCCTCTAGGAGCATAGGGCAGCTTCCATCTGACCCCCAGGAATCCTGGGACCTCCAGTCTTTACATCATGAACAAACAAGGAGTTCTGTCAACAGCCCAAGTAAACTTGCAAGCTGATACTTTAAGCCCTGTCTCTAGATGAGACTATGGTTTTCCCAACACCTCGATGGCAGAGAACGCCACTAAATGGTATCTGGATAGCTGAACCACAGAAACCAAAAAAATATGTGTGTGTTGTTTTAAGTTGTTAAATCCATGATAGTTTGTTGCATAGTCATAGAAAGCTAATAGTCTTTCCTGCTTTAATGAAGCTGAAAATAGTTTATTGTTTTTTTAACAGTTAAGGATACAGAATGCCTTTCCCTAGATAAGTGTGTTGACTGCAGCTTGGGAGGAAGGACATTTCCAGGGGCATGGGTGACAGTGGTTGCTAGAACCTCAGAGGAGGAGGACACTGCTCTGAAAATAGAAAACACCGACAGAATGTGAGCTTCTGAGAGCTCTAGGAATGAGGAGGCTGAGGCAGGGGGAGTACCCATGGTGAAAGCATGTGTACTGAAGGGTTATCTGTCCCGGGCCTGCGGGACTCGGTTATTCGTGGGGGCGAGGGGAACCAAAACCTGGAAGAGAAACGGGCGGGAGAAAGGAAGGACCCAAGCAAACGGTTGCTTGTCAAGAGCCGTGTATTTTAAAAAAGGCAAGCTTTTTATAACAAGCTCGGGTTGGGGAGGGGGAAGGCAGGTGGGGTCATGGAAAGGTACAGCTTCTTCTTGGCCTGTGCCCTAGAACATTTTGTGGTTAGGGGCTTTTCTCAGAAGTAGCTATCTCTTTGTGCATCAGCTTTCAGCAGGATGAGGCATAGTCAAGGTATTCAACTGAACAGGATGTAGGTGGGTGACAAGGCTTCGGTTTCCAGGCGAGGGGGAAGGCTAGCAGGGGTCCCTGTTAGGGGTCCTGGTCTCTGACAGTTATCCTTGGCTTATGTGCTCTGTTACCCCACAAAAGGCACTGATTTTTCATATGAATACTAATTGATGCATCAATATAAACCCCATTTGACTCCTGGGTGAGCCCATGAGGCAGGCCCTAGAGAACTAAGGTTTCTACAGTCTCTTCTCTTCTGTAGGTCTTCATGGGATATATTGGTTTATCATGACTGTGGTAAGAAGGTATAACATATAAGTGGCCTAAACAGCAAATTTTATCATCTCACAATTTTGGAGGCTACCTTGTACATGGGTTACCGCAACATCTGCCTTTATCTGCACATGAAATTCTCCCTGTGGGTGTCTCTATCCTGGAATTTTCTCTTTCTTGGACAGGTTAGATGGTTTAACAAGCAAAGTCTCTTGCAATGTGAGCCTAGAGACCTGAGCTCAAGTTCCAGGACCCAAGGAAAGGTAGAAGGAAAGAGCCAACCGTACCAAGTTGTCCACTGACCTCTACACGTGTGCTGTGGCACATGTGTGTGCCCTCTCCCTGTCACACCCACAAACACACCCACAAGAAACGTGAGTGCCAAATTAATAGAAACAAATTTCCTTTTCTAAGTAGGATATTGTATTAGGTAAGGTATCGACTCTACTCTACTCTGGGATCACCATATGTAAACTAACGACCCCTACAAACTAGGTCATGTTCTGAGGTTCTAGGCATGAGGACTTCACCATAAGAATTTGGTGGAAAATTCAACTCAATCCATAGTTTGGATAGTTTGGGCATGGGTCTGCAGCAGAACTAGTTTTTTATTTACTGGCCGTGAGATTGTGATAGAACGTAAGTTGAGCTTCACTTGAAGAGGTTGGTAGACCCCAACTAACACCATTGTTTGAAGCAACTTCCTAGACCTGCCCGAGTTGCTTAAAGAAACTTCCTGAAAATATTCTATAGAATATCCTATTAGTCACTATATATACATTATATAATTGAAAAGCAACTTAGGAAAGAAGGGACTTATTTTGGCTTACAGCCTCAGAAGGGATATAGATCGTCAAGACAGACAAGGCATGGCCCCTTCAGCATGAGGTTGTCCTGGCAAAACAGGAAGCAGAAAGAGAGCAAGAAGTGAGGCCAGGATATAAACGCCCCCAGTGACATACTTCCTCCAGTAAGGTCCCACCTCTTAAATGTTCCTCTACCTTCCTAAACGGTGCTACCAAATGGGGACCAAATGTTCAAAGACATAAGGTATGAGGGGCGTTTCTCATTCAGACAACAGTGTCTACCACTCATTTCACTGGGAATGCTCACTCTTATTTCAAGGCTTCACAACGCCACTATTGAACAATTTGTGTCTCATCCATACAGTAGCAGGGGAAAGACATTTGAAATCTACGCCTTCTAGTGGAGAAAAGAATCTTGCCAATTAAGCCAACACTGAACGGCTAGCTTCCCCGGAGACAAAGTTGAGTGCGCTGCCATTCCTGGGTGTATTTCCAAGGCCGTAGCCTCGAAGAGGAAGAGCCTGTGGGCGGTTCCCTAATCTTCCGCCTAGAGACCGAACTAACCCAGCAGGTCTAATTGACTGCAATTAATAGTTCACATGTTCTTCAAACAGCAGTCTTGTTTAAGTGCGCTGCCTGACTCATTTCCCTCTATGACAACATAGGTTACAAAGTGAAATTTCAATAGACAGAGCTTGTTAAATGTCAGCAGTGCAATCAGGCTATGAGAGAACCAGAGGGAGTGTCCTCACCGGGTGAGCAGCACCCTCTTGTCTCTACAAAAGACAGGACTCACAGCTTCCTTCCCTCCCTCCTCTCTTTCTTAGCCCTCCTTTCTCTTTCCTCCATCGGCCTATTCTAGGTACCAGAATGGTCGCTAACATTTGAGCTAGAAAGGCCCTAGTAATGTTGTAACATGCTTTCTTTTTTAAGCCACCGGTTCAAAGGCATTCAACTTTGAGAATATCTAGATTCCAAGGCAGTCTTGAGGCTCACTGGATGTAATAGCTGGAGTTTGGGGTTTCGCTGTGAAAGATGCTCTCCCAAGGACTGGTCTTATCAACAGACAGGCTACTGAATCTGCTTCTCAGGGCTCTAGCCTTTTTCATTTAGTCTTTATTTCTCTCGATCGAGCAGAGATGCTTTCCTGAGGGAAAACAACTTTTGTGGTATACATGGTGCAGACCTAAAATAAAGACAGAAAAGGGGCTAGTGGGAAGGCGACTGATTATACAACAGAAAAACGAGAAGAAAGAACCAATCAACTGTGAAGAGAAGCAGATAGCAACCCCAGAAGTGTTGAGTTCTGTTGCAAAAACTAATACTTTCAAGTTTTGATCTTAAGCTCTCTGTTAAGACAGCCCCAGCCCTTAAATCTGCAGGGCTGTTCCTCCAAGCCAGCTACACATATAACATTATAAATTATTTCGCTAGCCAGTATGTACCATCACAGGACACGATCAGCAGTGTCCTGGATCACGGGTCCCCGGCTTGCAGTAAGAAGTAGATTGATGAAGGCCAGTCCAGATGCCCACCTACTGCAGCCTCTCCACGTCTGGCTTCTCACTGTACAGATGTATCTGCTGTAAGGCAGGAGAGACATGACTTCCTCCCTGATATGCTTTCAACCAGGGCTGTTGGGGGTGGGTTTTGTGTAGCATATATTCAGATGCTGATTTTTGTGCTCAGACATCTGGATGCAGCATGGTCAAGCATCTGTGGTCCCAATGTTATGTACAAATTTGTTTTCCATCACCTCTGATTGGTTAATAAGGTGCAGACTCAGCTTATGACTGATCAGGAGAGGACAGTAGAGATGGGACATCAGATCTTAGTGAAAGGGTCCCAGGTAGAGAGAGAGGAGCAGAGAGAGAAGACATGTGTGGAAAGACAATGAGGAGACACCAACAGGATTAGCCATGAGGTCACGATGAGAGAGCAGCCTTGAGGACACACATGGAGCAGAGTGAACCAAGGCAAGACTGAGATGGCAGGTAACGGGGTGTTTATCTGTGTACTGATCACCTTAGAGGGTTAGAATAGCTCAGAACCTGCCCAGCATTGTGCCAACAGCTTGTTAATAAAAACACCAGGTCTTCATGTCTTTTATTTGGGGGCTATATGAGCTAAGTGGGTGTAGAAACCCCGTGCAGTTATTTGGAAGCCAGAAGGAATGTTAAGAAACCCTGCCCTCCCCCCACTAAATACTTCTATCCAGGCGCTGCTTCTTGACATCAGTTGGAAAGAGACATTGGCAGCTGTGTTCTTATGTGGTAACTTTGAGTTAGTTGCAGAGGTGTGATCTAACACACAGAGCATCCTCCTCCAGTGTCTTCTTCTGTACCTTCATACTCCGCATCCATGGATCACCACCGATGGACCGAAATTACTGAGAAAGCAATAACATTTGTTCTGAATAGAGAGATTTTTTTCCCCCCGTCACTGCATAAGCAGTAGCGTGCAACAGCTCCTCTGACATCACTCACATTTCATTAGTTATGGGAAGTCATCCAGACATGATTTGAAGTACACGGGAGCACGGGATGGGTTTTGTCTTAAAGGATATGCTAATTTTTAAAAAATGAGAAGTATTTATAGAGGTCCCGGAACCAATCCCTTGCTTGTAGATGTCAACCCGTGTCAGGATTAGTGAACCTAACTCAGGGACCGGGAGGACCAAGGGAAATGATGAGTAGGAGGAGCTCTGTGTGGTACCCAGACCATGTGGGTGGCTTGGGAAACAGTTTCCCATCCTTACATCAGCAGAGAATGCAATGGGGTCAGGAGTGCAGTAGCTGCATGCTGCTGTGGACGCTGGGGACTGCACAGTCCACTAGTAACCTCAAGATTCAGTGTGGCTACAATGTCTTCCAGGGACTGTACTAAAAGTTCAGGTTTCCAGATTCTATGCCCGGGAAATTCAAATTTATCAGATGTTACTCCATGGCGTTTCTGTATCCTGACTTTCATCGTGGGATTCTGAGGGTGGCATGAGAAACATTTGGAGAAACCTCTGCTCCTGTCTTCCTAGGGGAATTTATGCTGTGTGGTTAGGGCTAAGGTGCCTCATCTTTTGATGATAAAATGAAAGCAATTCATTACAGGCAGAGTAATACCCAAGTCAGGGACCCCACACACATAAGGTCAGATGAGAGCGGTGATATGGGGTGGGGGTGACAGAGGCTAGTAGATAATGAAAGTTCTTACAATGGTGTGAGCTGTTGCCCAGCTCCTGTGTGTAGCAGCCGTGGTGGACGGCAGCGCCAGCATCGCAAGGTTTCCTTTTAATTTTTAAAAAGAAATCTAAAATGTAAACTATTAACATCCTATCTCTTAACTCTTAAGAGATAATTTACAACTGGTTTCATTTCCTTGTTCGTGTGTGTGTGTGTGTGTGTGTGTGTGTGTGTGTGTGTGGTGTTAGAGATTAAACCCTTTGCTAAGAGTTTACTGGTTACTTTCTCTACCTCTGTGCTACACCCTTCAGCCCTATTTACAACTAATTTCAAAACATCTACAGGCCTGAGTGGCCTATGGGCTGATCATATTGTGACTAATGCCGCCTTCTAAGTTGACCTATGAAGAAAATACCTCCAAGGCAGTCTTGAAGTCCGTTTTGGCTCTATAATCATGGATGTCCATGTGTGTCCACTCCAAGCTGCAGAGACACAGACCAAACTCTGCCTCTGGAAGCCTCTACATGACTTTTTCCATATAGAGCTCTCTAGGCTGTTTGGGCCACACTTCTAGTCCTGGACTAGCAGGACTGGCAGAAGACTTCCCAGGAGGAGGGAAAGCTCGCAGGAGCTCAGTCTGCCATCTTCTCCTTTGATGTCTTGATGCTTCAGCTCTGGCACCCAGGAGGCTGTGGCACCAGGTTCCCCGCCCAGCGGTCTTACACCAGAACAGCTCTTGGCAGGGGGTTCCAGGGACATCAAAGGCATACAGTTGCCCTGGAATAGCTTTACCAAGGTGCCTCATGAGTATGAACAGCGACTAAGGGAGAAGGAAGATCAAAGTGGAAGCAGCTTTGAAACAGGGAAGGGCCATCTGGGCTTGTTCTGGGTGAGGAGAGGCCGTGATCCTGGGCCTGGCCACAGGTACCTGGTTGGAATCAGAGCCATATGCCTCTCAGCCTGATGATCCCTTCTTGGTATAATCTGGACATGACCTCAAGGCCTCTAAGGTTGTCAGTCTCACCAAGGCTGCCTTGTTCTTGGCTTCTGGGCTCTCTGTAGGCGTTGCTCAAACATCTGAGGACAGAGGGCGGCTGGCTTGCATGAGTGCAGGGCAGGCAGGCTGATAAATCTCCTCCCCTTTGGGAGATGCCAAGGAGCACCCCAAAATGAAGTGTTCTGTGTGCTAACAGCTACTTCTGAGGCCTGGCGCCCACACCGCCGATAGCCGCAGCCATGTGTAAAATCTGACTGGTGAGCACTGGGATCATCAAGTAACGAATCACTCGCCCAGCTGTGGCCTGCACGTCACTGCTCCAGCTGCTCTTCCTGTTTTGCAGAAAGGGCTAATGTTGTTTGTCTTGTTGCCACAAAGCAGACACAAGCCATGGAGCAGAACCAGGGGTCTAATAACCTGCACGGGGAAGCTGTCTGCTGAGTAGCATGTTGGCCTGCTTCTCACTGTCAGCAGGATCCAGAGACCCAGCACTAAGCAACTAGATTAAGAGGCGGAGCCTGTAAGGCTCACCAGCATCACACCCCTGCTTTTAACTATGAATAAATGGCTTGTTTATAGAAACCTTAGGTACCCAGGGAGAGTACTTAAATTTAGAATGAAAAGGGATCCCATGTCCAATACCAAACCCAAGAAATAGTGACAAAACATCCCGTTTGTGACAGCAGCTACCCCTCACCATTCCCACCCCTGCACCAATGCTTCCAGTGTCAGAGTATCCAGGGACACATGCCTTTAGTATCTATTCTTTTAACATGACTTTTCTATTGTGATGGCCCACATTTTCTAAAGAACCCCCACCATTCCGTCCCCCGCTGTGCACGATGGGAACGCTGAGAGTGTTTGATTCTATGTGGAGTTGCTTCTAGTTTCTAATCTCTCTTGTAATAAAATGACAAGAAATGAATATATATTATGCCAGTCTGTTTCTAGCTGCTGCCTTCATATGTAACTTTGACCGGACACGTGCAAACTTTCCTCCTCAACCCTCGAAGGAAGGGACGGTGGTGCCCATTTTAGAGACAAAGAAAAAGGAAGCTAGAAGATCAACTATTTCCTTTGAATCAAATATCTGGTCTTTGGTGCAATTGCTCATGCGGTACATGCTTATTGGACATGATTACTGCCCTTCTAGTAGACAGATGACAACCAGAGGGGTCCTGCCCTCTTGTTATCTGTAGTCAGGTCGGGGATCTTATATATGTTGCAAGGACTCTTGTCTAGATGCACACTGGGCCAAATGCTTTGAAGGTAAGATCCAAGTAAGAAGGAATATTAGGTGGGCTGAGTTGAGGCCTTAGAGTTAGGAGAGGCCTGGTGGAGGCCCCGTTCAAGTGAGTGGGTGAGGAGCTGTGGGGACGGGATGTCCCAGGTAAAGAGAGCAGGGTACACCAAGTCCCAGAGTGGGAAAATCTCTGCTTGCCATGCTTAAATGTTGAGTAGGAAATCACTGAGGCTGTAGATCTGTGATTTAAACAGAGTGGCAGGTAACTGGGAAGATGTGGGAGGTCCCTAGGGGTCATGGAAAGGGTTTCTGGATTTGTCTGGAGTGTGGTGGGAAAACACAGGACTTGGGAGAGAAACCTTAGCTGTTTTGTGAGGAGCCTTCAGGATGTCCTAGATAAGAAAAGGATAAATCCAAATCTAGACTCTAGCTGGGTTTTTATTTTTTAGATAAGAATAATTGTGATGATTCTGAAAATGAACACACATCAAACCTCCATGCCAGTCACCCTGCCTGGACCTTTGCACACGCTACCTATTTTAATCTTCATAGCGATCATCTGTGATAAGCTCCATCGCTACCTCCCTCTTTTATAAGTGAGTTAATTGAGACCAAAGAGATTAAGTAACTTGCCTAAAATCATCTAGCTAATTGTCTATGATACATACAGTATCTTGAGCTGTAAAACTCACCTCAGTAAATTTAAGGACCTGAATCATGCAAACTCTATTTTCTGGCCACAGTGGGATTTAACGAGAACTTAATGGTAAGCCATCATGGATACCTAGAAACTAAAACATCACGTCTCCTGGATCAAAGAAAAATAATAGGAGAGACTGGAAAATGCTATGTTCTGAGAGGCAAAGTGTACGACCTGTCAAGGTGTGGAGTGCGCAGCTTAAATAGTGTTTAGAGGGGAATTGTAGCTTTAAGATGTTTCTGTTGTATCTAAAGTCAGAGACCAATGTTCACGATTTAGGAAATAGGAAAAGAGAGAGTGAGCGAGCTAAGAACAAATGCAAGGAAGAACATAGGAGCTAGGCCAAAGGCCAGTGACATGGGAAACAGAGGGGCAATAGGGAAATCCAGGAATGTCTATATCTGGTTCTCTACAAATAACTGGAAAAGACTGACAAGCTTCTGATTGATTTAAAATAAAAAGAAAATGACGCCGGGCGGCGGTGGCGCACGCCTTTAATCCCAGCACTTGGGAGGCAAAGGCAGGCGGATTTTTGAGTTTGAGGCCAGCCTGGTCTACAGACTGAGTTCCAGGACAGCCCGGGCTATACAGAGAAGCCCTGTCTTGAAACCCCTCCCCATCCCCCAAAAAAAGAAAGAAAATGACTCCTAAAATTAGAAACACGAAAGCAAACCATTGCAGATCCTCCTGAGGTGGGAAGGGTCACGATAACTTAGCATGAAGAGATTGGACAGAGGGAAGGAAGTGGGCAAATGTCATGAAAATAAACCTTGCCAAGACTAGCACAAGAAACAATGTCTAAGTCACCTCAGTGACAGTTAAAGCCATTGGCCGTGTTTTTAGAAGCCTAAGAGGAACACCATGTGTAAATGATTTTGCTGGTAAATTATATCAAATGCTCCATGAACAAACAACACCAGCATTCTACAAATGTTTTCCAAACAGAGAAGGAGGTATCATTGCCCAACTTAAAGATTTACTTTTGGGAAAAAAAATCTTTGTCAAGCTGTGCACACCTTTAAGCCCTGCACCCTGGAGGCAGAGGCAGGTGGATCTCTGTGAGTTTGAGACCAGCCTGGTAGTAGTGGTGTATTTTTTTTTTAATTGCTAAAGAGCACTCCCCCGACACACACATACATACAAAAAACAAACCCAAAGTATAAGAAAGAACCTCTAACTGACATTATATGTGTATTGTATGTGTGTATATATATGTGTGTGTGTGTGTATCTATATATATAATATACATATTATATATATGTAAGACTGAGTTCTTTCTCCATGAATTCTAGAACAAAGTGAGATGCCTGCTTTTCCCACCTCTGTTCAGTGTGTGGGAGCCCGAAGTTGAAAATCTCCACCATCTTCCAGGATTAGCCAGCCTAAAGCATACATAGACACATATGAACACAGGAAGACAAACACTGTATGGAACCTTAACAGTCTTGTTGGAAAGATCTACAACTATTCCAGGCAAGAACTGGGGGGTATTAGTGGTGGTGGTGGAAACAAACAAACAAAACCCAGCCAGAATCCAGTCAGGAAGAGAACTCCATATACGCCTGGACATGCCCTTAATCCATCCGTGTCTTGGACACTGAAACTCTGCATGCAAAGTGCAATGCCCAGTTTACCAGAGTGAAGGGTGTAAGTGATGGTTAGGGGACAGGTAGAATGTGGGGCTGAGACACTCCTAACGAAAGCAGAGTCCAATACAGAAATTCCTTCCAGCCAAGAGAACACACTGATTCAACATGTTTTAATTCTAAGGGCGTAACACCCTCTTTCCCCTGCAAAGCCAGCTAGTGAGGACAGAAGAGGGGTGAAGAGCCACAGTCATCCCAACAGAGGAACAGTGCTGACTGAAATAGTTTCTATTTCATTTCTTCTTTAAAAATCTATAGTTCTGGATTTTAATTATATAGTTGTTTTGTTTTTAGCTTGTATAATGTCTAGTGCTTGGATACATTTCTAGGGCTATCCTTTCTGTTTTCTGTGCTGTTCCTATAATATCTTCTGTGTTATTTCTTTTTTTCAGCTTTCAACCATATTCTTTTCCCACTCTGCTGGTTAATTTTATGTCAACAAGACACAAGCTAGAGTCATCTGAGAGGAGGAAATCTCAACTGAGAAAGTATCTCTAGAGATCTCTAGAGCTATAGACAAGCCTGTAGGGCATACTCTTAGTTAGTGATTGATGTGGGAGGGCCCAGTCCCTGTGAGTGATGCCTTCTCTAGGCTAGTGGTTCTGCGTTCTAGAAGAAAGCAGGTTGGACAAGCTATGAGGAGCAAACCAGTAAGCAGCACCCCTCTATGGTCTCTGCATCAGACCCTGCCACCTGGTTCTTGCCTGTTTGAGTTCCTGCCTTGGCTTCCTTGAGTAGAATCTCAGGGTATGTAAGCAAAACAAACCCTTTCTTTTCCACATTGCTTTTGGCCATGGAGTTTCATCACAGCAATAATAACCCTAACTAAGACACTTCTTGTTTGTATTTTACTCCTTCATTTTCTTTTCCCTGTTTCCCTCTCTTCTTCATTTTTAATTATTAATACCTGGAATCCTGAAAGACCACAAATTACATTTTACCCAGCAATATCTTTGTCCCTCTGTCTACATATCATTAGGTCCACAAGGGGAGCACGTGGATATCTTCCACAAGGGGAGCACGTGGATGTCTTCTACTTCATGTTGGCACAGAGACTACTATCAAGTCATTATCTCTGTCGCTAAAGTCAGCTTCTGTCCTAAACAGTAGTGGCTAAGACATACCTGAGCGAATATATCTCACCAGTGGACATAAAATAAAACAAGCAAGCAAAAAATCAAAATGACAAATGAAAGCCATGGACACTCCAACAGATGTGTAAAGACCCCAAGCATACTATGAAGTAGAAACTTCTGGTTTCTTTGGAAAATCAGTTAATGTCAAACTGTTTTGCAGTGGCAAACAGGTTAAAGGATTTTTTTTTAAAGCAGACACGTGAAAGGATGTGTGATGCTTAGAAAGACTATAAATATGACCCTACAAACAGTGGGAGCATTGGTTCGCATTGCTCTGCCTCACCATTCTTCACTGATGACACATATGTATTGGTTTGCCTTACATTGCTTTGCTGAGCTTTGCTGATGGTGACTTGGTAGAGAGAAACTCATCAAAGAACTTCTCGTGAGGTTCCTGTGGCCTCTTGCCGCTTCTGAGGCCCTGAGGCAGTTGGTGAGCCTCTCAGTTTCTTCTAGATTGAACTGCAGTTGCTGATTCATTTGTGGTGCCTGCCGAGTGGCCTGGACTGTAGCTGCTGATTTGTGTTTGGTGTTTGCTAGAACTGAGAACAACAAAGATTGTTATTGCCCCAGAGAACAATTTCTAAACAAGTTCACTTCCCCCGTGTCCTGATATCCTTTCTTTCCCAGTACCTCTCTCTGGTGGGTGGTGGGCTAGAGGAGAGGTTAAACCCTTGTTAAAGCAGATTGGAAAAAAAAAAGTATGCCTACAATACTGTTTTATATTTGATGTTTGTTTGTATCAACGTGTGACCTTGGGAATAAACAAGATAGGAAAGGTTTTGACTTTACATCGGTGCCTGTTTATGTGTCAAGTTGATAAATGGTCAGTTGTGCTAGATAGTTTTATGTCAACATGACACTAGCTGAAGTCATCTGAGAGAAGGGGATCTCAATGAAGAAAATCTCCCATAAGACCAGGCGACAGGCGTGTCTTTAGAGCATCTTTAAAATTAGTGATTGACATGAGAGAGTGAAGCCTTGGGCTGGTGGTCCTGGCTTGTATAAGAAAGCAGGCTGAGCAAGCCATGAGGAACAAGCCAGTAATCAGCACCCCTCCATGGCCTCTGCATCAGCTCCTGCCTCCAGGTTCCTGCCCTGTGTGAGTTCCTGTCCGCACTGCTTTTAATGATGAACTATTTTACATATGCAACTGTGAGTGAAATGAACCCTTTCCTTCCCATGAAGCTTTCGGTCATACAGTTTCATGATAGCAATGGCAACCCTAAACTCAGACAGATACATTTTATGAGAGGAATCGATGACCAAAGAACTAGTAAGAGACCCATTATGCCCAACACAGTAAATCAGTAAATTTCTAAAATCAGTAGAAGCAGAGAAGAACAGTAATCTGACCATCTAGAAAAAAAAATGAAGAAAATCATATGGATTGGCAAACTCCTCTCAATAACGGCCTTAAATTAAAACAGCATCAAGTCAGCAATAAAAAGGCACAGGCCAGCTAACTGGATTAGACATCCAGGGCCAATAAGATGGCTTAGTGTGCCAAGGTGATTGCTGGACAAGTCTGGAGACCCGAGTTCCATCCCCGGGATGACATGAAGGAGGAAGAAAGAACTGAGTACAGACAGTTGTCCTCTGACTTCCACACAGGCACTGTGCCACATGTGCTTTCTTGTCTCCCTCATGACAAATTGAGAAAACCACTCGAGATTTAACTGTGCGTTGTCTCTAAGTGACACCTCCCTGGCAAAGACACCCACAGTCTGAGAGTCAGGAGCTGCAAGTCAATCTACCATGAGGGTAGACAGTAAAAACAAACGGACATACTTGGGACTGATAAAGCAGACGTCAACCCAAAATTTGTCAGAAGAGGTAGAAACAGTATTTACATATCAATAAGTGGAACAATTTACCCAGATTTTATAGGTATAAATGCAGTGATTAAAAACTTGCGAGAATCGAAGGGTTGACTTGCTTACAGTGTACTTCAAGGTCTTAGGAAATCAAGAAGAAACTGGCAAGGTTCTAGAAAGTTCTCTATTAAAAATCAATAGATTGATTCTGGTTATATCAAATATCAAAAGCAGCAGATCCTTGCTTGAAGGAGGTCCCTCTGCTAGAAAGCGGTAGAGATGAGATTTCAATCCAATGCTGTGTCAAACATCTTTAGATTCCTCTGATAAATACAAGCCAAAGAGATGAAATAATTCATCCGCTCTGAGGACAGATTTTACTGTGTTAAGGCCAGCTCGGGTAGTAGGATCTGGATACAATTAAGAGGAAGCTCCACCCTCGGGAAGCCCATGGTTTATTAAAGAGTCTGGGGAACCTCCTGACAGACAGCCTCTAGGAAGGAGGACAGGTATGAAAGTGTAAGAGCAATGGAAGCAAAGAGCTCAGCGGAATGGGAGGGAGAAAGGGGCAATGGCTTATGAAGATGGAATGAACGTGGGGGTGGCCTTTAAAATGAGTTAGAAGAGAGAAGGTAAGAGGATTGATGTTTTGGGGCACTGTTAACAAGAGACCCCAACAACAAGCAAGTGACCTGGCCTTGCACTCCCCAGTGCAGGGTCCCTGCTTCTTGTAAATATGACACATTCTGTTTTGTTCAGTGATGGGATCCAGTGCTCTGCCGTTCCAGAAGGATGTGCCTGGGAGCCTCTTCACAGAGAGATCCAAGGTACAGAGGGCAGGTCTTAGGCTAGAAATAAGACAATGGGTGTACAACAACAAACTGTGATTATATTCCAGACCGACTTAAACGTCACAGCTATTGGATCACTTCCGGACGTTTTCAGCACTTCCTATGAATAAGCCTGTGTGTGCCTGGAAATACTGAGCTGTTACCACGGACAGCAAGGCCCAGGCAGACAGGACAAAATGCCTGTTCTGCTAGAGCAGCAAGATGCACTAGATTTGTGACATTCTGATAAGGCAAAGAGGATAATAAATGCTATAAATCCGTCAATGAAAAGGTGCTGAGTCATCGCGGCAGGACTATGAGGAATGTAGTCAAGGGAAGGAACAGAGTCGCAGGGGTGCATCTCAGTTCTGCAAGGTCCTCCCAAGACGTAGACCTCAAAGGTTTTTGTAAAATGTGGGAAGGTGGAGGAGGGAGAGGGGTGAAGTGTGTGGGTATGGGGTGGGAGGGGGAAAGGAGGAGGGAGCAGCCTGCAGGCCTAGGCACAGGGTGCGGCCAGTGTGTGTACCCTCACGTTTTTTTACAGGTGAGGGAGCTAAATTCAAAGCGGTGTGGCTTAACGCAACCACAGTTGTTTATTTTGCTCCTAACTCTGCAATTTGGGCAGGACTTAAGGGGAATTGCTAGTCTGTGCCCAGTCTCTGGTCAGCAGAGGTGACTCATGGGAAGGGTCTTTGGGAAGCCTGTCCTGAGGTCAGCTGCCTATGGCTATGATGTAACAGTGTATCTTCATGGTTTGTTTATATTTTCCTTCCACTGTGGGCGGTTATATGGATGATCGGTAATTGTGTGTGTGTTTGGGTAAATGGTATAACAATAGGTTTTTATATATTTTATGTAGCAATTGGTTAAGTGAACTGTACTTACATGTTTTATACTTACGTAAAGTGACATACTTTTTCTTAATTTGTTGGATATTTTTAGACCATACAAGTCCAACTGTTTCTCCAGATTGTCACAAATTTCCAAACGTGTCTGTCAGTGGGCTTGTGAGGTCAGAGGTCAACTGCAGTGCCAAGCACCTGGCTTCCGACTATATTGCCTAGAAGTCATGAAATAGTAATGGGCTAAGGCCTTTTCTTCTCTCCACAATCCAGGGTGTAGCTCTATCCTATAGAATAACAGAGGTAAAAGAAAAGAAGATACAAGACGTGTCCCTTTCAGCGTCTAGCCTTGGATGCAAACGTGTTTTGTATTAAATGTTGCATAGTCCCTGGGTAGAGCATGAGTCGTGTCTCCTCACCCTGCTTCAAGGGAGGTGTGGTCATCCTCATTTATTCTAATGAGCCCAGTCTGATGTGCACTCGACTGCTGTTAATGGACACTTTTGTCTTCCTTTACCTAAGATGATGAAGAAGACGTGAAGCCAGACCCCTACCACCAGGCCAAGCTTTGACGAAGCCTTGCTTTCATTCGTTTGTTTCCTATAAACTTCTACCTTTAGCCGATATCTGCTGCAACTTTACAAAGAGACCTCTGTACACTGCCTGCATCCCATAACAGGAGCCAGCTAGAGATCTAGATACAGGCTTCTTCTCCTCAGGTCTCAGCTTCTCCATAAACCTCAGCCCAGTTACCACACATGCGGGTAGGCACCGGTCTCAGCAGCTCAGATCTGATAAGGCGTCAGCCTCGGGGGATGATCCTGCTGTCCCTTTTAAAATCTCACTCTGAGCAAGCTTCAGAGAATCAGATCTCTGGGAAGACAAGTGGAGCTCATGGAATCCAACGTTAAAAACTGTAAAGCAAAAAGACTTGTTTCCCTGGTGTCTGGAGACTCTTTCAAAAGACAGTGGAGCCAGGTGTGGTTGCGCCGCCACCTTTGATCCCAGTCCTCTGGAGGCAGAGGCAGAGGCAGGTAGGTCTCTGTGAGTTTGAGACCAGCATGGTCTGTCTACATAGCAAATTGGAGGCCAGTCGGGGATGTATGGGACTTTCTCTCAAAACAAAACAAAACGACCAAAAACAAAAGACTACAGCCGAAAGCATTTTTTTTTTTTAAGGAGAAAACCAAACAAACACAATGATGAAAACCTCAACAAATAGAGGGCACACAAGTTATCCACCTAGAACAAGACACTGCAGGCAGAACACCCCGAAAAATACTTAACGCTCAGGTCATGCAGGAAGGGTGTTTGAAATCAGTGATGTCTCATAGACACACATACACTGACTTGAATGGAGATCAAAGGAGACCCAAGGGGACCTTGAAGAGACGACAGATACAAGTCCAACTGTACTTGTTGAGTGTACACGTCAGCTCTGCATGGCATGCTTGCTGCCCAGAGCGAGCACAGCAGACAGCAAGAGCCAGATCTGGAAGCAGCAACCCTAATTCTGTTTGGCTAAATTTGCCAAGCATAATAGGTTATGAGCCTGTATGGGTGTTCCCGAGTAATTATGCTTAATTGTTTGTGAAAATCAGAGGATCCATCAGCTACAAGCCCAATTAATTAAATGCAGGCACACAAGTCACGTTGGGAAGGAAGGAGGAGGGCTGGGTTCGTTGCAGAATTAAACCGATGTTATTTTATTTAATTTCAAAAAGCCACAGGGAGAGTGTACCTCATAACATGGCTTCTGGGAGACAGCCTGCCAGGTTCTGGTAGGGACTATCTATCAGTGCATTCAGGGCTCTGCTAGGGCAGAGCAGGAGAGAGGAAACTCGATGAGTCTTCACTGCACACTTGGGGAGGGGAGTCGGGGAGAAACGTGCCTAAATGATTTGAAGAACCAGGTGGATTCAAGTTCAAGGAGCCCCTCGTGATACCTGCTCTTTACTGTGGAGAGCTCTGTTAGCTGGGATGCAGAAAAACGCAACCCCCCAAAAAGATGTGCTCCCTTAAATTTTCTGCCGTTTGCAGATCTATTATAAATTTTTCAGTATTCCAGTGTGAGTTGTTTTTATGTTTATTTTCTGGATAATAGTGAACTGTTATCCAGGCATGTACTGTCTCCTACCACTGCGCCATTTCAGGGCTTTTCTTACCACTTGCCAATGCCTCCTACATGGAAGACCATGGGTCATTCATTTAAACAAATCATGGGAGATAAAATCCCACCGTCTCCCATTTGCCAGTTTAAAATGCCTCCTTCCCTTTGCCCACACACCCTAACTTCATTGAAGATACCCCAGAATTAGGGTTCATGAGGCCAGTGATTTTTGGGTATATGTTCTCTTCAAAGGTCTCCTTAGTCACAACTGAAACCCAAGTCAGTTCTGAATTTCTCTTCAGAGACAGGCTAGAGATTGCCATGAGAAAATGGGCCACGGAGACGCTTCTAGACATACGGCCTTTGAACCCTCTGGTGGTTTTCAGACAAGTTTCGAAGGCTTTTATGGTCAGGCTGGGTCACCCAGCAATTTTGTGTGTGTGTGTGTGTGTGTGTGTGTGTGTGTGTGTGTGTGGACTCAAGCCTGTTATTACTTTAGAGGTCACTCTGATTTCCCCTCTGAACTCTGATCTATATTTACAACCTTATTTGGAAATTGGTGATGAAACCGTACACTCCTGTCCATCCATCAGCAGTGGATCAGACTTTGAGATCTGAAGCTGAAGGATCAAGATCTTTCATGAGAACTTGGTGGTGTCTCTGTGGACAGGAGAAGCAGACTGGTCAGAGAGCCTGGAGTCAGGGAGATTCTGTCCATGGCAAGAGCCAGAAGCAAAATAGTGCCAGGACCCAAGTGGGGAATTTAAAACATGCTCTTGTTATGGTTCCTTCTGGTCCATTCCCACTTGACCCCATAACTTTTCCCTCCACTTCCGTAATGAGTTGGAGCCCAGAGCCCACCTTCTGTTTTAGGAATCAAAGCAGCAAAGGCAGAGCTATGGCAAAAATGTAAGGGCTTAATTAAGTCACGGCTCCAGATGGAAAGACAGCTTTATGATTGCAATCCAGATGATGACACAACAGGATCTAAGAGTCCCTGACACCTCACCCCGCAGGCCGCTTGTTTGTTTTAATGAGAGTGCCCTTTGAGAACCTTTGTCTCTTATTCATGCTAGGCGGAATCTATTCAAGGCTTGCCCCAGCTACTCCCTGCTCAAAGGGTGGCTAATTACTGGGAGCCTGAAATGGGACCTGCTTCATGCAAACCTTGAGGACACATGTCCAGCGATTTTCAAGGGCTTCTGTCATACCCACCAGCCCCTGCATTATGGAGACCCCTGGCGATCAGGGCTTTCTTCTTACAACACTGCCTCTCTGAAGGTTTCATGCCAAGGTACCCAGTAGCCATGCATTGACTCTAACCACATGCACCTGAGAGCCAGTCACTCCCCTACTAAAACCAATTTCCCTACATGTGTGTGGAATGAACAGCGGGGCTGTGGGGAGAAATGTCTCATTCTGAAATTCTACTTCTGCCAGTAGTAAGAAGATAATGACAACAATAAGAAGCATGACGTGGGGCTGGAGAGATGGCTCAGTGGTTAAGAGCACTGACTGCTCTTCCAGAGAGGTCCTGAGTTCAATTCCCAGCAACCACATGACCCACAACCATCTGTAATGAGATCCAGTGTCCTCTCGTGGTGTGTCAGCTACAATGTGTACTCAAATAAATAAAATAAACAAATTAAAAAAAAAAGAACCATGAAGTGTTCTGAACACTTAGCACACAGTGGGCTCTTTCTGGACAGTATCTCAGTTTATCTTCATATGAACATACCCAGTAGATCTGTTAGCAACTATGATTACAAACAGACGAGAATGAAGGGCGATCAGGCTGGTGAGCAGGACAGTCATGGTCACCTTCTGTAGGGTCAATGATTATCAGGGTACATCTCCAAGAGTTGAAGAATTTCCTAGGACATGAAACTTTTGTTGCCAAAGTTGGGACAGTTTGGCCATCTCTATTATCTTATAAAAACACATTTTACCAAAGACTTGGTTAACCTAAGGGTATTTTAACCATGTCATGTTTACTTCACCAATTTTTCATGGTTTGTGAGGATCAACTCTTCCGGGTACAGATTTAAATTAAATTTAATTTGTTAATTTATTTTGTACAGGCCTTATTCTGCCTATAGTATTCATTATGGCTTGTTTATTTTTTAATGATCCATAATTATTTCTTGACTGATGACGAATGACGAAACCAAGCACAATTTTCACTAGCAATTCTAGGGTTTTATTGAGAGTCTTCTTATTGGCCTGATTCTTCTGTAAACATGTCATCACTTTGCTCATCAAGCAGCTACAGAGCCAACATCATAGCCAGAAGTAAGTATCTATGGCACGGACAGATGGTACAGAGAGCCAGAACGGTACAGTTAAACTTGCCTGTGACCAAAATGGCGGCACGGAAAAACTTGCCTTTGTAGTGAGGAAATACCCACCCAGTTGAAACCTTTTACTCTTTAATAGTTGACAGTGCGATGGTCTCCACTTTGTGCCACATGCTTTACATGGTAGAGTCTGCAAGATGTACCATCCAGCAGTTAATAGGACATTCTTTACAGTTCAGCGGAGTGGTGGGTCTTAGTCACCTCCTGCACAGCTAACGATCTGATCTAGTAATGATCTAAATTCAAATGTGGGCTTTGAAGATCACCAGGACATTTGGATGAAGACCTTGACAAACCACCTGATGGTTCTAGAAATCTCAGTGATTAGGTCAGAACTCCATAGTAAGGTCGGGGGACATTGTTCTTGGCTAGGAAGAGGAGAAACGGGCCAGCTTGGTTCTGCACACAATCTTCAGACTATGATGAAAGTGATAGACCATTCAGAGGTGTTAACAGAGGAGTGCAGGCTGGAAACCTACAGGGAAGACACAGTCCTGACTGAGGATCCTGGCACCACTGGATGTCACTATTAGGAAAGTGACTGGTGCCACCATTTCCGGGCAGTAAATGAGGATGTCACTGTGGTATACAGAGGCTCCAGAGGCCTTTATTTTACATTCTTTTTCATTGGCATGAACTTCACTGTTTCTCACATACAGAAACTGAAGCTTGGAGAAGGGAGACTAGAAACTTACCCTATCATGCGCAGTAGGTTTATTCTTCTAGATGCTTCTAAATACCATAAGCTTAAGTTTCTAAGATGGAAATAATCCTTATTAGGGTTGCCCCTTTGGAAAAATCTTGGCTATTTATGTCAATAGCCTACTATGTGGTAAAACACAGTAGGAAGCCGGAGACAGAGGCTTTCTCCTGCCTATGACAGCTTGTCAATGGATCTTTGATTTATTGGTATCGTTTTAACAGTGTTCATGGCTTTTCTTGCAGATTTAGAAGCACGAGGTTTGAAAGATGCTCTGAGATGCTTTTCTACAGGGTGAGAAGGAACAAATCTCACTCTGGCTGAGTGAGCTGGTAATTCCCACCACCCTGAACCCAGCGCTCATTGCTGGGTTAACTCTTGAAGGCCCTGGAGCAGCAGGAAGCCTGTATGATCTGGAGAGACTTCTTAATGACGTGAGAGGGGCTCAGGGTTTTGTTTTGTTTGTTTTCATTTACAAAAGAAATATTTTATTAAAGTTTTGAGGATTTCATACAGTGTTGTTTTATCCCACTCAGCCCCAACGGCATCTCAGGTCCCCCTCCACACGTTGCCCCTCTTACCTTTTTATCATCTTTAAACCCCTTTTAAATTTAATTAAAATCAGCTCTCCAACCCCTTCCATGGCCCCTCCTCAGATTCATAGCTTCTTTTCCTTTAGTTATTATTGTTACATATATCCAAGTATACATATGAAACTTGCTGGGTCTGTCCACTGTTGCTTGGATGGATATTTTTTAGGGCTAACCCCTTGGTATTGGATAGCAGTTTAGGGGCTCATCCTCAGAGAAGACTTAACTCCCTCTCTCAGCAGCCATTGGTTGCTGATAGCAATAAGGATCTATTTTGGGGTGTGCTAATGCCAAGCAAGCCGTGCCAGGTCCAGAGCTCCGAATGCAGGGGTAAGCTTCCTTCACCTCCGAGCATCATGCCAGGTACAGTATCCTTGCAGCATTTCCTGATTTAACAACAACAAAAAACTTAATGAAAAAAATCACCATGACGTTCTCAGCTTTTCATTACAGCAATTTCAAATCAAGGGAGAGAGAGAGAGAGAGAGAGAGAGAGAGAGAGAGAGAGAGAGAGAGAGAGAGAGAGATTAAGAGAGCTCAGGTTGGGTAACAATATTTATTAGGTCCCCAGTCAGCTTCTTTCGAGTTTCACTTGTGTCTCCTCTCCTTGGCACGTTTTAAAAGCAAATCTCTCACATATTTTACCTAATAATATTGGGAATTACTCTGATGTTAGCCTTTTAATTCCATCTCTGTCCGATGACTAATCCTCACACTCTAAGTCTCTTTTCAAAATAATCTATTAAGACTTCATTATGAAGAGCTTGAATAAATAAATAAATAAGAAACGCCTGCATCCTAAAAGAGGCCATGGAGCTAATTGTTTTTGTAGTGCTTGGTCCTGGATTTCCTAATTTTTGGTGGTGGATAAATGGATAAGATATATACACAGTGAAGGTGTAAAATCCCGCCTGAAGGCCCACAGCTTCAGAATGGCTACTCTAACTGCTGGACATTTTGCTGTGTGATATTTTCATCTGCAAGTTCTTTCTGATGGAAGCTTAAATCCCTTTTCGTGGATGAGATGTATTAAAGTTTCACATAGAGTTAAAAACAAACAAACAAACAAACAAACAAACAAACAAACCCGCCTGTAGTGTGAAACTAATCTGTGATTGGTTTTAGCTCCGAGTTTCGATAAACTCGTGTCTTTGTGCCATTCTCAAATGATCTTTCTCATCACTTAAAAGTACAGATATCAGCTCCTCGCAGGTGAATGAGTGCAAGAGTGATCTTCACAGAAGTGGAAGCAGCCTTCCTCAGTGCTTTCTGAAATCATGGTTTATTGTGGCTTGAAAACACAACCTATTTGATTGGCCAGAGCATATGCCACGCAGGAATAAATTTTATGAGCATCAGATATTGTGTAGGGAAACCAGGCTTCTGTTGATGCTCTTAGTTCTGGATGGCTATAATACGAACCTTCTAAGGAGCTTGATTAGTATTGTCCTCATTAATAACCACCCCTCCCCATGATACTTTGGGGACTGTAATCAATCTAGACAAAAGTTGCTTTGTGAAGGAGGAAGAGATGCTCTTCTGGAAACTGCTGTACCTCAAAACAGAACAAAAGCCAAACAAAAAACAATTCCAGACACCGGGAAAACAAGCCATTTCCCTCTTCGTCCCGGAGACACCCTGCAGGCTATTTACCGACAAGAGCGCCCTCTGTTGTTTCCGAGATGCTTCGCCTTTCCTCGGTTGGTTTTATAAGGTGTGTGCTGGTCAGGTGGCTTCTGTTGGACTGAAAACTAGGGCGGTTAAGAGAGACCACTTGACAGTCCAGGTAAGGACAGAGATGCGGTGTACTGTGGCTCAGAATCCCGTCTTCCTAACGCCACCTATAAGATGCTTTTCTAACAACCTTTTCCTAACAGAGACGCCTGTTGAAGGGCAGTCAAAATGGAAGGGGATGTTGAAGCCATGAAAAGAGCATGAACTTTAACCTCACTATCCCAGATCCTTAGGGAATCCACCTACTAGCTTCATACAGCGCTGTGGGCTCATTCCTTCCTGCCTGGAAGGGCAGTTCTGATGCCCAGCAGGTCCACAAATCCCCCTTTCTCAGCACATAGAAGCTGCTGGCTTCCTCTCATAGAGAACCAGGAAGCTAACTTCTCACTGGTCTGGGTTCAGAATCATATCAACAGATATGGTTCTGCATACTTATTTATTCACAATTGACTTTGTTTGGCTTTATGATTTTTATTGTTGGTGCTGTGGACTTTGTTTCATAAAGAATGGATGGCACATCCCTGAAAGTTCAGGACTAGCCCCAGCCACCCCCATCTCCCTCTTCCTCTCCATTTCCCTCTCCCTCTCTCTCCGTCTGTCTCTGTCTCTCTGTCTCTGTCTGTCTCTGTCTCTCTGTCTCTGTCTCTGTCTCTCTCTCTCTCATTCTGCAGACTCAGAGATCTTCCTGCCTCTGTCTCCCTAGTGCTGAGATGAAAGATGCACCCCCACCCTGGTCCCCCGTGCCTGGCCCCAGTCACCTTCGGTTGGTCTTGAGGCTCTTGTGGATAGATCTCACAGAAGGGACCCAACTCCTCTGTTTGATCTCTTTTACTTCAGCTACGTGGAGTCAACCCCAGTGAGGCTGTCTGGTCATTCTGGCCAGCAGTCTCCTGAGAGATTTGGTTTTAGCCTAAAACTTCTCAGCATCCTTTGGCTTTCACTTTTATATGCTTTTAAATGTTTCATCTGGAAAAGAGAATTGTAACTATTTCCTTGGCCAAGTTAAGTCTGCCGTTTGAGTGGGGAGCATCTCCTTTTAGATCTAATTTTGGTCAAGCATTGAGGCAGCCAAATTCACAATGGCCGCTACACCTCCTCCACTCACCCCTGAAGCTGTGTGAGTCCTAGCTACAGTGTCCAGTCCTTTGGGTTGAACTGAACACAGTCTTATTCTAAATGCCAACAATAGCAGAGCAAACTAATGAAGCAGACTGCAAATTGTTGGAGTCTATGCGCCCTTAGGTTAAGTGTTTATAAAGACCAAAGGCAGTTTAAACCAGCCCTGGTGGCTCATCTTGTAATCTCAGCACTGAAGTTAATTAGAGAATTACTCTAATTAAGGTTTCCATATGAATTCTAAAGGGGTGTTTCCTGATAAGTTTTAGTGCCGTGAGTGATTTTATTGTCTTTTTTTTTTTTTTGAAGGGTGACTTGAATTTAATTTCTAAGATTTTTGACTGAGTCCTGAGGTCTGAAAGCAGAGTAGAATACTTTTCACTTAATCACTAAAGCAAGACAAAACCTCCAGAGTCACTGTGGACATTTCTGCCCTGTGCTTGATACTAGAAATTGCTGCAGATTTAATGGCTAAAGAGGCTCAATTTATTTTCTGAAGGTCAGACCTCTAAGTCTGAAATTGGAAATCTACAGTCATGTTGCCCTCCAGGGATTCTCAGGGAGAACATGTGTAGTGCCCCACTACCCCACTTCCTGAGCCTCAAGGCATCTTTTAGCTTCTGTGGTACTCCTCACACCATCCTCGGCTCATCTTCCATCTTGCCACACGGAACCCTACCCAACAGGAGGGAACACTCATGGTAGGTATCTTTCTGAATCTGGTTACTTTATTTCTCCGACAGTCTCCAGTTGTATCCATTATCATGGAAACTCCGGGACACACGGTTTTTTTCTTTGGAGTTGAATCAAGCTCCATTGTTTATATATACCATATTTTCTTTTTTCCCCTCTTGCTTTGTCTCCCCACCCCCATCACAGCCACACACAGATACTCTCTTGTCCTTCTGCTTCTCCATCATGGCATAATTTACCATGAGGCCCTTGTCAGCTGCTGCTGCTCAGTCTTAGGCTTCTAACTCCCCAAGTGTTTGCTAAACAAACTTCTCTTCTTTATAAATGACATCGTCTCAGGAGTTATGTTATAGTAACAGAAAACAGCCTGAGAAATGGGTTCCTGGATTAGAACATAGATCTTTTGAAGGAATATTATCCAGCTCAACATGCAATTATTTTAGATTATATCAATGTGTAATTTTCTTGTAATACCTGAATTAGAACAGTAGGTTTATTATACTATCTATAGGTTGTTCAGAACCCTGAGCTAGAATAAACCTTTCTTTAGTTTGTAAATGGCCTGTGTCAGACATTTCATTATAGCGATGTCAAGCTGACTAATACAGTAGTTATAACCCCAACGAGCTCCCTCATTAGGACTCATGTCCCAGAGGACAGACAGATACTGCCTCATCATCTTGTGCCTAGATTTCCACCTTGCTTTGGGGCTCCTTATCAGAAAGTGACATTAAAACTGTCCCCAAGAAGTGACAATTACTGCCTGTAAAAATTTCCAGAATATAGCTGGTCAGGTCTCTGAAAAGGCTCTTCCACCTACCCACCTACTCACCAATACACTTGAGAATAGCATTCCTCTGAGCTATTTACTCACCAAGGAGCTGGGGGAGCGGGAAATGGGTGTTTTTGTGAGACATTCACTAAACATAAAGGCAGCCTTTTGCATTTATGCTGTTAGCTCTGATGGGATTGGATACGAATTTTGAGGCAAGCTGAGAGTTTTCCATTATGAAATTCGACAGTAACGGATTCCTTGTCCAAGGTAGGGTAGATTGGACAAAAGGGATCAGTCTTCAGGAGAGTGGATGACTTGTTTGGATGAAGGTTAGGGCACCTTGACATTTTGTATGTTGACAACTTGTTGCTATTATGAGTCACGTTTTAGGAGATGTTAAAATCTATTGCATGGGCTGGGCATGCACAAACCCACAATCACTCAGGAGGAAGAGATAGGTGATCCATGACAAACAGGCTAGCCTGAGCTATGTATCGAATCCTTGTCAAAAGTAAACAAAAAGCAAAATCAGAAATGCAACAGAAGCCCAGGGCACATCTCCACTCTCCATTTACACACTGGCTTGTTCCATTAGGAGGGGACTTTAGCAACCTGCAAGCTGTGAACGGCATGTGATGCCCGTGGATGCTGTATCTGACCCTGAGTGATGCAGCCAAGGATAGAGAGCAGTAGTGAGGGTGTGAGCCAGTTTGGACCACTACTTTCATGTCTCCTGGCCTCTGTTTCCCTTTGTGTTAGGAGACAACACCTTCTAGGGTTTGGGATAAATCATTACAGAAACACAAATCACAGGTGGACCATTTGCCTACCATGAGAAAGGCCCTGGATCCAACCTCCAGAACCATAAAATAAAGACAAATAAGTAAATAACAGAAGCTACTTTTTTTTTCTTTTTTAGAGCTATTAGCAAAGCCCCTGGCTCCCACCAACATCCGCTCACACTCCGATTCCCATGCACATCTGCAACTGGTTTCACATCCATTTCCTGATGGCAGTGATAATATCTGACTTATTGTAATTAACCTTGGATCAAGCACATAAGAAACACAGTCATGTAAGCCAATGGATGAGATGATAAGTCATTACTGTCAGGCTTTCTTTATTGGAGTGAGGAGTTGAACCTTACTTCTTTCCAAAATAAATCTACAGGACAGCTGAGAAAGGGTTTCCCCGAACTCTCTTACATCTGAGAAAGGGAGCCTTCTTTGTGCGTAGCCACTCTGGGTCTTGCCTCCAGAGGAAACGAGGCCTCGGCTGTTCCCACTCATGTCTTTTCTGTAGCCGGATATGTTCTCGGCACATCCTCTATAAAAATCAGACCCGCTTTCTTCCTGATGTAAATTGCAAGCACATTTCTGCTCCTCATGACCAGTGTCCATTTCTTAACCAGTCCTCTCTAGCTTCTCCCATCCCCCTCCTAATGAGAATGACTTGTCTTGTAATTAAGGTCATATTTTTATAGGCCAGGAATAGCAACAACTGGGGTGGGAGGGGGGCAACGTGTGCCTCTTTGCTCAGAGATTACAGATTCACACAGGGTCCAAGGGATCCCCTGGGCATTGACCACCCTCAGGTTCTTGAATGATTTTGATGGCTTGAAATTAACAACAGTATTTATAGGTTGTAAACAGTCTTTGTGGTGAGATTTTCCCCTCTCTTTCCTAATCCCCTCTTCCCAGTCCGATCTCACTTACTTATCCCTTGTCTGAAGGATTATCCTCAGAATGGAAACAAGAGTCCTTTTACTGCTGTAAAGCACTACCTCTGTGGAAGTCCACAAGTAGAATTGTGGTTTCGTGATCTACACTGGCTCAGCCTTAAACGGAGAAAACAGTTCCATGTCTCCAGCCAGAGCCTGATCACTCACCCTCCCACTCTTTCCTCTCTTGGCTCAGAGCAAGGGCATTTCTGAGTCCTTTCTACGATTCCAACCTTTCTTTTTAACATAATGATGGCTGTAAAGAGACAGGCGGTTTTCCCAGACTCCGACTGTGATGTGATGGAGAAGCTGGCTTGGGGAAAACAGTAACTTCCTCCAAACGATGACAACTCGTCTAAGCTTTGAGAGTGACTCCTGGAAGCCAGGCTCGCCTCTCTTCAAGTTGCACTTGCTTCTTTGGCTCAAATGGGAAACTACAGAACTCACCATAGAGATCACCACCGGGAAATATGGAGCCACCCACATGCAGACAGTTACTAGAGTTGATGTATAGGCTGGCTGCTCTTGAATAATCTGGACCAACAGAGAAAGAGGGATCCAGAGTTGGCTTTGCTTAATGATGGCCACAGAGCAGCTGATAGGGTGGTACAGCCCTGTTGCACTAAGGATAACATTCTGTACTCACCTGGCTATCCCCAGAAACACAGCCCCCTCTTTCTGTCTCCTCCTCTCCTCCAATGTCAAACCCAAAACAGTTTAGATTAACATCAGGGTTTTGGATGTGGGTGACATATTGGCAAGCCCCAGACAACATTATTTAGTCTCCCGACAGGGGACGTTTGTGGCCACTGTACACTGTACACCACCTTATAAAGAGTGACATGTACATCAGTCGGTTTGAGGAAGTTAATATCCCCATCATGGGCTGATTCACTGGGCAGAAACCACAGGGGCTGAGCCAGAGGCTGAACTCTTTGACCCTGCCACTGGAAAGTGGAGCGAGCTGCTGGTGTGCACTCACCAGAGGCGGTGCTGCAACTCAGTCTGACTTTGGTTTCTCAGCATCCCCCTGTTGGAACTGGGTGCTTACAGACAACATTGACGGAGCTCACTAAATGTGTTGGGCTGGGCTGAAGCACTTCCCATTTGCGTTCTCAGGGTTTAATTGTTCCGACAACTCACTGAAACAGTTAGAATGTTCTTCATTGTTCCAAAGATGAAGCAGATGTGCACAGGCGTTGAGTGACTGTTCAGTTTACAGCTGAGCTAAACAAAACAGAACAAAAACCATTGTGTGTAAAAGGTAAGCCTTAACAAATAGAGTCGAAAAAATACCCTTTCCGCTCTTCCTCTCTACAGCAAGACTCCCTGTCTGTCTTCTCTGGACTATTGCTGAAGAAAAGGACCCAGAGGTTGAAGATGCTTGGCTGAACAGAGGGCATTCTGGGGATAGACACCCCAGGGTTAGTGCTGGCAGCTTCAACAAGGCAGCCTGAGACTCGCCCCTTGTCATCTGCCTTAAGTTCCAAAGAGATGGGCAAGCAGAACCAGGCAGGGACAAATGAGCTTTGCCAGACAAGGACCCACCCACTGGGCTGGCTCCCAGCAATTCCAGCCCAGCCACACCAAGTGTTGCTCTCTGGAGCCTGCAAACCAGCATCTTATTACTCACCCTTTCTGATGCACAGCCAACTTCCACCATAGGGTGGAGAGGCCCAGCAGTGAAGAGCCTTCCCCAGAGACGAAGCATCCTGGAGAGCTATACAAAACCTCTCAGGAGATCCCCTGCTGGCTCCTTAGACCCACCAGGCTTGACTCCTTGGGGAAACATCCACATTTTCTAGGCTGTTCTCCAAACACACAAACTGAATCCCGAGTCTTTTGGAACCGTGTCCTGTGTGTTTCCGACTGCTCACTGTACATTTGGTTGTGCTCTGGTGTGAAGTTGTGGATTAATAGCCCATCGTAAGACGTGGGTAGAACATGAGGTTTTATGACTGTAGATTTCAGTTTCAGTCTCTCAGATGCCTCTATTTTTTTTGGCAACTCTTATAGATCCTATTCTGTACAATTAGCAGCATTGAACCACTGGCCTAGTCTCCTGAATCAATGAAGAACTTCCATCCACCAAGTCCTACTCAGCATGGCTGACCAAGGGTGAAGTCAGTGCCTGGGGAAACTAGAGGGGCTGGAGAATGGTGGATGTAAGGTAACATCCTATCTAGTGCCTACAAAGGAGTAAGGCTCATTTTTGCTATATTTTTGGGATCTTGCATTATATGAGTTCCAGCCTCTCCCCTCTGGTTGAAGACAAATGAAAAAGGGTGAGCCGCAAGTCTTGATAGGAAATGGGTAAAATGAGAGTTTCATGTCTCTCTACCAATGGTAAGAGGGAGAGGTTTTCATAGGAGAGAGTTTCAGGAACCCTTATCTAACTGCTTTCCTTCTTTCCTTCCTTCCTTCCTTCCTTCCTTCCTTCCTTCCTTCCTTCCTTCCTTCCTTTCCTTCCCTTCTTCCTTCTTCCTCTTCCCCTTCCTCTCCTCCTCCTCCTCCTCCTCCTCCTCCTCCTCCTCCTCCTCCTCCTCCTCCTGACAGGCTCTTTCTATATAGTCCAAACTGATCTTAAATCCATGATCTTCCTGCCTCAGCCTCCCGAGTGCCAAGATTATAGGCTTCCACGTGTGTATCTTTGTTAGCCTTCTTGTTGTGTTTTCAGACCAAATCTGTTGACGTAAGGGTGATTTGGTCATTGTCTGAGAGGAATGGAGGTTGGAGGTGGAGATGGGAAGCGGCTGATCCCCTCCAGGCACTGAGAAGGCAGAGGGGTCAGTGTTAAAGGGGAGTTCAAGGCATGAATCTCAAAAGAAAGGAGGAGGGCGCACACGGGAAGGCCAGTGACATGCGCAGAAAGGCCAGTGACATGCGCAGAAAGAGACTCTCCTTGGTCTGCTATTGTCCGGAAGGAAAAACAGACTGGAAGACTTATGCAAGAAGGCTGAAACCGTTCATTGTCCTCAGAACAAAGGCAGAAGTCTTGGCCTTGACCTACCAGGCCCTGGGTGGTCTAGAGCTCATCTTTTACTGACACCTGTGTCCTTCTTGGGGGTCCTCTCTGCTTCCTCCCTGTTGCCTTTGTGAGTACCTTGAATGTGAGGATTCTATCTGCCATGCACTATTGACACGGGGTGTCTCCCATCATTCCTCGTCACCAGGATACCTCTTCCTCATACGCCATCTCCAAGGCTTCCTCCCAACCAACTCAACCCTCTCAGATACATCCTTTCATAGCTCCACCCCCATCTTCCTTTACAGCCCTGTTTAAGCCTGATTTTTCTGTTTAGGGGACCCCATTCAACCCTCAGACCTCACGTGTCAAGCCTTGTTCGCCTCTTGGGGAACAAAACAGTGAAGAAGGACAGCGCTGCACCCACCCCTCACAGGCTCATTTCCCACAGAGGACACCAGCAGGACAGCAGAGGTTGCTTGTCCCAGTTTCATCGAAGAAGCCACAGGGCAATAAAGCTGTTAAGTAATCCCTAGAAGTCTGCACGTGAGAATCTGGCCTCCGACGGGATTCTAGGTCCTGCCACCAGACATGGACGCTTCGGTGTTCTAAACTTAAAGTAAAAATGCCTGACCCCGATAGCAATGCAGGTATTTGTGGATACTCGGCCACAGCTGGGACATCTATGTCACATTCCTGCCCAAGGCTAAGGGACAGTCACAGGGATATGGGCAGAAAGAGCCAGAGGTAGAGAAGAACCAAAGCCAACTGGTGTCTTTTGAACAATATAGGACTGTCAGACTCGGAAGCTCACAGCGGCTGCAATGGAAGGTTTTCCCAGTGCTTTATGTCTGTGCAGTAGGTGCCCCATGAGTGCTGTTT
Source organism: Grammomys surdaster (assembly GCF_004785775.1). Taxonomy (NCBI): domain Eukaryota; kingdom Metazoa; phylum Chordata; class Mammalia; order Rodentia; family Muridae; genus Grammomys; species Grammomys surdaster. Next base: position 2,641,487 of record NW_021604656.1, read on the forward strand.
AAAAGTGAAAACTGTCTCTCTTTCCTCAGACAGACCTCTCCTCTCTTCTCCTCTCCTCTCCTCTCCTCTCCTCTCCTCTCCTCTCCTCTCCTCTCCTCTCCTCTCCTCTCCTCTCCTCTCCTCTCCTCTCCTCTCCTCTCCTCTCCTCTCCACACTGCTTTAGAGCCACTCCATTCTGAGGGGCAGGGACACCATTTTTTTGCAACACACCATTTTGTAAAGGATGAAAATCAGATTGCAGCTGAGCTGGAAGACCCCAGCACCTCATCCCAAGCCTTCCTGGTTGCTATATTAGCCACAACCTAGTACACACCCAGGCCTATGGCAGTGGTTCTTAATCCCAGAGCAAGACTTCCTGGCTGACATTTCGGGACCCCAAGGATGTACTTCAGCGCTCTGTGCATTAGGCATTGTGCACTGGCACGCAGAGGTGAGATCACAGCCTTCACCAGAATTCCAAAGCTATTGGGCAGTGAACAACCTTAAGAATAACCAGCCCAGATTACTTCTTTCTTCCTTTCTTGTCCTTTTGACAGACACAGATGCTGACACACCACTGCCTTACAGCAAATCATCTTAATATCGGGTTTCGCGTTGGGCCGAGGTTTCTCTCCTGGGCATCAGCTGATGGCATCCACCACGGGTCTACCCCATGCTGGCTGCTTCAGTCCCATTCTGAATCTGAACCTTAGAAGAAACAGAGGATCCAGCAAGTGCCTCCCCAGACAAGATAAATACCGGCTGCAACATAATCCCTGCCACGAAGAATGAGGCTACTGTTGGAATCTCAAGGTTTAAAATTCTTTTTTACAGAATCATCGGGGCACACCCAGTTGGAATTCTGGTTTTCACAGTCTCTTTGCTTGTCAAACTTAATATCAAGGAAAATAAGCTAATTTGATTTGGCCAAGGCTCCTGCAATGTGGAATTGATATCAGAGGCAGCGACCTTTGATGTTTTGTATAAACAGCTCTTTCCCCTGCTGTGGAATAATAAACAGCACCTTTCTCTTCAGTCCTCAGCACCAAAAGCAAGAACATAGGTCTCCGCTTGCAGCTCACAAAATTCACACAGGCAGCGTTTATTGGTTCAGTGCATGGAACAGAGCTTGTCAATTGGCACTGCCATTTAAAGCTGACACTTCTCCACCATGGGTCCTGGGTACTGTGGACTGCTTGGTAGCATCCCCAGACTCCATCCTCTAGATGCTGGCAACAGTTCTCAGTTTGGATAATCCCAACGCGTTCTAGACATTGGCAAATGTCTTTTGTTGAGCAGGGTTGTCCTTGGGAGATGTTTTGAGAACCGTCAGCCTAGTAGTAGGAGAGAGAGTTAGCTGTTTTCCTTTCTCTTCCCTCCATGCCTCACAGTTCGGCAATAACCCAGCCTGGGGAGGAGGCTTTGTGAAACAGCTCTGCTGAGCCTTCTTGCTCCTGTAGACTGCAGACCTGCCCTTTACCTGCCTGACAGTATGGGGGGCTGTGAGGGGACAATCCTCAGTCGCTCCGAGTAAGGAGACAACTTCTGCAGACTTCATGACAGTCCTTCTTAATTGATGTCCAGGTTTAAGAATTGTATGGTCCTTGGGGTATACTCTCCCTGCTCCCTCCTCTATGCTCTCCCTCCTCTATGCTCTCCCTCCTCTATGCTCTCCCTCCTCTATGCTCTCCCTCCTCTATG
>NW_021604656.1:2643176-2657698 GCF_004785775.1 Grammomys surdaster
TCTCCCTCCTCTATGCTCTCCCTCCTCTATGCTCTCCCTCCTCTATGACACAGGATACCTGTGTCAGAGCTGAGCGAGGCAGGCTCAAGTCAATGATGTCTGCAGGAGGCTTGTTGAATCAGCTCATGAGAGTTAATGGCTGTCTTCAGGAATTCTGGGGGCCATTTGTAGACACATCAGGAGCTTGAATCTCTCCCCAATCAGGGCACAGCCATGTGCCATCTAATGGTGAGGACAGAATCAGAGAGATGTATCACTGAAAAAAAAAAAAGAATTGGTGTTGTGTGCTTCTCACACTGTCCTAACACAAACACAGGCGCTGTAGCCGGCCACGCAACTAAGTGCACACATCACTTGTGCCTACAGACCAATACATGTTAGCATACCATGGGAAGTTGTAACACAAAGATAAATATGTATTTAACCATGGGAAAGAGACAGTAAAAATACTGGGAGAAAGGGATAATTTACGTCTCATGCTACTGCCGGCACGCCTGGGTTCTATTGTTAATGGAGACATTGTTGTGCTGTGCATATGGTGTTGTGTGTTTATACTACAGAAAGTGGCAGATGCTGGGTATCCGTTTTCTGGTGTCTCACCCCTGCTGGCCAATTAAGTGTTTATTGTCACAACAGTGATTCAAGTCCAGGCTTGAAAGCAAAGGGGAGGGGACACCGACTACTGTCTATCCCATTTCCATTTCCTCTTGCTTCTTACTCAAGAAATTCCAGTGCTGTTTGGCCTGGCAAGCATTCCAGCCAAACAACTGGGTTTCCTGCCTAAAATGTGCTCAAATGACATCGCACACTCCAGTGGGACACAGGCGGAGGGTACTGGAGGTGCCACCCCAGAAACTCTTTAAACAGCAGACTAATTGGCTACAGGTGTTCACTCTCTGCCATTTTTCTACTCCCTGTTTAGATCAAGGGTGCTGCCACAGCTTGGATAAGACTGTGAGGTGAAGACCTGGTCCCCAATTGGGATGTCATTGGAACCCTCAGGAGGCGGGGCTTAATGAGAGGAAGCTAGGTCATTGGGGACATGCCCTTAAGGAGACATCTTGGAGATAAGGACATATGCTATGCCCAGTGTGTCTTTATTGAAGCAACAAAGTGACAGATGAGGGTCACACATCAAGGATGCTCGGACTGACAGACAGGACATCACAGTCAGTGTACCAACCAGGAACCTTCATCCCTGCTGCTTGTTGATGGACCAAAGGAATATATTACTGAATTCATGTCCTACCTGCAACACTAGGGAAAACAAAGAAAGCATAGTAACCCTTATGCAACTCCTGGGATTTCTCCAGGAGTTAGATGAGATAACACTGTAGAAAGCCTGTGTAGTTCTGGTACACAGAAGTTCCCAGAAAAATCAAGCTGCTGCTACTATTATCTTGTAGTTCCACGTGTGCACGCTAGCCTCTCCTTTAGCCATTTTCTCTTTGGGCACAAAGTCCACATCTCATTCACTCACCATCTTCATTTTCCACTGTGTGGCCTGGACCACAGTAACACTGATAATTTTCACAAAACCAAATTAATTATCCTTTGTTGGGGGCATAACTCATAACTCTACTCTTTAGCAACAACTTAATTTAATTAATGCTTCTTGAACTACCCAGAACAATAAGACAACAATGTCATTACACAAGGATGCAGACACAAATGTCTCACTCATGCTTGTAGATTTGTGCAGAACGAGTCATAAGTAAAAGGCCTTATGGCTCCACCGTACCTTGAGTAATTCATATTCAAGTTGGAAAGCACATATCCACAATGCTTGGGAAAGAAGCCTGGAGTTCTCCAGTAAAGAGATAAAGAGAAAAGTCTATAGAAGAAGATGCAGTAGCTACAAGGCTGAAGCTTTGGAGGTGAGCAGGCTGAGGTTGCCAGAACTAGATACAGATAATGTCCCTAGAGAAGGAAACGCTAGTTCTTGCTTTATACATGGGTCCAGATGGAAGGTTGGAAAACTGGGTGGCAAGTTTGATTAAGAGCCTTATGTCTCTTCTTCCAGTGAGACACTGAAGGCTTGAGAGCCAAGAGTGGTGTGAGTGGAATCTGTGTACGCTAATCCAGCAGCCACACAGAGATCCACTGGAAAGGGAACGGAGGTGCTAGGGATCTAATGGGCAGACTATGAGGTAGACCCCCACGGCTCTTTGAGCTGATCTTTTGCAGCATAGGCAACAGTAGATAAGTTGTATTGCTTACATCAGTCTCTCGATCAACGCCTGGCACTCTTTCTGGATTTAAAGCTCTGTGGAAGCAAACACAGATCTACCTTCAACACTGCCGTGGGTCTTTACTAGAAGGTAGAGAACCAATGAATAGATATTGAAAGCTTGAGACGAGTCAGAAGGGACCCACGGGTGTCTGAGTGGTATCTTCTGCAGCTTTGAGAATGTTGTTAGCTTTGTAGAGGTAGTCACATTTTAAGGAGACCAGTCAGTGTCCAACCCTGGAAAGAATGGTAACGTCTCATAGTTGGGTTCAGAGTCCAGACTTTTCTACATTTTCTCATTCAATCTCCAGGAAAGTTTTGAGAAGGCAGCAAATACCCTACCTGTGGGCCAATCTAGACTCTACATTTTTCTATGTGGGTATCTTTGTCTCTGTGCCTCAGATACTTCATTTGTAAAAGGTGGGTAACACATTTATATAATGATGACAACCAGTGGTGACTCAAAGCCAGTCCCGAGAGTTGTACACATTTATAAGAAGTATTGAGTCTTAGGATTGTCTCCTCATAAGTTGGGACTGATATTTTCTTAATAAGATTTTTAAATCGGTTCATTTTTATGTGTATGAGTATCTTGCATGCATATATATATGTATACATGTATACATGTACATATATAGACTCACAAGTCTATATGTACACATCTGTATAATACACATATACATGTGCATATGTGTGAATATATATGATATATATGATATATATGATAGATATATATGAGATATATATATCTATCATATATATATATTCACACATATTTCATGTGTGTGCAGTGCCAAGGAGGACAGAAGAAGGAAGGAGTCAGAACCCTTGGGTCTGGCGCCATAGATGGTTGTGAACTGGCATGTGGGCACTGGGAACCGAATCCAGGTACTCTGAAGAATAGTCATTGCTCTTAACCTCCGAGTGACCTCTTCAAACCTCCTAAATGTACTGTTTGAATCACTTCCTTCTCTGTAGCTTATGTGTATCCATTTCAGTAGGTCTTCAGGAGCTCCTTCAAGAGAAAGTACATGTGGTGTGTGAAAAGCAACTGAGAATGAATACTATCGTGTCGTTTAACAACTGGTTGCCATCTGAGAAATGCATTGAAATGACTGTCCCGGAACGGGCACAGAGTGTGGCTGACAAATCAAATGGTCCTGGCCAATCCCTGGTTGTAGCGATTTGATAGACAAATCCCGATGCTGGAGATGGAAGATGGAAGTGACTGCCCCTGTTTACAATAGCATGATGTTTGACAGCAGAAGTCCCAGCTGGGAGAGAATGCAGAGATGTAGACACCCACAGGCCCTCATGGTCATGATGGGGTCCAGAATCACGGGTACTGTACGACGAGACATCTGGAAGCTGTGGGCTTGCTTACAGCAGCCACACCACAGACACGTGAGCACTGAAGAACACTGTGAGGAAAGCGGCTCTCAGCCCCGAGAAGCTTTCCTCATGAGACCACTGTCCTATGTAGGTCTGTTCTTCATGGAGATATCATTATGCACGCATCGTTGTTCAAGAAGGAGGAGATTTATGGAGATTGAGGCAGAAGGATGCCGAGTTCCAGGGCAGCTCGGTCTAGGAGAGGGAGCTCCAGGACACGGTAAGGATGTATCAATACAATAAAAAACCAAACTGAACCCAAACCGAAGACGAACAGAAGGCTGGCTCTCTGGCAAGGGCTGCGCATGTGGGTCTCCTCGTCTCCCGTGGCAAGGGAGGTGTGAAGGAAGCCGTTGTGCCATACTGAAAAAGAATCGAAACGGGAAGGATTTCCTTTTCCTTCAACCCCACTGTCATTTAATACGAGGCTAAGTCTGCTGAGCAGACCCCTCCTGCGGTGGCTTCTCAGATGAAAGGCTATTTTCTTTTGGGTTATAACGACGCAGGCCTCCAGGCAAGGTTGGCTGCTTTGCTGTTCTCCGGCTCCCTTCCCTCCTCAGCTGTACTTGATCTGGCCCATTATCCTGGTAGCAGGAAAATCCACCCACCCCTTTAATCTGCAGAATCACAGAGGCATGTGGGCTTTAAAAACCCCATCGCTTTCTTTTCATCTCCAGCCCTCGTTTTAGCCACTTCATTTGCCGAGTTCCTGCGAGCTTCCTATTGATAATTGATAGATCGCTCCTTCCTTCCCGACTTCCTCTATTAGTTATTCCAGGAAGTTGGTTTGTGCATTGCGTGTAACCCAATAGTTTGGTGAATGCGGGCTTGCTAGCAGGCCTGTGTAAATCAATCCTGTCCAGCAGGCCCTGGGACCAGGAAGCTATTAGGTTGCATCTTGGCTGGCTCCTCTTCACTGAAGCAGCCTATAGGGAAGCCTGGGGACTTCCTCTTGCATTAATGGCTAGGAGTGGCCATCTGTGAGAAATCATTGATGCCAGGCATGGCTCCTCCTCCAAGCCAGGAACTCCCCCCCCCTCCAATAACTCCACCTTCATCAGATCTAAAATCTAGGTTTCTAGAAGTATCGAGGAAAGATGTTTCACCGAGGACATCTGGTCATAAGACCCTGATTCCTTAGCCATCAGTTGTTCTTAAACTAACCCCCCAAGAACTCCAAATGATAGAGCGGTACCTCCAGATGCAACTAAGTCATACACAGGTATTACCTGCAGACTTCCTTTAATCTGCCCAGAAGCCGGAAGTAACCAAATTAACAAAAAAGCTGCAAGTCATATTTCAAAATTTCAAAATTTTTTTTTTACATCTTTTAAGAAAGTATGTCTCTAAGCAGGCCTGGTGGCATACTCCTTTAATCCTAGAAGGCACAGATAGGCGGGTGTCTGTGAGCTCCAGGCTGGCCTGTTCTACATAGTGAGTTCCAGGGCAACCAGGTCTACATTGTGAGACACTGTCTCAAAAAGCGTTATTTATCTGTAAGTATTTGGACAATGTCTATGTTACATTGAACAGCCCCCCGGACCTCTAGAAATTTTTACTTACGTAGTCATGTGTGTGTGTGTATGTGTGTGTGTGTGTGTGTATGTGTGTGTGTGAGTGTGTCTGAGTATATGTGTGAGTGTGTATGTGTGTGTATGTGTGTGTGTGAGTGTGTGTATGTGTGTGTGAGTGTGTGTATGTGTGTGTGAGTGTGTATCTGTGTGTGTGTGTATGTGAGAGTGTGTGTGAGTGTGTGTGTGTGTGTGTGTGCATATGTGTCACAGCATACACGTGGAAGTGAGAGGTCAACTTTTGGAACTCAGATCTCTTCTTCCTTCACTTGGGTCTGGACGCTTGACCTCAGGTCATCCAGCTTGGCTGCAGTCTCTAATGTAACTGAGCCATCTTGCCAGCCTACAATGTCTTCTTGAGGGATCGTTTGTTTAATGAGTGTGACATGAGTGTCTGGTTTGGGTAAATTTGGTTGTAAGTTTGTTTTGTCAGGTATTAGGGCAGCAACTCCTGCTTCTTTTCTCCTTCTCTCTGGAACTCAGGCTCCAAGGGCATGCTGGGTAAGGGGATATAATGGAAAATAATGTGCTCTGAACTGAGGAGTAAGATTTAAGAATCCAGAAGAAATTATGCTTTAAAAATTATTTATTTTATCAATTGACACACAATAATACATGTATTTATAGGGCAAACTGTGATTATCTATCTATCTATCTATCTATCTATCTATCTATCTTTGTAATTTATCATGATTCATGAGAAATCCTCTATCTCCTTAAACATTTATTATTTTTATGTCTTCTAGCCAATTTGAAATATTATATAAATTTCTGTAATACCTTGTTTGCTACTGAGTTTATAGCAAACAAAAGGCAATTCTTCTTCCTAACTGAATTTTTGTTTGTTTGAGACAGAGTATCATACTAGAAATTTTTACTTATATAGTCGTGTGTATGTGTGTATGTGTGTGTGTGAGTGTGTGAGTGTGTGAGTGTGTGTGAGTGTGTGTCTGTGAGTGTATGTGTGTGTGTATGTGAGTGTATGTGAGTGTGTGTATGTGTGTCTGACTAGTTTTGCACTCTCTATGTAGCAGAGGCTGGCTTGAACTCCTGATCCTCCTTTCTCTACCTGCTAAGTGATGGCATTATAGGTATGTGACACCATGCTTAGCTTATAGCTGTATCTATTACATGACCTTAGTCTCCACCCCATTTCCAAGTCTTCATACTCTCTAGTGACCACTGTTCTAGTCTCTTCTTCCATGAGATCTGCTTTTTTCTTCTTCTACATTTTCTTTACTTGTTCACCTGTCAATAAAACCTTTGATTGATTGCAGATCTTGGCTATTGTGAATAATGCTTCAATAGACATGGGTGTCAATAGACATCCCTTGATGTGTATGTGTGTGTGTCTCCATGTCTGTGTGTGCAAAGCTAGAGACATAACCTCCTACAGAGACGTTCTTTTAACAGGGAGTTAAACAACTTAAACTCTTCCAGGAAGTCCCTGAAACTGACCAGATTCACTAGGCCTCTCCCTTTCAGAGTGAGCAATAAAGCTGTTGAGAGTCACTCTCTGACAAGCCAAGCTGCAAAAGAGGACTGTAAAATCAGACTAGTTTCCTGGAAGAAGCAGAACAAGCAGAGCTGAGTCACTTGGAAGAGACACTCTCCAACCTACTGAGCTGCCTGCAGGCTGTGCAGTGTCCTCTAGGTTCCCAACTTTTGTAAGCTGTCACCCAGGGTGAAGTGAACTTTGCTGATGCATCTGTCTTTCGGTTAGTTCTGCTCTTCTAAGTAGCCCCTCAACCATACTGCTGTAGGTAACCCCAATAAAACTCACTGTATGGGTATGAGAATCACTGAAGGAAGAACCCACACTCAAATAATTCGAAAAAGCAGAGTGTTTATTCTGCAGAAACAACCAGTATGCAGGGGTCAGCCGTTCATTCAAAACAGAGACAATAAGAGAATTTTGGGGCTAGAGAGATGGCTGAGTGGTTAAGAGCACTGACTGCTCTTCCAGAGGTACTGAGTTCAATTCCCAGCAACCACATGGTGGCTTACAACCATCTGTAATGAGATCTGGTGCCCTCTTCTGGTATGCATCTGAAAACAGCTACAGTATACTCATATAAGTAAAATAAATAATAATTTTTTTTGAAAGAGAAGCTTGCAGGCTACTTTTATGCAGGGCTACAAGAATTTTCTAGAAGAGTTAGGTAACCTCTAACATGATTGTCAGTAATGATATTACTGCGTTTTGATTGGTTGCTATATTATGTCTATTATATTTGGTGAGATCTTAAAGATTTCCAGGAACTGACCCAATTTGGGGTTTGTTATCTCTCTAGGCCAGATGTCTCAGGAACTCAGCCTCCAGGACTCAGCTCCAGGCTCATCCTTCCTCTTGGCCAAATGTCAGGGCTGCTATTGACTAAGAACTTGTTGTTTGTGGTATGGTTCTGCAGAGGAGTCTTGCCTGCTTATTTGGGAAACTGAAACTAAAGACCAAACATGGCTGCCTATTCTAAAATGGAGTGGGTTAGGTCCTCTCACTCGCTGGTTCACCAAATTAGTCTTTGACAGTTTTGTACTTCAGTCATAGGCTCCTTATCTGGGGTGAGTAGATATGTACTGTATCTCCCCAGGAGAAGTTTTGTTACACAGGATGAGTTGCTGGTGTTGGTTCTTTCCCTCCACCATGTGGGTCCCAAGAATTGAACTCAGTTCATCAGTCATGGCAGCAAGCACCTTTACCCACTGACCCATTTTGGCATCATGTAGGTATCTCTGTAACACAATGATCTCATCACCTTTGACTGTACCTCTGGCAGTGAAATTACTTCATTATATTGTAGTTCTGCTTGTAATTTCTTGAAGAAACACCAAATCTGTAATTGCTGTAGTAATTTGCATAGCTGATAGCCTATAAGAAGGAGACCTGTTGGATAAGCAATAACTTAATTCGTCTACCATTTCCTGATTCCCTTGTCACAAAATTTGAATATTAAAAAGCGTTATTCTTATGTTTTATGTAACCTCCATAACACATTTTAATAGTGCATTTGCGTAGCATTATGGGAGTGAAACAAGATATGGTCCAGTTGCTATGGCGACTTAGAAGACTATAATGCAGCTATCTAGAAAGAAGAGTCAGTTGTTTAGAATGAGTTAAGATCAGGAGGATGCTGAGTGGGATAAAGCAAAAGTTAAAAAAAAGATGTAAGTTGCAGGCTCATAATAACTCTGTCCTTTAGTCAAAGGCATAAGGAGTGACAAGTCACTTTTCTGTGGACATTCCAAAAACTCCTTATGGCTTCAAGAGAATTGCTTTTGCTCTAAGGATAGCAAGAATATATAGATGTACATAAGTTTTCATAGGCCAAAAGACTTCTAAGATTTCAGAAAGAGGAAATGGCCCCAAACCCACAGACTGAGCCCAGCTCAACAAAACCTTACACAGACCTGGTCGGTCCTGGGTACTTGGGTAGCATTGATTGGAAGCAAAGAGTTCTAATATAGCTATCATGTAGAACAATTCTTAGCCTCAAAGAGGAAGATACCACCCAGGAAACAAACTCAGGACTGAGGTTAAGTGTGCCAAAGTTTCCAACCATACGTGTGAGAGCCTTCGATCTGTGTTGCGTTTGGCTCAGTGTGCCATGGAAGGTGCTAGCTCGGTTCACCAAAAGGGAAGAAGACTCAGAGAATGACTCAGTGGAATTCCACTTATTTTAACAGAAAACCCTCTGGTGCTGGGTGCTGGAGGCACAGGGAGAGTTTGATGTGCCTTTGGAGTTGGTAACTGCAGGAAGTGAATGAGGGAGAAGGGGTTTGAAACAGTAAGGAGGGGACAAGAGGGTGAGAAGAAGAGAGAAGGAAGAAGGTTAGGAGGAAGAATAGATTAGGAGACGGAAGAACACACATGTCCCAAGTGATTTCTTTCAAGCATATTAAACCATGAGCCAAAGTACTACAAAGTGTTGCAGCAAATTCAGAGGGACTGTATACACACACACACACACACACACACACACACACACACACACACACTAGTATGCACATCATACACAAACACTACTATCTCTAAGACAGCAGTATGTTCCTTTCAATGAATAGCTGTAATAAAGTATAAATACAGCTTGCCACTGCAAATGAAGTAGGGATTGAAAGTGGTGTCACTCCTCCGTCCCCCTGGGTGTGAGAAGTTGTAGAGTCCCCAAAAGGAGCACATGTTCTTCCTTGAGTACAGGAGGTTTTCTGTTTGCAGGCTCAGCATGCTTCAGTTCGACCAGCCACGCAGCAGAGATGCTCAAAGAGAGCATGGTGTGTGTGCTAGTACCCACAGGCCGCTTGTTCTTCATGGCCAGTGCAGTTTGTCTCCAGGATACTTATGTTGTCTGGTGTCTTACGTAATCTAGAGACGGTTCAAGCATAGATGAGAATGTATGTGTATCATTCATCGGCAGGTTCTGTGCCATTTAGTGTAAGGGTCTGGAACATCCTCAGGGTTTTTTGTATCCATAAAGATCCTGGAACTAGTCTTGAGTGGATACAGTAGAATGTCATTTTGCCTATTTACAAATGAAAAAAAAATCAAACAAACAACTCATCATCCTTTTGTTTATATGAACTGTGTTTTCTAAAGTTCTACCAAGTTTCTATGTCAGATAGTTGTTAAGCCCTTTGTAGCTAAGTGACTTAGTGAGTCAAGTGTTATTTGCTTCTTTTTGTCCAGAGGCACGAGGAACGAAAATGATGCTTAGGGCCCTGTGAGCAGAGAGAGGCCTTGCTCTTCAGGGTTACCTTGTTCTTTCAACATTGAATTCTTTATTATTCTTGTTCTCCCAACATTTAATTTTTTATCATTTAAGATATACAATGACAGTATCAGTTAGGTACTATTACTCTCTTATTTTTGCTTTAAAAATACAAGATCCATGAAGATCAACATCCTGTAGCTAGTTAGTGCTAGAAGAAAAATTGAATTTAGACCAGTCTGACAGGATGTCTATGTTTCTAGTCACTCTTCTCACCCCTCAGATATGTGGTTTGTCCAGTCAGCGTGTCCAGCCTTAACACTGGGAAATCCCAGCTTTGATGTATGACCAACAAGGATACATCACAGTTTCACCTTACTGAGGCACATCACAGTATTACCCTTTAGTCCTTGATGTCTGATAGTTGGCTCCACAGCAGTGATGACACTGACAGCCCCAGGGACCCATGGAGAAGAATACCTTCTGACTACAATCCCAGATGGGCTCTTTCTTGGGCATCAGGAGTTATTTCTTCTGAGTTATGAGGAAATCTTGGAGCCACTGAAGCCAGAAACAGGCACTGTGGTCATGGCATGAGAATCGAAGAGTATTTCAATATTAGAAATCACCTAATGAAGCCCTTATGATGCTAACAGGGAACAAGCCCAGGGGACTGTGGTAAGTCAGGGTCTAAGGCACAGAGGCGGGAATGACCACCGCTCCTGTATTACAAGCCATCTGGTGAGAGTCAAGTCCAGGAGAAAAAGAGTATGGAAGTCCCAGTTGTCATCTCCAGACAGCCTTTAGGATGACTGTCAAAGCCCCCTTCTGCTATGCTTTATTACACCTGATATCTGGAATATGTAGGTTCTGTGGGACCAAAAGTGTTTCAGAGCTTTGAGTATTTGCATTTACCTAACATAAGGTATTTGGGGGCTGCTACCTGTGTCCAAACATGACATGTTTTCATTTCTCAAATACGCTGAGTACATATACCCCATGATGATCTCACATAGTATCTTTGTGCACACCATTTTGAGCACTATTTTGCACCCTCTCCATCCCTAAGTGCATCACAAGCACATCTTGGCATCCTAGAAGCTGGAGCAATAGAGAAATCAGGTTGGTTTGTGAGTAGCAGTCTCGACAATGCTGGATCCTGAGGAAGAGGAAGTGGGGTGCATGGGACCTCCACACACCTGCTTGATTAGAGGGGGATGAGCAACCATGTGACCATGTTTTGACCAATGGGAAGAGTGAAAGTGACAAGGGCCACTTTACATACTTCTCCGGCCTCTTTCTACTTCTTTCCAGCTAAGAGGTGATGAGAACAGACAGTCATGGGAGACACAAAGAAAGAGGCCATGCACTGAAGATGGAAGAGCTGTCTTACTGTCCATACCATCTCAATGCTTCACTGCCATGTATGAGACCTAGGGATTGTTTTGTAAAAGTGACTACTACCTTTGGATCTCTTTCTTATCACGCAGAACCGGTGCTGTTTTGAAGGGAAGCGTACAAAATGCCAAATCACAGGTCCAGTTAAGAACGATTATCAAGAATGTCACAACAATGATGGCAGAGACTTAACCAAGAACCTGTCTTTTTCTTATACTGACAAATTTCTTTTCTTTCCTTTTAAATGTTTATTGTTTTCTTTTGTTGAAGATAAATGAAGTTTTTTTTGTTTGTTTTTGTTTTTTTGAGAGAGGATTTCTCTGTGCAGCCCTGGCTGTTCTGGAACTCACTCTGTAGACCAGGCTGGCCTTGAATTCAGAAATCTGCCTGCCTCTGCCTCCCAAGTGCTGGGATTAAAGGTGTGCGCCACCACCGCCCGACCAAAGATAGATTCTTTTCTGAGATATTTCCTGGTTATAGCTTCCCCTCCATTGACTCCTCCCAACTCCTCTCCACCTTTCCTCCCTTCTGGATTCATTCCTTCTATGCCTCTCATCAGATAAGTCAGGCTTGTAAGAGATAACGAGACATGGAAACATAAGACAGAATAAGATGAAGGGAAAAGCATCACATTGATATTGGACATGGCAACCCACCAGGAGGAAAAGAGTCTCAAGGGCAGGCACAAGAGTCAGAGACTCACATGTTCTCATGGTAAGGAGTCCCATGAAAATACTGAGCTAATAGCTATAATGTTTACACAGAGGACCTGGTGTAGACTCCTATAGGCCCTGTGCTTGCTGCTTCAGTCTGTAAGCTCATTTGCACCTTGCTTAGTTGATTCAGAGGGCCTTGTTCTCTTGGTCTCCCCTATCTCCTCTGGGTCTTGTAACAATCTTTTTGCCTCCTCTTCTGCTGGATTCCCTGAGCTCAGAAGGGAGGGATTTGATGGAGTCAGATTTAGACGCTCTTTCTTCATGTCTATCAGTGCATATCTGTATCTGTTCCCATCAGCGGCTGGAGGACACCCCTATGATGATGAGTGGATAAGGCACTGACCTACGAGTTATAGAGAATATCATTAGGAGTAATTTTTATTAGTTTTTAAAAAGACCGGTAGTGTTTGGTTTTACCCTAGGTCTCTGGGCTATATAGTCACAGACTCTTGTTCATGGTAACCCAAGCTGTGCTGGGTTTGAGTTCTTTCTCGAGGAGGGTGCCACAGGTCAAATCGGAGACAGTTTCCCCCAGCCACTTTACTGAAAGTTTATCAGCTGTAGGAGTTCTCCATGGAATATTTAGAGCCACTTATGTATATTATGATATCATCTGAAACTAATGATACTTTGACCTCTTCCTTTCCAACTTATTGTCCTCTTGATCTTCTTCAGTTGTCTTGTACTATATTGAATAGATATGGAGAGAGCAAAGAACATTGTCTTTTTCCTTGATTTTAGTGAGATTGCTTTGAGTTTCTCTCCATTTAATTTGATGTTGCCTATAGGCTTGCTGTAAACTGCCTTTATTATGTTTAGGTATGTCCCTTGTATCCCTAATCTCTCCAGGACTTTTATCATGAGAGGACGTGGGATTTTGTAAATGAACTTTTCAACATCTAATGAGGTGATCATGTGGTTTTCTTCTTTCAGTTTGTTTATATGGTGGATTACATTTACTGATTTTCATATTTCGAACCATCCCCACATCTCTGTGATAAAGATTATTAGATTATGGTGGATCACATTTTTGATGTGTTCTTGAATTTTGTTTGTAAGTATTTTACTGAATATTTTTACATCTATCTTTATAAAGGAAGTTGGTGTGTAATATTCTATTTCTTGTGTCTTTGTGTAGTTTGGGTACCAGAGTAATTGTCCCCATAAAATGAATCAGACAATGTTCCTTCTGTTTCTGTTTTGTAGACTAATTCGAGGAGTATTGGTGTTAACTTTTCTTTGAAAGTCTGGTAGAATTCTGTGCTAATACTGTCTGGCTCTGGGATTTTTTTTCCGTTGGTTGGGAGACATTTAATGACTGCTTCTATTTAAGTAGGAATTATAGGTCTATTTAAATTGTTTACCTGATATTGATTTTTTTTTTGGTAAGTGGTACTTATTGAGAAAATTATCCATTCTTTTTAGAATTTCCAATTTGATGGCATATAGGTTTTTAAAATCATTCTTATGATTGTCTGAATTTCCTCAGTGTCTGTTGTTATGTCTCCCTTTTTGTTTCTGATTTTGTTAATTTGGATATTTTCTCTCTGAGTTCTAGTTAGCTTGCATAAGGGTTTTTCTATTTTTTTTGACTTTCTCATAGAACCAGCTCTTTGCTTCATTGATTCTTTGTATTGTTCTCTTTGATTCTATTTTATTGATTTCAGCTCTCAGTTCAACGACTTCTTCCTGTCTACTCCACTTAGGTGTGATTTCTTCCTTTTGTTCTAGAGCTTTCAGGTGTGCTGTTAAGTTGCTAGTAACAGATCTCTCCATTCCTTTTTAGTGTGCACTTAGTGCTGTGAACGTGCCTAATACTTTTCATTGAGTGCCATAAGTTTGTGTGTGCTGTGATTTGTTTTCACTGAATTCAAGGAAATCTTTTCTTTCTTTCTTTCTTTCTTTCTTTCTTTCTTTCTTTCTTTCTTTCTTTCCTTCCTTCCTTCCTTCCTTCCTTCCTTTCTTTCTTTTTCTTTCTTTCTTTCTCTCTCTCTCTCTCTCTTTGTCTCTCTCTCTTTCTTTCTTTCCTTTCTCTCTCTCTCTTTCCTTTCTTTCTTTTTCTCTTTCTTTCTTTCTTTCTTTCTTTCTTTCTTTCTTTCTTTCTTTCTTTCTTTCTTTCTTTCTTTCTAGATTGACCAAGTATTCATTCAGTAGAGAGTAGTAGTTCCATTTTATGAGTTTGTAAACTTTCTGTTGTTGTTGATATCCATTTTAAATTCATGGCGGTCTAATACGACAAAGGAAGTTACTTCAGTTTTCTTATATCTGTTGAGACTTGATTTGTATCTGAGCATGTGCTTGGAGAAAGTTCCATGAGGTGCTGAGAAAAAGGTGTATTCTTTTGTTTTTGGGTGAAATGTTCTGTAGATATCTGTTACATCCACTCAGTTCATAGTGTCTGTTAGCTCTAGAACTTCTCTGCTTAATGTCTGGATGACCTGCCCATTGATGAGAGTGGACTTAATGTCTGGATGACCTGCCCATTGATGAGAGTGGACTTAATGTCTGGATG
>NW_021604656.1:2657708-2668061 GCF_004785775.1 Grammomys surdaster
ATTGATGAGAGTGGACTTAATGTCTGGATGACCTGCCCATTGATGAGCATGGAGTATTGAAGTCTCCCATTATCAGCATGTGAAGGTCAATATGTGCTATATTGTAGTAGTGTTTTGTTTGTGTGTTTGTTTTTGTTTGTTTGTTTGTTTGTTTTACCAACGTGGGTACCCTTGTATTTAGAGCAGAGATATTAAGAATTGAGACATCATCTTGGTGGATTTTTCTTTTGATGAGTATGTAGTATTTTTCTCTATCTCTTTTGACTAGTTTTGGTTCAAAGTCTGTATTTTTGGATATTACAATGGCATTACCAGCCTGTCTCTTATTTCCATTTGTTTGGAATATCATTTTTCACCTCTTCACATTGAGATAATATCTATCCCTGATGCTGAGGTTTCTTGGTTGGATGCGGCAGAAGGATGGATCCCGTTTTTGCATCATTCTGTTAGTCTGTATCTTTTGATTGGGCAATTGAGAACATTGATATTGAGAGATATTAATTACCATGGATTATTGATTCCTGTTATTTTGTTGTTGTTGATGGTGGTAGTGGTGTATGTGTATGATTGTGTGTTTTCCTTCCTTTGATTTTGTTGGTGTGAGATTATTTATTCCCTGTGTTTTCATATGTGTAGTTAATCTCCTTAGGTTGGAATTTTCCTTCTGTAGAGCTGGATTTGTGGATAGATATTAAGTTTGACTTTATTATGGAATATCTTATTTTCTCCGTCTAAAGTGATTGAAAGGCCTGGAATGTCATCTATGGTCTATTAATGTCTACAGCATCTGTCCAGGCCCTTCTAACTTTTAGAGGCTCCACTGAGAAATCAGGTGTGATTCTGATAGGGTTGACTTTAAATGTTAGTTGTTCTTTTTCCCTTAAAGCTTTTAACATTTTCTCTTTGCTCTGTATGCTTGGTGTTTTGATTATTATGTGCCAAGGGGACTTTCTTTTCTGGTTCAATCTATCTGGTGTTCTGTATGCTTCCTGAGCCTTTTTAGGCATCTCCTTCTTTAGGTTAGGAAATTTTTCTTCTATGATTTTGTTGAAAACATATTCTGGGCCTTTGAACTCGGATTCTTCACTTTTCTCCATATCTATTACTCTTAGGTTTGGTTTTGTCATAGTGTTCCAGATTTGCTAGATGTTTTGTGTCAGGAGGTTTTTTAGATTTAAGAGGTTTTTTTTTGTTGTTGTTGTTGTTAAATGTATCTACTTTAAAAAAAATTATATCTTCAGTGTCTGAGATTCCCTTCCATTTCTTGTATTGTGTTGGTGAAGCTTAACTCTGATGTTCCTGCTCAAATTTCTTAAATTTTCATTTCCAGAATTCTCTGTTTGGGTTTTCTTTATCTATTCTATTTCCACTTTCAGGCCTTGAGCAGTTTGAATTATTTCCTTATACCGTTTGTTTCTGTTTTTCTGGATTTCTTTAAGAGATTTATTCATTTCCTCTTTAAGACCCTCTATTATATTCATCAATGCTCTTTTGAGGTCTTTTTCTTGTATCTCAGCT
Source organism: Grammomys surdaster (assembly GCF_004785775.1). NCBI lineage: Eukaryota > Metazoa > Chordata > Mammalia > Rodentia > Muridae > Grammomys > Grammomys surdaster. The sequence goes on from NW_021604656.1 coordinate 2,659,227, forward strand.
ATGTTGGAATATTCAGGGCCTGCTGGGGTAGGATAGCTTGGCTCTTGTGGAGACATATTGCCCTGGCTGTTGTTGTCTTCCTATGCTGGCATCATGGCATCTGGAGTTGGGATAATTAAAGGTCGAGGTGCTGATTTCTAGATTTGTCTTGGGTAGGTGTTTTATTCTTTGTTCTGTTTCTTCTCTGGATTTTCAGAGAGTGTGTTGCTTTCCTGTTGCTTGTTTTCCTGGCCTGTTTAGCTGGTGTGTTCACCAGAAATGCCTGCTGATGTTGGAGACTGGCAAACTGGGATGAATTGAGAGAAGGAAGCTTGGAGGAGAAAGTCTTTGTAGTCTGTTGGGGATGGGGTCAGGCAAGAAAGAGAGATCATAGTAGGTTTCTAGCTACAGATCTGGGGGTGAGATTGGGTGTGTTAGATTGTCTCTCAGGAGCAATGGGAGAGGTATGGTTTTGTCTTTAATCTACTTGTTCCAGAGGGGGCAGTCCTTGGTTTATCAAGGGGTACCTTCTGGAATTGGAGTCTGGCTTGCCATGACAAGCTGCGGGATGAAGGAAGTCAGGAGAGGATGGTTTGTAGGATCCGTGGGAGATGGGAGCAGGGATGACAGAGGACTGCAGTGGGTCTTCTGTTGCAGCACTAGGGAGGAGACTACAGGATTGGGTCTGGGGAAACAGACAGGAGATGGTCTGTGGGAAGCCTACCTGCTTTTCTGGAAGCTGTGGCCTGAGGTTTAGCTGCAGCTGGTGGATTTTTATTGCCAACTCCTGGAATGCGAAGCTTCTGAGGCAAGGGGTAAGGAGTCGGGGTTCTAAAGGGAGGTTGCCTAGGCTTTAGCCTTAGCTTCCAGTGCCTGCCAGCTATGTTCATGGAGGTAAGCCCCAGAACACTCATCTCTAACATGGCAACAACATGAAAGGCTCTGCTTGCTTTGAAGGCTAAATAGTCAGAAAAAGGTCTTGCCCCTTGGCATGCTCTTTAAAAATGTTCACGCTCACGATTTACATTAAATACACAGTAATCTATATTTTCCAAATTCCTTCAAACATTTATCTTTATCTTCTCTGATCTCTCAGTGGCTTCTGTCTATTTATTGTTTCTGTGTATTTCTTTGACCTTCCTTCAGTGTTACACCAGGCAGGTTTTTTGTTTTGTTTTGTTTTTAAAAATCACGGTGAAAATAATTACATTTAACTGAGCCTAATTTATTAAAATAATTGCCTTAATGAATGGTGGTTATTAAATGCTCATTTAGTTGCGCGCTGCCCTTTGCTGGTACACGCAGTTCATATTAGTCCTTATTAAACAAGACATGAAGCAAACCATGTAATTATAGACAAAGTACCTATAAAAATCAAAGGTAGGAGAAAAACGCTTTGAAGAGAGCTATGTAGCTGTTGAGACTTCCTGTGCCCTGCCAAGAACCCGTAACAGGAGTGTGGGGATAGGTGACAGGGGATTGGTTGATTGTCCCAAGACTTGCATGCCAAAGACAGAGAGAAATGAGAAAAAGTCAGGCACCCAGCTTCTTACAGTTATTAAAAAAAAATTTCTCTTTTAGGTTAGCATGCAAAGAGACAAGTTTCATCACGGCACGCTCATTCCTATGCACGCCACACCTTCACACAAGTCCCAGGGGGTGGATTCTGAGCTCACAGAGCCTTCTTTTCTCAGGGTGAGCCTGAGCGTGCAGGTAGGACAGCATTGTTTCCGGAGCTGGGTATGGAATGGGAGCTTGTCTTCTCGACTTTGAAATATAGAGGAGTGGTACTTTCAGACTGATGTGTGCTCCGCTGATAAGTTCACTCTAACACCTAACCCCCCTCAGTGTGGGCCTTACTTACACTCTAACACCTAACCCCCTCAGTGTGGGCCTTACTTACAGATAGGAACTTTGCAAGGGTCATCACATTAAACTGAGACAGAAGGCAGGCCCTCAGTGTGACTGATCTCCACACACACACACACACACACACACACACACACACACACACACACACTCACTCACTTACTCACACACACACTAACTGGCTTAGACAACATAGTTTCATGGGGTTACAATTCTTCAGGTCCAGGGTAAGTTATCAGCAAAGTTACTCCCTTTTGAGGGCTGAAGGGTTGTCCTGTTCCTTTCTCCCCAAATTCTTCTGGTTTGTTAAGTGTCTCTTGGCTTGGACTATCACAGACTCTCTGCCCCCAGCTTCCTCAGAGACTCTTTCAGTGTATGCCACCTTTGTCCCTTGGTAACTTTTACAGTCATGTTTGAGTAGAGCCTACCCGAATGGCTTCTGTGTAAAGACCTTATCTCCAAATAGACACATGACGTAGGGTTAGGATTTCAACATATGAGTTTTGGGGCTAGGGGTAGACAGACACAATCCAGCCATGTACAGTGACTTTGCATAAATATCTGCTTCTCTGTGAGTTCAATTTGCTTAAGCGAGATGTGGCCAGAAGGATGCCTTCCCAAGTTCATTTATTATTATGTAAGCCAAATAGGCCCCAGCCCCAGCCGTGGCAGGGAAAGAGACAGCCACAGTGGAAAGAAATGGCAAAGACTTCAGTCAGGTGAAGGGGATGGGTCTGCTGGCTCTGACAGATGCCCCATTCTCTGCATCTCTGTGATGAGATCTTGATGAACCAGCATCAGGACCTAGTCGCTCTCAGGATCAGTCCAGAGGTGACTGAAGGACGGTTAAGAGTCCCATTCGGTAGAATTAAGTCATCTAAACTTCCCTTCTGTGTAGACATCAAAAAAGCAATTGGTTTAATCACTTGTGCTCAGCTACACCCAAGTCGAGCTAGAGTCTAGAGCTAGAAAATGCTGCTGTCAGGTTCTCCTGCCGCGCACTGTTTCAGCCGAAGTGATTCCTGACACGCCATCTTGGAAACACCTAAGGTATTATCTCAGCCCTTCAGAATACTGGCAAGTGTAATGGGGGAGAGAATCCCATGGCTACCAGTCAGGTATACCTCTCAGAAATGTGTGTCAAGTTTAAGCTTGCCCTCAGGGAGTGGGTTGGCTTTGATGGATTAAGGAACAATTTACCGTTTTGTATAAATTGGAGCAGCAGGCTTATGCAGGTAAAGTAAGAGGATATATTTGAACCTGAGGTTTGCTGGGTGCTTCTTTTCAATGACCAACGGTGTGCAGTTGCCTGGGGTATACAGGCTATGACCATTGACAGCCAGAGTTGACCAAGATATTTTCCCAAGCAGCACCCTGCCATAGGGTCCAGGCCATGATCACTCACCCTATTCCCACCAGAATCTACACCCACTACCCCTTTCTCCTGCTTCCTCTACTGGGGCGTGCTAGCTGGGTCCATACTAGGGTGCCCACTTCCCTGGTTGTCCCAGTGAAAGTCTCATGGGTAGATAGCTCCTCTGAATCCTAAGTCGCACAACTGGTCACCTTATCCCTGTCACTCAACTGTCCCAAAGGGACAAACACACCAACTCTACAACCACGCATTCTAAAGCAACTTGTCTACTTTCCCCTTCAAGACCGTTCTCGCCCCCTGTAGCTTTCCTCCAGGTAGTTTGCTTTCGGCCCTTCCTGATCAGCCGTTCACACAGACTCGGTGTGACCTATTTTGTCTCTCTGCCAGATGCCCAGCTTCTTCAGGACAAGGGTCTGGAGAAGACACGACGAGTGACTGCCAAACGGAGGGTGGTATGTACCGGAGTGGATATCAAAGTTGAGAAGCAGTCTATGCCTGCAGCTGTCTGTCTGTGTGGCCGCATCACGCTGAGACAGGGCAAGGCTAACAGCTACATTACTGTCCTGTCAGGGTGGTAAAGAACATCGGATGATATATATGCAAGAGTCCAATACACCTCCCTTCATCTACTACATGGGCCACAGCCCGGGCTGGCCTCAGACTCACTGCATAGCTGAAGAGGAGCCTGGGCTGCCGGCCATCCTGCTTCTACTTTCCTGGTGCTAGAACTCCAGTCAGGCTATTATGCCGTATGTGGTACTTGGGCTCAAATGCAGGGCGTCATGCATACCAGGCCAATGCTCTACTAAAGGAGCTACGGCCCTGCTTTACTCCCGTGTCTCTGTCTGAAATGCAAACGCCACTTGCCTATTCATTCTTTTCCTATTTTTATTGATAATAGAATTTTTCATACAACGTATTTTTTAATTTATTATTTTATTCACTTTACAACCCGATATCATCCCTTCCTCTCTCCTCTCAGTACTCCATCACACAGCTCCGCCCCTCATTCCATCTTCCCCTCCTCTTTTGAGACGGGGAAGCCTCCCGTTGGTATCACCCCCCAACTAACACCTCCCCTCCCCCTATCATGTCGCTGCTGGACTAGGTGTGTCTTCTCCCACTGAGACCAGACAAGGGAGGATTTACAGACAGGCAGGCAACAGGCTCGGGGACAGCCCCGGCTCCAGTTGTTGGGAACCCTGCATAAAGACCAAGCTGCTCATCTGCTACGTATGTTGAGGGGGCCTAGGCCCTGCCTATGTATGTGTATGTTCTTTGGTTGTTGATTCAGCCTCTGGGAGCTCCCAAGGGTTAGCTTAGTTGACTCTGTTGGTCTTCCTGTGGAGTCCCTGTCCTGTTTGGCTCCCTCAATCCTCCTAGCACCACTAAAAGACTCCCCATGTTCCATCTAATATTTGAGTGTGAGTTTCTGCATCTCTGTCCATTGGCTGCTGAGCCTCTCAGAGGACAGGGAGCCAGGTTCCTGTCCGCAAGTATAGCAGAGTATCATTAATAGTGTCAGGTTTGGGTTCTTGCCCATGGAATAGGTCTCAATTTGGGGCAGTTGTTGGTTGCCCATTCCCTCAGACTCTGCTCTGTCATGGTCCCTGCACATCTTGTTGTCAGTGCATATTTTAGGTGAAAGGTTTGTGAGTGGGTTGTACTTATCCTTCCACTGAGAGTCCTGCCTTGCTACAGGAAGTGGCCACTTCAGGATCCATACCACCCCCCCATCCCTCTCCCTCATTAGGAGTCTCAGCTACAGTCGCCCCCATAGACCCTCTGGGGCCTCTTTCCATCCCAGATCTCTGGCATGTCCTAGAGATTACCCCCCATCTCCCTTCTTTCTCCCCTGCCCTCCCTACATATGGTCTCCCCCTCATCCCGCTTCCCTACCCTTCCCGATTAATTTTTAAAAATGTATTTATTCTTCAAGAGTTTCTTACATGTGTACCATGTAACATGATTCTATTTACTGACATTTTCTCCCTCCAACTCCCCTTGGAGTCCTTCAACAGATTCCCCTTGCAATATCATGCTTCCTTCTTCCTTTAAAAAGTATCTCAATGTATTTAATTAGTGCGGTCCTTGTGCTTATGGGTGCGGAATCACTTACTGATGCACCGTAGCGGCTACATTTCCTTTCCGGAAGGAAAATTACTACCCTTTTCAGAGCCTCATTAGCTTCCAACCAATCCATACAGAGGGGTGGAGCCTCAAAAGCCCACCCCCACACCCATACTGGAATTTTGACTGGCTTGGTTTTGTGCAGGTCTTGTGTAGGTAACTACGGCTACTGCGTGCTCATGAGACAAGCAGGCACGATATGTTCATAAAACGGGATTTCACAGCACGGTTCTTCATCTCTGGTTCTTACCACCTGTCTGTTTTTTTTGTTTTGTTTTGTTTTGTTTTTTGTTTGTTTTTTTTTGCTTGTTTTTTGTTTGTTTGGTTGGTTTTTGTTTTTTTGAGGCAGGGTTTCTCTGAGTAGCCCTGGTTGTCTTGGAACTCACTCTGTAGACCAGGCTGGCCTCAAACTCAGAAATCTGCCTGCCTCTGCCTCCCAAGTGCTGGGATTAAAGGTGTGAGTCACCACTGCCCAGCTCTTACCACCTGTCTGTCATTCTTCTTCCGTGATGTTTGCTGGGCCTGGGAGAGGCGGCCGATATAGACGGTTCACTTAGGGCTGATCACTCACAATCACTTTTCCTTGTTGATTTGACCAGTCGGTCTCTGCATAACCTGTGCAGAAGAAGCATCTCTGGCTAAGGTTGAGAGCAACACAGATACTCTTCCTACCATCTGAGACTTAGAAGGGGTGGTATAAACGCCATGTTTAGGACAGAGAACTCCCCAATTAATTATCCTCAGTATCTTGGACAGACATGAATCTCTGCATTCACTTCCTTTTGTTGAGAAGAGAAATTTGTCCAATCAAGACTGAGAGAGTAGCATTTCTGAGTAAGAACACAAGTGTCTGACAGCTGGGTGCTGTAGTTTAGTTTAGCTAAACGTACACTAGTGAGTTTCCTGGCTAGGGTCTATTACCTTCTTAGTCATAGGTTTTAAGCCAGGTTTACAGTACCATGGTTTCCCTCATGTGTAGTAGGCCTCCAAAACCAATGATAGTGTGCTTGGTTGCCTTCTTGACAGCTGTGCCATTATTGCGCAGTGGGCATGTCTTGCCTGGCGGGTTGGAGCTGTAAATTCTAGTGTTCTCAGCAGCATAAGACCATTGACATCCTTTTTATACAGATGCTTGCGTTACCCCACCTCTGGCGCTATGAAAGCTAGCCAGTAAGGAAGAATTTTCTAGCTCAGCCACACAAAAAAACATTTACAGTTTCACAAAGTCCCATCGTCAGTTGTTGGCTTTATCTTGTGAGCAACCAGAGTCCTGTTTACAAAGTCTTTGTCCCTGCCTGTGTCTTTGATAGCAGTTCCCACCTTTTTCTCCAGCTCTACCAGGGTTTCACGTGTTATTCTGAGATCTTTCATCTATTTGGAGCTGATTTTTGTGCAGAGTGAGAGATAAGAATCTGGATTTATAATTTTACATGTAGGTATCCTGTTCATCTAGTGTCTTCTGTTAAAGATGGTGTCTTTCTTCCAGTACACATTTTGGCATGCTTGTCAAAGTCCAGGCGGCTGCAGCTGTGTGTATTTGGGTCCTTGAGCTATAGAAATTACCTGTGTCTGTTCACCCCACCCCCAATAGCAAGATGTTTATATCATTCTGGCCCTGTAAGTATAGCCACTGGTGTGGCAACACCTCTGACATTGTTCGTTCTGATGAACAGTGTCTTGATTCATCTACCTACCTATCAGTCTATCTATCTGTCTATCTATCTATCTATCTATCTATCTCTCAGTCTATCTATCTATCTATCTATCTATCATCTATCTATCTATCTATCTATCTATCTATCTATCTATCTATCTATCAGTCTATCTATCTATCTACCTATCTCTCAGTCTATCTATCTATCTATCTATCTATCTATCTATCTATCTATCTATCTATCAGTCTATCTATCTATCAGTCTATCTATCTATCTCACATGGATTTTAAGATTTTTTTCTATTCATGAGAGAAATTTGATTGAGATAATATTGACTCTGTAGATTACTTTGGTAAGATGGTCATCATTACAGCATTGATTCTACCAATCCATGAGAATGAAGGTCTTTTCATTTTCTAGTATTTTCCTCCGTTATTTCTTCATTATTTTAACTTTTCACTGTGGACATTTGTATTTCCTTGGTTAAGTTTACACCAAGGGTTTTTTTTTTTCCTCTCATACCGTGTCAGTGTATCTGTCACTGATATATGCGGAGACGATTGGCTCTTTAAAATGAATTCTCTGAGAACTTCATACATAGATGGGTTTGATTATAATAACCCCCAGCTTCCTGTCTGTGCTTTCCCTGATTGATCCCCCAAGCCTCCCTTCCAACTTTCTCTCCTTTTCATAGCCCAAAGAGACCTATCAGTGATGTGCAATTAGGCAGGGAAATTGGATCATCCATTGGATTCTGGATAGCCTTTCAAGGGCCATTTCTTTAGAGAAAACTAATTTTCCTGTCCAAGTAAGGGTACTGATTTAGTATGCTAATTTTGTGACCTGAGGCTTTGCTGAAGTGTAGATGACATCTACATGTTTTTAGTGGGGTCTCTTCTGTCTAGAATTGTGCCATCTGCAGAAAGAGATCTTTTGATTTCTTCCTCTCTGTTTGTAATCCTTTTATTTTCTTCTCTTGCCTTACTACTTTGGTTACAACTTCGGAACAGGTTTACACTTGTCCTTTTAAACTCTGTGTTCCGAATTTTGTCTGAGTTGCTGTCATTAGGGACTATTCCTATGCGGCTGGTGTTCTTAGAGGGGACATACGTTAGCTTTTCATATTGCCTGTGCTCCTACAATAGGACCCAGGCATCTAGATTCAGGTTGTCAGCTGTGTCTTTTGATATGAGTTTGGGGAACACAACATAGGGCACATGTGCTTGTGGCCTTTTATGGTGGGCTGGACAGTTCTGGATGTGTGTCAGGTGGGGATTTTTGAATTCTGGAGTAGGGAGAGACAGAGAGAAGACGCACATGGTTATAAATGGGTGCTGGTTGAGGCTGTGGGGATCTCTAGTGAGAGGATCCAGGAGAAGATGTAGAAGGTATCAGACTGGTAGGGCTTCAGGAAGTTCTAAGTTAAGCTAGGACAGGAGGAGGTGACTCAGGTTTGCTATCTGTGCTTCTAGGCCACGTTAGGAAGACGGAGGGTTCATGTCAAACACTTGGTAAGACTTTGGGGAGTCCCTAGTAGAGAGACTTGAGGAAGAGGAGAAACATCTATGCTACCTGGGTCTCCAAGCCAGGTGGGTGAGCACCATATGCCAATTTCTTATGTATCTTTCTAGGGATATATCACTCAAAGCAAATATGTCCTGATAATAGTTTCACTTAATTAAATAATATGTTGTGATGGATAATGAAGTAACTAATTAATACCTGAATACCTCAACAGACTAGTGGAATGTATTTCAGAATCATTAGGATGGTTCTTCCTTCCTTCCTTCCTTCCTTCCTTCCTTCCTTCCTTCCTTCCTTCCTTCC
>NW_021604656.1:2668071-2680365 GCF_004785775.1 Grammomys surdaster
TCCTTCCTTCCTTCCTTCCTTCCTTCCTTCCTTCCTTCCTTCCTTCCCTTCCTCCCTCCATCTCTTCCTCCCTCCATCCTTTCCCTCCCTCCATCCTTTCCCTCCCTCCATCCCTTCCCTCCCTCCATCCCTTCCTCCCTCCCTCTCTCCATCCCTTCCCTCCCTCCATCCCTTCCCTCCCTCCATCCCTACCTCCCATTTTCCTTTTTTCCATGCTCACCAAACTATTTTTGGTACCTGGCAATGAGTAGGTAGGCTGTTAATAAATATTTATTGACTGAAAAAAATAAGTGAACGGATGTTCTCACTCTAGTTCTGAGTAGCTCACACACATTAGTCTAGGGCAAATAAATCCTGCACTGTCTTGCTCCAAGACATTTGAAATGAGTGGAGTGCCAATCAAAGCCAGGGCTTCTAGTTCAGCTGGTCGAGCAGGTTGAATCATGCTCTTCTCTCCATACCTTTTATTTATTTATTTATTTATTTATTTATTTATTTATTTATTTATTTAATTTTATTCCTTTTTAAAAAAAATCCTTCTAACGATCTTGCTGAACATTTATGGCCGCTGTTCACAGAGATAGAAGCTGCTTCTGACATCGCGTTCCCCTCTCCATTCTTGTAGTGTGCTGGTAAAGAAACCTTGGAGTTAAAGAGGTTAAATGGTTTTTCCCAGATTCACGCAGTGCCCTGGATGACAGTAGGGCTAGACCCTTCAGCCAGAGGAACGGGTGTTCCCTTGACAATCCATGTGATGGGTAAAGCCAGGGTTTACAAGGATCCTGCTCGTTGGCTTCACAATGATTCACAAGTATACCCATGCAACCCTTCAAGTTTTCCCCTGAGAGCAGCCTTCCGTCAGTGACATGCGATGGCGAGGGATTTACTAGCGAGGGATTTACTGTATTGGGCTGATGAAAGTACTCTGAGGTCATTTGGGGCAGCTAGCTGTGATGTTCAGTAAATGCATTCACATCCCCTAATAGTTCCACTAACAATGGAGCTTCAGTTTGCAATGAGTTTGTAAGGATACGACTGCATCGTGGCGTGAAGAGTCTCTGTAGATCCTTCACTGACTATCCTTCAAAGTTGCTATAATATTGTTCAATACCTTCATCAGAGTCTCTGAGAGCCTCCAAATCAGGACACTAAAAATCTAAGCAGAGGGTTTGCCATCTGTGGACATTGTAAGAGAATCAATACTGTCTTCTGAAGCTATAAAAATTTGGGGTCATTTGTTATATAATAGGTAGCTAAGAGCACACAAGGCCAAAGGGAATATTATTTTAGCAAGTGTAAGACGTATGGGACAGTCTGGCCAACAGTTATCCTCCAGGCCACACTGGTTTGGATGTAACGTAACATTTAATGTGTTTTAACCGTGAATCTCTGGGATTGGGCCTTGAGGTTTATAGCTTGGTCCTAATTTTCTGTCATCACGACTTCCCAATCAGGTCAGATCTAGTGAGCAAGCAGCTGTTGCAAGCTCATTCCTCCATGGAGCTGCTTGATGTCCTGCCTTCCCCAACAGGATGCTTCTGTTTGAACTTAGCTGCTGTGCTGTTTCCATAGCAACGGCACCACTTCTCATCACCATGAACAATGGATGAAGGCTCTAACTTCTCCATCCGAGACAATGCTTGCTATCCTTTATCTTTTGTGCTGGGCATCCTGGTAGGCATATGTGGCAAATGTCACCATGGCTTTGAATGACACTTTTCTAGATCCTGGACCTCCTTCCATAAGATTTGAGTTTTTTTATATTTCTCACAGAGAATCACTCGTTCAGGTACTCCAGCTTCAAGTCGTTAATTTGTTGTGCGTATTGAACTCAAGAATTTAGAAACACATCTCTAACACCAATTTGTCATTGAATATATGATTTGTAAGTGTTTCACTCCCTCAGTAGCTTAACCCTCACTGCATTGATCGTTGTTTTTGCTCAACCATTTTGTACTTTTACTTAGTTTTTTACACTTATTATCCATGTTTCTGGTGTTGCAGCCAAGAAATCCTGACTGGACACAGTGCTTGAGGATCTCCTCCTGGTTTCTTCTAAGGGGTTCACACTTTGAGGGGTATAGCTTTGTCTTTGAACCATTGTAACCATTTACTTTGTTGTCTTGCGTGTGGAGATACTGTTTTCTCAACAGTATGTGTTAGAAATACCACCCCTCTCCCTGCTGCATGGTTTTGCTGGGAAGATCCCAAGGGTGTTCTTTCCCAACTTTTCTTATCCCATCCATTTACATATCTCTTTTTAAGTCCACGACAAACTCTTGGTAGGCTTGTCGTATGTTTTGAGATCAGGGGATGCGACACTTCCAACTTTGTTTTTATTTTTCAAGATAATTTTGACTTGTTGAGTTCATTGTGAATTTTCTAGTTTTTTTCCTATTTCTGCAAAACTGACAGAATTTTTATGGGATTGCATTGAGTTTGATAGGATATGTAATTAGTCTGTGTTTCTTGACATTTCGGTAATATTACGTCTTCTAATCATGATTAATTGTTGTCTATTTCTATTCATTGGTGTTCTTTAGCTGCTTTCAGGAATGCTCTTGAATTTTTCAATATTTCTCCTCTATAGGGATTCTCCCTCCGTCTTATCTTTACAGAAGCTGCCTCACGTGGTGCTGTTTCTTTAATGTAGGTGTTGACTTGATCAGTGTTCACGTATAGAAATGCAATTGATCCCATGTGCTGATCTTGTACCCCACACCTTCACCGAACTTCTTTCTCACATCTACAAGCTTCCTAACACCATGTCAGAACCAGTGTTTTGATCTCTCCTTCAGTTGCTCATGGCTTGCTTTTCTTTCTTACCAAGTTGCTGCATCTAGAATTTCTACACTATTCTGAGCAGAGAGAGCAGGTGTGGGCATCCTTGACTTTCCCTTGTTAGAAAAAAGCTTTGATTTTTCTCACCTCTAAGCATCATCTTACCAAGGATTTTTTAATCACTGCAACTTACTGAGGTGGTTTGCTTGTATTGCTAGCTTTTTCAGTATTCCTCCCCGCCCCCATGAAGTCACGGTCAGTATTATTGAGTACTTTCTTTTTTGTCAGTTGAGATGATTTTAGGTTGCTTCCTGAAACTTGCTGATGCAATATATTATACTATTGCTTATTTTGGGTTGAGCCATGTAAGCCCCACTTGGCTATGGAACCTGATGCTTTGAATACGTTGTTAAATTTGTTGAGGGCCTTTGCATCAATACTTGCTGGCGAGATTAGTCTGTAGCTTTTTTTTTTTTTTCTATTAGTGTTTGCGTGAGTCTGGTTTTCCTAACAGCAAAATGCTTGTCTTCTAGGAAGAGAATGTAAAGGTCCATCCTTTACAATTTTTGGAAGCTTGAGGAGGAGGGACATTAATTTTCTTTTAACATTTGATAGTGTAAGAAGCTGGTCCCCTGTTTTCTTTTGTTGGGAGGTGTTCCTCCCTCTGCCTAGTTTGTTGTCTTCACTGAGATCCACAAGGGCTCCCAGGGGGACAGAAAAAGACAGGCCATCCTAGATTGTTGCCTAGCTTCAGCCTTTCTCTGTACAATAGAGCTAGTTGAATTCAAGTGCTAAGACAAGATGGAACTGCCATGCTGTGGCTGGGGTCTTCAAAGTTCCTGGTGAACGGCTGTTCTCTCTTCCTTCTGATGGGCATCATGGTATAGTTTGGTGGATAGGTCAGATTGTCAGTCAGCAGGAACATTTTACATCTCTGTGTATGTCTAACACTTTGACACAAGACCCACGGTCCCCTTAAATCAAGGCCACTTAACAGAAGTTTTAGCTGTGTTTTGTATTTGTGTTCTCAAGCCCACAAATGAACAGGATGAACATCCTGGTCACAGCTTGTGATAGGAGCAAAAACAGTGGCCATCCCTTGACTCTGATGTGTCTGATTCTCAACACAGTTTATTTCTACCACAATCCTTGTGATAGAAGGCGGCAATCATCTGTCTCAGGTTGTTTTTCTTGTTGCCAGGGGTGATGTGACACCAGAAATGGTACCTGATTTTTATTTTCCGTTTCTGGCCATGAAGTGGCTCCCCAGTAGGGACTTGTTGCATACAGAGAGGGAATTAATACTATCTTTGCTTGCACACATAAACTGTGTATTCTGTTAGTATGGGTGATTTTAACTCAGTCAGCATGGTCAGTGTCTTTCCCAGGACCTTACCAGTATAGATGCTCAATGACTATCACCTCAACATGACACTCAAAAAGGAAGGATTGTTTAATTTAACCGGAACGATTGTTTCAGATGTCTTTGCTTTAATCCTGGCAGCCATCGAACTCATTTGCCATACATATAAAGACTATTTTTAATCCATTTGAAGGAATCATAGGTAGAGGAGAGTCCTTGGCTTGATGATCCTCCACATGAGTTTTGGAGCTGAATCTCTACTGATACGGGAAGTGTCAGTGAGCCCTTCAGTCATGAAGGAAAAGGACCAGCATGCTACAGTTGCTCCAGCCAGATGCTCAGGCCATCGATTCTGTGTATTGTCAACTCAAGATATTTTCAACTTTTAGTGACTTTATCATGATAAGTTGAGATCTGAGGTGTCATCTGGCTAGTGTGCTTAATCATAGGGGCAAGAGCCTCAAAGCAAGAGACTCCACAAACTGTTGTAGCTTAAAAATGACACAGACACACACACAGACACATACACACATACAGACACACACACAGAGAGACACACAAAGACACACACATACAAACACACACAGAGACACACACACAGAGACACAGACACACCCACACACATACACCCACACATACAGACACACAGACACACACACAGAGACACACACAGACACACACACACAGACACACACACACACACATACACACACACATACACACACACACAGACACACAGACACAGATAGACAGACAGACAGACAGACAGACAGACACACACACACACACACACACACCTTGTAGTTGAATTCTCCAGAAACCAACCTTGAGACCAAGGCTGGAGTACAAGAGGCTTCTGTGGAGAACCCAGAATGTATGGTTGGGTGCAGAAGAGCAGGAAGCCAGCACAAGTCACATTAATAGATGAAAGTCGAGTGGGCACATGAAGCCTTGTCTCACTAGGAGCTGTTCAGAGCCTGCCTCAGAGCTGTTCCCTACACAGCACGTGGCCGGGATGTTTGCTCTAGCTAATAATCTCTTCCTCTGAGGGCTGTGCTGGAACTCAGGCCTGCTCCACATCTAGGGAATCTTAGAAAGAGGGCTTCAGGGCTTTGCTTGAAGGAGTTACCTGTATATTCTAGGTGCTCAGAAGACTGAGGAAGAACATGCATGCCAGTCTAGGTAAAGCAATGAGGTTACATTTATAAACGAGGACCTATGACCCCTGGTTTGTCCCTGACCACAAATCCCTCGAAACTCCACAGTCCTCGGTATGTCTACCCACCAAAACCTTTTTGGCTATTAGAATGTGAGACTTTCTTTCCTTTACAAAGACCTCTGACTCAAGACCTGTTGGACCATCACAGTCAAAAGTTCCGTGGCTACGTGTTTGGAGCAGGAGGACGCCTCCACTTCTCTGTCCAAGTGTCTCTCCCGTTATTCCAGGTGACACATGGCAGGATCAGGTTAGTCTTTGCAGCCGATTTGTGCCTGTCTAACCACAAGTGAGACTCATGACTTACCCTAACATAGTTGCTAAATCATCTGATATTTGACTAATTTGCTCAGCATTTTCAGCTGTTTATGAGCACTTGTTAAGTTCCCAGAATCCCTTTCTCTCGCAACCTTTCAGTTCTTTACTTTCTAGACAGAGTTAAGACATGCTTGCTGTTTGGGCTAGCCTAGGGTGATTAATACAGTACTATGAGCCACAGGCTTACTACATTTCATAATATAACCAGTGAAAAAGAAAGAACACATAGAAGGAAGGTTGGCCTAGTTCTGTGAGCAGTACCAGACACATATCTATAGATAATGAACCTCCTTCGCCATCAAACACCTGCAGGTCCTTGGCACTATCTCTTGGCTCCTTTCCTTCAAATTCACTTTCACTATATTAAGGCCAGATATATTACTATATTACTGCCTCCAAGTTGTCCCAAGTTCTGAGAAGGGGGTTGGGGAAGGCTGCATAGTCTCACAAATACGTTCTTTTTAAGAGCCTTGACTGTGATATGCTCACTGATGCTTAGTAAGAGGTAATGAATAATGTTCAATAAATGTGTTTACCCTCCAAATGCTTCTGACGGCTGGAGTTGAGTGCTCTACAGGATGGAGACAGAGATGTCTCAGTGGTTAAGAGAACTTGTTGTTCTTGCAGAAGATGCTCGTGCCCATCCAAGCACCAAAATGGCAGCTTACAACTGTCCATACTCCAGTCCCAGGGGATCCATCACCTTCTTTTGATCTCAGTGGGTATCAGGCATGCACACGGTACACACATGTACATTCAGGAAGAGCACTCATACACACAAAATAGTAAAGAAGTCTAAATTTGTTTTTAAAAGAACGAGGTTTGGAGATGCTTCTCTGGAGTATGTATTTGTCACATATGTCGTGCATGGCTGCTAGAAAGCTCGGTTCAGGAGTTTGCACAGTTTTCAAGGGGCCCATGGATGTCCCAGACTCCTGACACCTGTCATTTATCAAGTGTCTGCTGGGTACTTTGTTGCAAAAAAGAAGCAGCGTGCTGGTAAAGGCAAAAATAAATGGCTTTCTGCTAAGGCACAAACTCTGGGAAGAATCAAGAGATTCCCACGACTTCTTTGGTGAAGGTGGGCAGGATTCACACTCCGGGGCATACCCTCAGAACCGGGCCTGGGTCTGTAGCTTGCCGGGTCCAGTGTAAAATGAAAACACAGGGCCATTGTTTGAATAATCTGAAATCTAAGATGCTGACAGCTGAGCTGTACCGTGGCAGGGGCGCCTTCTAACTGTACGAGGCCAGTCACACCCTGCAAGGTTGACCACAGGGGGATCTTCAGGGGGTGGCAGTGAGGCGCTTCACTGTTTCTCTGTGGAACCTACGGTCTCCTGACTGAGACATCCCCTGCTCCCACCGTGTGCCACTCCAAGACGCGCTCTCTCCTGCACCACATCAACGGAGGCCTTCTTTGGCCAACTCTAATGAATCTGCCTCCGGTTAAGCAATGTACCTAAAGGTGACCCAGGAAAGCATGAAACTGTGGCAAGAGATTCGGGGTTTGGATCCTTATAGGGGTAATGAGTAGTCTCATAACCTCTTCCTGCGTGTTAGAACCCCTTTAGGCAAAGGGGCACGGGAATGATACCTGTAGGAGAGATGGGATTGTGGGAGGGGCCAATCAGGCTATGAAGCGTGGGCAAGCTTATTCACGTCCGGGCTGCTTCTTCACAAGGTGGGATTTTACTTTTCCTTCCCGGGGACTCTTCTCTAGATCACATCTCTTATTTTCTTATTTAGTCAGAATTTGGAAGAACGAAGGAAAAATAGACGTATACACTTATACACGTATACACGTAGGACACCCCCCCTACCCCCACTTGGAGGGAATGGGATGTCCTGGGTGGAAAAGCCAAGCTCTGAAGCCAGACAAAAAAGTCCTGTGGTAGCTTCTCACCCTTTCCTGGGTCCGTGAAAACCTGACAGATGGAGAATCGAGGCGCTAATGGTAAACAAGAGGCACTGGGTCGTCTGGATTTGATTCATCCTCTGTCCCCTACTGCACAGTAGACCGAATAATTGATGTTGGCTACAAACCAGCCTCCCGAGTCTCTAATCTCTCAAGGCCTCCAACCATCTTCAGCAATTAAGCTCAGTGTGACAGTTGTTTCTGAAACAAGGAGCCAAATGAATGGAATTAATCTCCCTGATTTAAATCCATTAGTGCCTGTGATACACTGGTGTTTAAGAGGTACTTCACCTCACCGGGTCATGCCCAAAGGGGTCACGAGCTGACTCACAGTTAATAGTGGGGAAGGTTTTAATGGCGGGGACAGCTTTGAAGAAGGAAGGGTGTGTTCAGAAGCTTGAAGGTTTAATGCACTTTTAATTAAATGTGTTTAATAGGATTCGGCCCCAGCTATCATGCCACTGCAGATAGACTCATTTTATGTTCTCATTTAATTACATGTGTGCTATTACCCAAGTGTAAACATTTGATAACTCGGAAAGCAGTGTGGCTCCCACAGGCTCCCCAGAGTTCTGCTGGCACTACGGGATTAGTTCAAACCTCGGCCCACCTTTCAGACCCCATGTAGGAATTTCTTTTTAAGAAAAAATTTATTTTGTTTTAAAATTGTGATTAGGTATGTGTGTGCATCGGTATGTGAACATATGTTTGCATGCGTGTGCGTATGTGTGTGTACAGATGTCTGTGGAGCCAAGAAGTGTCAGATCCCCTGGAGCTGGAGTTATAGGAGGTTTTGAGCCATCACACATAGGTGCTGAGAATGAAACTCTGGTACTCTGGAAGGGCAGTAAGTGTTCTTAACAGCAGAGCCATCTGTCCAGTCACCCTTCCTTCCTCGGTTTTGACGAGGATTCATTGTCTGGTGTATCCAAGGCCAGCCTTGAACTATGTAACCAGAAATGACCTTGACTCTCTTATTTTTTCCACAGGGCTTTCTTGCCTCAGACAGCTGTTCTGTAGCAGGAGGGAGGCAGTGCCACACTGCCAGGGCCTTGTAAAGCCAGCTGCTCCCCGACTGTCGTGTCCACCAGGTCCTGGTCTGCCCTTGCTCACGTGATGTATCACAGAATTTGCATTTATGCTGTGATATACACTCTTTTGTAGACTTGGTTTTTATTTTATTTTATTTTATTTTATTTTATTTTATTTTATTTTATTTTATTTTATTTTATTTTATTTTATTTTTTGAGACAGGGTTTCTCTGTGTAGTCCTGGCTGTCCTGGAACTCACTCTGTAGACCAGGCTGGCCTTGAACTCAGAAATCCACCTGCCTCTGCCTCCCAAGTGCTGGGATTAAAGGTGTGCGCCACCACTGCCCGGCCGTTTTGTGGTTTTGTTTGTTTTTTGTTTTTGTTTTTTTATTAATGACACTAAACAGTTTGCTACCTTGCTCCCTCTGCAGCCGATGGCGTCTCCCCTTTTTCTCTGATCTAGCACATTTCCTTTCTGTACGCAGCTCTGTGCTTTTTGAATCCAAACTTCTTTTACAGTATGTATTTTTTTAAAAAAATAAACATGTTTACAAAAATAAAAAGATTCAGGCAAATTAATTTTCAAATGGTTACAGCACAGAATATCAAATATTATCTCAATATGTCACCAGTATATATATATATATATGTCTATATATGCATATGTATATGTATATGCATATGCATATCTATATCTATATGGAATATTGTATAATTATAGCCCCTTTGTATCCATCTGGTTCCTGCCCCCACCAATGCTGAGGTCCCTTATATAAAGCAGCGGGCAGGGTGTTTGGCTTATGGCACATGCCCAGCCTCTTGTGTAATTTAAAGCAACTCTGAATTATTCCTAGCGCTGAACACACAGGGAACTATTATATACTATATATATTGTATATATAGTTACTGTGTTATCTCAGAACAATGACGAGATGTTCTTGTCCAGCTCAGATTCATTAACACTCTTTTCTGCCTGATGTGGGTGCATCCCAGGAGGTGTGGTGCATGCTACGAGGTAGGTGGGAGGAAGCACAACAGTTTCCCCCTGATCCTGGGAAGCCTAGAGTACATACAGCAGGTCTCGGCTCACAGGGGCTCTGCAGGGACAGACAGCTTGGCCACGGTGCCTGCAGCACAGCTCTGCATCTTTGATGACCAGCATGTAGATGTTCACATTTTATTGGCTGCCTGCTGCCAACTGTCAAAAAGTGGAAAGCAAACCCAAACCATCTTTCCATAATTGGAATATGGCAGGCAAATCTCATTGGTTGATACTTACAGGGAAGTCACTGTTGTACGGTCCCACTTGAGCACTGAACAGGCAAATAGTCTCTAGATAAACAGAAGTTGAGTACATTTCGGGATTGTGTTTACTCTCTGGGTCACAAAAAAGGTTAAGCAAAAATTTGTTTTTGAAATGCCTCCAGGGCCAGCAAGATGGCTTAGTAGTGAAAGGGATTTGCTGCCAAGCCTGACGATCCGAGTTCAATTCTTGGAGCCCACGTGGTAGAAGGAGAGAATTGAGTCCTGGTGGTTAGCCGTCTTCAGATCTGTACACATGCACACCATGTGCATATGCACACTCGTCACACAAGTGAAGAAATACACAGATTTTAGAAATGCCTATAAAGAATGCTCTATGTTTTTCTTCTGTGTGTTGCGAGAAGGGTGGCCCTAGGGCCTCTGCTCACCTGTCTACTATGACTCTTACATTGTACAGTCAGGTGTCACCTTCACATGGGCCTAGCAGGGTGAGAGTCCTTCTTGGAGAGGCTACAGGATGGGACACTTTCAGTGTCTGTTGGGGATTTATCTCTCAGGTTCTGGTAGGAACTTTCAGTGGACACTGGACATTCCTGGAAGGGCCTTAAACTAGGTAAGCTCCAGGCTTACTCCTTCCCACACAGATGGGATTAGTTCCTGGAAAGCAGACAGAAGGTTTAGTAGGAGACGCCTTGCAGTCAACATTCCTGGAAAGGGGAGGCAGGAAGCAAAGTTGGATTCAAGAGGCCGGGGAGCTGTGATGTAATCTGTGTCAGCTTCCCGTTTTATGAAAATTCTGAACATGGATTGGAAGTGAAGGTTTTAGGGGTTGAATAGGAGTCAATGAAGTCATGAGATTGTCTATGGTGACATCAACATTTTTATAAGATGATGGAGAGAGAGTCAAGAGGTCTCAGTTCTGTCTCAGCATAAGATCCCGTATGCAGTTCTGTCCTACAGCATGAGGTTTTTGACAGATGCTGGGCAGATGCTAGCAAAGCATTCTTCAGCTTCCAGCCTCAGAGTCATGAACCAATAGCTAAAGATATATGCTACTCTCTCTAAATCACCCGGTCTCAGTATTTTATCACAGCAATAGAATGTATAGAGACGAATATATAAAGACAATTGCCATTAAGAAGTACATCAGTTGCTACGTAAAGCCCTTGTAAGTGTTGAGGTGACTGTGACAACTTCTATGATCATCAGTCAGATTCAGACCCCTCAGGCCTCGCTGTAGGGCCTCTGACCATGCATAGTCTTCCCTCAGTGGATTACTGGGACACTGTGTAAGCCTCCAGGGTCCCCCACTCTTCCATACTTCATATATGTGAAGCTCACACCACATGTGTCTCACAATAGCAATCCACAGATACAGGGTGACTGAGTTGGAGATGGACTGCTGTTCTTCCTGTCAAACCCTCATGGCCTTGGCAGTAGACCATTCGGGGTCTGAGATAGTTCAACTGTTGAATGGGGAGAATGGCATGACCAAGACGCTGTGCCTCTGGGGACTGGGGTACAAGGGAGACAGTGTCCACAGGGGACTTTATGCAGCAGTGAGAGGAGAGACAGGTTCTGCTGTATAGGTCCAGTGGTAAAGACCACACCTCTCTCAGCTCTGGCTCTTCAGTAGATCGTGTCTACCTACATACACAGGTATACCGTGAGGCACATTGGGAAAAAAAATCACACAGAAGAAAGACACAGAAGACATAAGTTCTAAGTCTTTTGTTCTGATGTCAGTAATCACCAGTTACAATGTAACTGTGGGTTAGTTGTGATTGTAGCTGTTAGAGGACTGTCGAAAACCAACGTTATATATTATATAACATTATATATATAATATTATATATTTAACTCTGTAATGGTTAAAATAAAAGAAAAAACTGCTTTCTTTAAAAAACCTATCTCTCTTCTAAAGTCCTAAGTTCTGTCATTGCTCAAAGCCACGTCACGTTCATCTAGCACAGAGTGACAGCTGCCCCCCCGAGACCTGCATGTCCCTGCCTTCCTTCTTCTCCCAGGCTCCTGTGCAGACCCTCTGCTCTCCATGTACACTGTCCCTGCTGTGACGGCGCCTCCTGAGTCCATGTACACTGCCCCTGCTGGGACGGTGCCTCCTGAGTCCAGGTATGAAAAGCGTCAGTGGCCAGCCTGCAGGCACAAGGTGAACCCCAGTGATAATCCCAGATCTGCTGACAGAGGTAAGAAAAAAATGGCTGTCACTTGGAAATGAAAAGTAGCAGGCAGATGATTCCAGAATCATTCTGTTGTCTTCTGGGACCAGGAGCCAGGAGCCACAGAAGGCAGGTTGCAGGGTACTCAATTCCTTTGTTTGGTCTCAGTTTTCTTGGCATTCTCCCTCCCTCCCTCCCTCCCTCCCTCCCTCCCTCCCTCCCT
>NW_021604656.1:2680465-2734756 GCF_004785775.1 Grammomys surdaster
TCTCCTTCCCTCCCTCCCTCCTTTCTTTCCTCCTTCCTCCCTCCCTCCACCCCCCCACACGCACAGCATACCCATGAGGGCAAGCACACAGAATTATATTGTATTCTTAAACATGAACATACCTGGACATCATTTTATGCCCTTTCCTCTGGTGGTGGCTCAGCCCTCAGTCCTCACCTTTCTGATGTCATCCCCTTTGTACCTCTTCCTTTTTGATCAAATGTGCCACCAAGCCTTGAGTCAGTTACCCGCTGCCATTGTGCAAGGGCATCAGGCAGAACCAGCTGCTAATCTCCGGTTTCATCAGTGTTCTTTCACGGCAGAATTGTTCCCAAGGACCAGGCATTCGGGGCACAGGGTAAGATCCCCTCTGCTGATAACTCAGAGAAAGTCAACATGGCTTTGTTTTCTCTCCATTGCACTTGTGAGTTTATGGGAGACAGATTTTTAGGGGTCCTGATGTGGTCCCAGGGCTGTTGGCTTCCAGTCCTGGCCTCTGTGGGCCCTTTGGGGACTTTACATCCTCTGTGCAAAATGTAGGCTTACCTCTGCCTCCAAGTGTTTAGGATTCTTCATAGAGGGAGAAGGATGGATTCCAAGATGACTTCATGGTCTTTGCCATTTTCTTCTTCGGTCTCTCAGAAAACTACTGACCACTGCATTATAACAGCCCCTTCCACCTGGCATCTGACCCGAGACCAACAGGAGATGCCTGAGCCACAGACAGGACACCTACAATGACGTCTATTTGCAAGCCAGACACATAAATGAACAACGTAATAGTGAAACAGAGTTATCATAACAACCCTATCAATGCTACGTGGATGTGTTTTCTTTCTGAAAGGGTACTACTGTATATACTGTAATGATATGTTTGACTAAAAGTAACTTAAAACATGGGTAAAAGGGTCTACTGCATTGACACAAATGTATGCAGATCGATTGCTGAATGCTTGTTGCCATGGAGACTGTGCAAAGGGCTGTTGTACCACATCGTTAGGGGGCAATGGTAGCGGAAGCATGTATGCCAGTTTAATACAGATGAAAATTTAAGGATTTTAAGAATTCCCTCTCTGGAATCCCCGTGGGGAGGCTGAACTGTGGAAGAGTGTGGCAGATGGCAGGAACTGTGAGTGTACAAGCTCCAGGTGCAACACAGAGGTCTGTAGAATAGCAGAGTAGCTGGTGTCTGGAGTGACACAGGCCAGGGGTCATGGGCTCAGGAGGTTGATAGAGAAATTCTCATTCTATGTTAGGTACACACTACATGCTCAATACCTAGGTAGTAATTTCGTTACAGATCAAAGACATTTTCAAACTCAAAAGCACAGTAAGGGAACACCACACTTAACAGACATAACAACTGTTCTCCTTGCCACAGGCTCAGCCAATTGAAGAGCGAAGGTACTCAAGAGAAACCGAAGCTTTACTGTGTGCAGACCTGACAGTCTTTCTGTCCATCTCTGCCTGGTCCAGAGCCCCTGCTTACCCTCCAAGCAGGGCCTCAGGCTCCCCATGGGAGGTATGGAACACAAATTCAAGCAATGGACTACTGTGGAATGCCAGTGGAGGCTCTAGATGCTACCTTATCCCACTGGCTGAGGCAGTCGTGTGTCTCCACATAGATGGCCCACTTAGGAAGTAGTCAATAAAGAATTTTGGTAGCACTGTGAACTTGCTAAAGCCAATCTGGTCATTTACCAGCTATCATTCCCTTTGTGTAATTACAAAGGGAATATGCACGTTTGCTTTTATACAGTGTTAGTCTTAGGTCGTGTGGGGTCATGATAGAACCTTAGCTGGAAATCTGTTAATGAAAGTCATTTGTTAGCAAGCGGGGACAGTCCTGTCTGGACAGATGGAGAAAGTAGTCAGCATCCTCTCTAAAATGAGGGATGCCCTGTGCTTGGTCCCTATGCATCACAGTGAAAGCTGCAGTTCTTAGAGTTGCAGCAATGTTCTGGTCCATTGGGTCATAAGTCCAGACCACAAGGCAGCTCTCGCTCTGTCACCAGCGTTGACAAGCTGCTGTGGTTCCATATGATATGTCTTCTCCAGAATTCATGCTGAAATGTGCCTTCCCTTCTGGTGATGTTGAGTGCTGGCCCCTGTGGGAGATGGTTTGATCATTACAACTGGTCAAAAGACTTCAGGACTGGTTAATTTACTCTAAATGAGGTTAGATGCCCCAGCACCTGACCTCTATGCAGTGAAGTTACTCTTGTGTTTGTCTCTTCCTGCCTCACCTGTTGCCTTTCTACTTTTTGTGCTATGTTATAACCAATCATGAGGTCTAGCCCCAAGTTCCTGGACTCTCAGTACCAGACCCATGAGCAGAAATAAATTTTCCTTGGGTATTTTATACCATTGGGAAAATAGAGCAGGAAAGGAAACTGATTCCCATCATCCCATCTTCTGACTAACAGTTGAACTGGGTGTTAGTGTGTAGGTGGCGAGTTCCTTAGGAAGGTCTTTTGGAGGCCATCTTCCTCTTTGTGCAGATAAATCA
This sequence comes from Grammomys surdaster, assembly GCF_004785775.1. Lineage (NCBI taxonomy): Eukaryota > Metazoa > Chordata > Mammalia > Rodentia > Muridae > Grammomys > Grammomys surdaster. The sequence continues at coordinate 2,682,975 of NW_021604656.1, forward strand.
ACACACACAACGGCTACACAAGGTGTGACACAGCAACAGAGCAGGGATGGGCCATGAACACAGATGCTCATGAGGACGAGTCAAAGTGTCCGGATCAAGGAAAGACGTCAGACACAAGTACAACTCCATTTCCCACAACATGTGGGATGTCTTGACAAGACAAACCTACAGAAACAAAGCCAGCTTAGGGCTTGCAGAGAGCAGGGCACTTACATGAATGATAAGGAGAAAGCCATGACGCTCATGTTTCCAAATGGAGGGGTCAGGGGAAAGGGGCACAGCGTTGTGTATTTCCTAAAACGTCACCAAATTACACATGCAAACAGAACACATATGATGGAAAATAGCCTCTGAGAGCTATTGTAAAAACATCAGCACCCTGCTTATAGCACATTTAAAAATAACTTACGGGCAATATATACAAAGAAAGTTCTACCTGAGGAGAACTTCATTTATATATTTAAATTCATTCACCCCGAGTATAATTCCACAAATTCTCTAAACAAGTTATCCAAAAACATAATGACTGTTACTGAGATGCCATCTTCTGCCCCCTGCTCCCCCACTCCCCCAACCTCACACACATGCCGAGGGGAAGAGGAGCTTAGGGAGAAAGGAAAAACACAAAAAGAACCAGCTCACACCAGAAATTACTAATCACATTTTTGGTCTCAGTTTCTTCGACTGTAGGGTGGGCATATTCCCAGTTTTTCAGGGCATGGCACCTGGGCAGGACTGGCTCATGGCAGAAGTTGTTAGCAGAGCAGGCTCTCTGCAGAAAGGCGTTACATGTTGGAATGCTGGAGTTGCCTTGCCACTCTTATTCAAGGCTGCTTGGAAGGGGTAGCTGTGCTCCCAACATTGGTGGTTGTGCTCCATAGAAGTCTGATGCAGGCTGACCCCATACTTTAAGCTGCAGTGAGAAATACCACCCTTCAACTGGAAAGGGCTTCAAACTTTCTGTGACACTGCCCCCTATCCCCAGACACACCTGCTATATCTTCGAGATTACTAGAAAAGCAAAGGAAGGTGGCTTTGCCAATAGGTCCCCTGGTCTCCAGGGCAGGTGTCTACTATTTAAAGGCTATACCAGCAGGGTTATGAGAACGTCTGCAGAAACCACGGAAAAACCTTTGATGAAAGGAGTGGCTTCTAGTCCTTTCTCTACCACAGTGTATCCCTTGGTGAAGTCATTGTTTGATTGTGTGTCTCAGTTTCCCCATCCGGACAGCAGTAGGTGCTAAGAGAGGGTCCTTCCCATTTCTGTCCACCTCTCCCGCTGTACGATCCTCGAGTCCCAAGATCTCTTGGTTAATTTCCAATTTCCAATTGGCCATGACATCTCTGTGACTCAGGGGGTCAGGCCTGGCAGCTGGGAGGTGGGAAGTCAAAGGCTGGGTGCCAGTTTTCCTGACCCTCTTGCCATGGGAGGGAGCTGGGCGCAGTTCTGGGGCTATTGTACTCAGGGGAGGTCTTAGCTGGAGAGGCTGCCAGCCGGACTGCTTAGGCGCCAGAGCTGTTTCATTATTTCATCAAAGTTCATTATGCTGGGGAGGAGACCGGTAATAAACCATGATTACAAGTGTCTCCAATGAACACTTAAAGACATAATTCAGGGTGTGTACTCTCTGCAGCATCCCTGTTTGTGGTCACACAATGCGTGGAGATTTGTACCCCTGATATACGACAGTCTTGGTGTTGATAAGTGCCTGAAGAACTTGATTCAATTTGTCTCGGAACTAAGCTTGTTGTTTTCTATGGAGGCATGATTTGCCACTTTTAAAAACACGGTAAATTATGTGTGTAAGAGGCAGGTAGAGTGACACAGGAGACACTCGGGGGCTGAATGGCAGCCAGATGTATCAGGTGTCAAGAGCAAGGTGGCGCTCCAGGGGAGGAATGGCTTTGCTTTTTTTCTCTTTGCAGCCCCCCTCCCCATCCCTAGCCCCCCAGTGCTTGGGAAACAGCAGCCTTAATGGATGCTGGTGGTACTGTGTAGGCCAGAGGCAACAAATATTATCTCCTGCTCCATTCTCTAGGCAGAAGGAATGGTCAAGGACCCTGCCTTTGTCTGTAAGAGTGAGTGGGTCAATAGTGTATGCTAAAGTGGGGTGGGGTCTGGAGACTAGGAGGGCAGCGTTGATGGGAAGCTGTCTGCAGCGATGTGAAGAATTGAATTCTCCCAGGCTGGTGGGACACATCACTCTCCGGGGGTCAGTCTCCACTGGCACTTCACAGGGCCTGCCCTTGAGCAACACAGGACATGTGCCTGCTGTGATGCGAGGGCTGATGTCAGCATTGACTTTACCCATGATGCACTGGTAATTTCGGTCTGTGGCCAAGTATATCATGGAACGTTGTAGAATTGGGAAGTTGAGCTATCCAGTGTTCCCTTAAACTGTCTAATCTTTTTTTAAGATTTATTTATTTATTTATTTATTTATTTATTTATTTATTTAATGTATGTGAGCATGCTGTCGCACCAGAAGAGGTCATTGGATCCCATTACAGATGGTTGTGAGCCACCATGTAGATGCTGAGAATTGGACTCATGACCTCTAGAAGAGCAGCCAGAGCTTTTTTTAACCACTGAGCCATCTCTCCAGCCCCTGTCTAATCTTTTTTTTAAGACAGGCTTTATTTTTAGTCACGTGTATGTAAGGGAGTGCTTCACTTGAGAGGCTGGAAAAGCTTGTCAGATTCCCTGGAGCTGGAGTTAGAGGTGCTTGTGGGTCACCCTCTGTGAATGCTGAGATCTCAGCTCAGATCCTTTGGAAGGACAATACATTCTCATAAGCACTGATCCACCTCTCCAGCTATAAGTTGCCTAATTTTGAGACTTATCTGAGAAACTCGATGAAGCAGTATTTCCCCGGCTCCACTCCAAAGACATTAAATTAGGTTGGGATCTTCCCCAGGAGAAGCCAGGGATCAGAAGCCAAGACATTGCCCAGGCAGCCCATAATGTTTTCACTTAATTGCTTGGGTGACCTCCTGTCATTTGAAGCTCATATAGTACAGGTGGACAAAAGAATACACCTACAGTTTTGTTCTCGGTTGTAACCTGAGCTCACATCTTTTTTCTCTCCGTGTTAGAAGGTCCATGTGTATGCACAAATGTATTTTTTAAGAGAATCTGCTCGACAAATGTATAGTGGGTATTTTTCTCATTGTTGTGATCACATATCTAACAAAAAAGCAACATAAGAGAAAAAAGTTATCTTAGCTCATGGTGTATGGGTGCAGTCCACTATAGCGCAGAACATGGGAGCCAGAACGAAGCTATCTGCTGCTTACCTCTTGGCTGAGAGGAATACCTGGGCTCCACTAGCTTTCTCTTTTTTCACATCTGTCCAAGATCCCAGCCCCTGAGGTGATGCTGGACACATTTTGGGGAGGGCTTCCCTCTTCAGTTGAACTTTTCTAGAAATACCTACACAGATATACGCAGAGATGTGCCTTCTAGATGATTTTGAACCAGTTTAGTTGATGGTGAGGACTGACCACCATAGATCCATCCCTTGTTAACTTGATATCACTACAGATCTCTTTCAAACCATAAAAGTCCATTCTTCTTCTTCAAAGACTCATGGCCACCACAAAATTCAAGATACGTTTAGTTGATCTGTAAGAGTACCTTAAGTACTAACAGTTCTGATACTGTTCAGAAACTCAAAGTTCAGAATCTCCTATTAGACCCATTTAACACTTAACTAAGAGCCTCTGAGAACATTCCCATTCTCAAAGGAAGACACAAAGGAATAGCAAGGAAAGATCTGACCAAAGCAAGACAAACTCAGTAGGGCAAACACTAAACCCTGTAGCATCATGTCTGGCATCTGGAGCTCTTGATAGCATCACCTGGGCTCCAGCAGGTTTGGGTATCCCTGTTCCTCAAACTCTGTTGCTTTTAGCCTATGTGACCTCTTGGGTTGGCTCCACTCAGTCTATAGCATTCTTTGGGGGACATCTCACTCTGTGGTCATATCCATCATACTCGGGTCTCCATCATAACATGATTCATGTTTTCAGCTTCAATGATGGCTTCTCAGGAACTCTCTGCAGAGAACCTGGCTTTGCTGTACATTGCTTGGGCCCAGTGACTCCCTTACAACTCTTTGGTTTTGGCTGAAAAGCTATCAGCATGTGAACGGAACCATGCTCTTCTGCCCACTCAAGATGCAGCCTGGCCCCATGATGCCTTTGTGATTGAACTTGGGAAAAGAATTCCTGGTTATCTTAAAGCAGTAACTGCCTGCAGTAGAATTCTTAGCCTAGAATCTCACCTATTAAATACATTTGCATGTTTATAAGCTAGTGCCTTTGGAGAAACTTTTTTTTTTCATTTTCAAGTGAGAACAGGTGTTTTCTATTCCGTGGTGGTGTCAACCTCTGTAATATTACAGATGCTTGGTCCATGATTCCTTGCCCATAACTTTAAATCTAGCCTCCTTCAATCACCAAACTGCAGAGTTGCAGCTTTCTGCTCTCTGTTACTGTGAATTTGACTGAGAGCAGAAAGCAGAAACTGTGCCACAGGCTAGATGTAATAATGTCTTCAAATTTTCAGGCAGAATGCTACCAGGATCTTTTCCAGAATGTATCTTGAATGTCTTCAGGTCCAGTTCCTTATAGAGTGCCTGTCCCCTCTGAAGCCTCGTGAGCACAGTGTTTTTCTATAGACACCCGAATCTGCTGGACTCCCATGAAATGTTATCCTAAGTTCTGTCTATAGGAATATACAGTATCTCTAGCCCAAAGCTCCAAATGTGCATATTTCTTCTACAACCTAGTTCTAAAGACCTAAGGACCTCATAGTGGGACCCATCACAGAAATGGTTCCACTAATTTCTTCATTACTTTTTTCATTGCTATGACAGAAGGCCACACAGAAGCAACATGGGGAAGGAAAGGGTTTTGGCCCATGGTTTGTGGGTAAATCAATCCATCACGACGGAGGAAGCACAGCAGCAGAAGTGGGAGACTGTTTGTTCATATCTGAGCAGAAGAAGAGGCATAAGAGGGAATGCTGGCTTCCTCCTTATACCCTTTGTCCTAGTTAGGGTTTCCATTGCTGTGAAGAGGCATCATGACCAAGGCAACTCTTGAAAAAAGACAGCATTTTATTGGGGCTGGCTTACAGGTTCAGAGGTTCAGTCCAGTATCATCAAGGTGGGAAGAATGGCAGTATCCTGACATACATGATGCTGGAGAAGGAGCTGAGAGTTCTGCATCTTGATCCAACTTCAACCAGGAGAGGACTGTCTCCCAGGTAGCCAGGAGGATGGTCTCAAAGCCCAACCCTACAGTGACACACTTTCTTCAACAAGGCCACACCTACTCCAACAAGGCTACACCTCCTACTAGTGCCATTCCCTGGGCCAAGCATATTCAAACCACCACACTCATTCTAGCCAATCTTGGGTCCTAGTCCACAAAATGATTTTGTCTATACTCAGGATGAGCTTTGCTCCTCAGGTAAACATCTCTGGAACAATCCTCCTGACTGACCCAGACATGTCTTCCAGTTGACTCTAAAAAGTATCTAGTAAATTTTATAAGAAGGCACATTCTCTATCCTTCTAGGTTGTCTATATAAATGAGAACATGGTGGGCATACCACTGTTTCTCCTTTTGCCTTTCTTCCGTTGAATATTGTGGTGGTTTGAATGTCTCATCTATTTGAATGCTTAGTTACCAGGGAATGGAGTTATCTGAAAGCATTAGGAGGTATGGCCTTGTTGGAGTATGTGTCGCTTTATTGGAGGGAGTGACATTGGATGTGGAGATTTCAAAAGTCCATGTCAGTCTCAGTTCTCTCTCTTTTTCATTCAGCTTCTGTCTCTCTCTTTCTCTCTCTGCCTGCAGATCAGAATGTAACTCTCAACTCCTTCTCTAGCACCGTGTCTCCATGCTTGCCACCATGTTCCCTGCCACAATGATAATAGACTAAACTTCTGAGAGCATAAGCCAGCACTCAATCAAATACTTTCTCTTATAAAAAGAGTTGCTGTGGTCACAGCATCTCCCCACAGCAATAGAACAATGACCAAAACAAATACCTTGCATATATTTCATACTATTGTGAGAGATAAGATGTGCCCTCAAATTCAATATAACTGTGTTTTTAGGGTAGGCATACCACTATGACCTCTCTGCTAACCTTGAACCGTGGTAGATTTATTATGGCATTAAAAAATGATGTCTCTCTCCTTTTCCATCTCACTTGTCACGTTCTTGATGCAGAAGCACAGAGCTGAAATTGCCTAAAGGATACAGATTTGAGTTCAAGGTCTGGCTCTTCCAAGCTCTCTGTAAGCTTAGGCGAGACATTTAAGGTCTCTGAATCCCCAATTTCCTTACCTGAGAGATGAGAAATAAGACCCAGGAGGATTATGATGATTAGCGAAAGAATGTAGATTTGAAAGTTGAAAAAGTTGCTTGCCCTCCCTCGCTTCCCCCTTCCTCTCGCAGCCCTTCTCTCATCTCCTCCAGCCCCCCTCCCTCTCTTCCACTCTAAATACTATGAACTTTGTCAAGATAAACTATGATATGAATGCTCCGTCAGTGGGCCTAAACCCCGGGCAAGATGATGGGGATTTGAAACTTAGTCTCTGGTCCATCCCTTATGCCACATCAACCCTTACTTCTTTATTAGCAAACAAGACCTGACAGCCCTTCTCTTTATAGGGTTAATACAGAAATAAAAGTCAGATAAAGTGTCTGAGAGGACAGTGCGAGCTGAGGAGAATATTCTGCTGCAAGGGATATTTACTACAGTGCTGCCTCCTCTGCTGACTTCCTTGCCTCAGTTCAGGACACTTCCTCCCCCCCCCCCATTCTCACAATAGCCACCTGCTGGCGTTCTGTTTTCTCCCCTTGTCCTCTATTAACCAACCACCCATTTGTGTGCAAAAACTCAGTCAAGTTACCTGCTTATGCTTTTTTTTGTTTTCTTTAGAAGGCATTTGGTCCTGGGAAGTATCAAGTGAGGCTGTTGTACTGAGGACTGTCTCTCCTACCTGTCTAACTCACCTTAGTGCCCCACTGCACACATCCTGGGTGATATGTTCAGGAGCCCATATTTGAAATGATGAAGAGATGTGGTCTCTCCATCTGTAGGGATCAGGAGGGTGAGCAGCAACTCCTGAGAGCATAGTGTCCCCAGCTGTCACACCCCAGGGATGTTCCTTGATGCCTTCAGAGAAAGCATTTTTTTCCCCCTTCATCTGAAAGTCCTTGAGAAAATGAGAGGTATCCCTTGAAAGAATCAATGTTTCTGAGTCAAAGGAGCAAAGCAGAGGAAGTAGCAGTCAAAGATGCTGGGTACCAGGAAACTCAGGCACTGTCTGGAGGACCCACAGAGAGATGGGCAGACAGACAAGACCAGGAGGTACAACAGAAAACCGTGCCTGTATGTGTGTTGCGTGCGTGCTTGCGTGCCTGCTTGCTGCGTGCGTGCTTGCGTGCGTGCTTGCGGAGTGGGCTGACATCGTTGTTACTTGCATTTTCTGTTACATGAGGTGCAGAGGTTGGCCTGGAGGTCCCTTCCCTTGCAGGCCTCTCCTGGGGAGGAGATGATGGGTACCTAGAGCGGGGAGAAGTGAAGAAGCTGGAGTCAAACTCTTGCTTCTGGCATCATTTGTGTCGAGCCCTCAGCCCCGTTAGCGCTAAAGATTTTCCTTGTAGACAACAAGTCTCAAATCTAAAGGGATAGGATCAGAATGTTTCTGGCTAGGCAGGCGGACTGCTTCTCATCTGGAAGGCAAGAGGCCTCACGGAACAACAAATGACACACATTCTGGCCAAGCTTAGCTAAATCAGCCAGACTAAACTCTGATTCTAGACATTAAACCAAGCACAGGGACTGGGGCGTATCTCTCCAGCCCATCCTCCCTTCTGGGTTTAATTACACAAATCCTTTTACTACCTCCCCATCCTGCGGAAACAGGAGTCCTTATGAATTGTAACTGAAGGACCACAATCTATATTCTATATTTCTTATCTCGGTCACTTCAGAAAGTGAGCAAAAGATGGATGAGTATCAAGTACTTAACCCAATAAACGACCTTCTCCCCCTTCGTTTCCTGCACACAACGCTCTGGGGCAGCTAATCCACGCTGGCTCCTCCCTCAACACGTTCTCACTTTTATCAGCCTCATAAATCGCCTTTCCAGATTACACAAAAATATTCCTTGTAATTGTTGTAGACCCTCCTCCTAGCTCCCTTCCCGTTTTTTATCTCAGGTAAACCCAGCCATTACCATTATCACTGTGGCTTCCAGAACGCCAGGATTAAAACGGACCATGGAGTCTTACGCAAGACTGAGTCTGCCAGGCAATTTGAACCAATAAACTTCAAAATCATATCCGAGCAAAGGACAGTTCACCTGACATTCGACCCACGGGTGTATGAAAAGTTTTCCTGCCTCTGGCCTTCACCCTGGCGACCCTGCTTGCTCATCTTTCTTATTCCACGGAGAAATTAGAAGCCTTATTGTAGAATGCTGTCCTGAGTTGAAGATGGTACCCCAAGTCCAGAGAGGGGCATTTGGCTGCTGATGCGGCCTGCTTCCTGCTGCTATCTAAGTGGCTTGTTCAGATGCCGCAGCTGAGCAAGCGTACCCTGCAATTAGCAATTCTTTTTTATTGGTTGATATGGGCTTTAGGCCAAGAGAAGTTGGGATTAAATCAATATTCCTCTTATTATGTCACCGCAGGTAAATGAATTATGAAAACAAAGACTCAATATGAAGCTGCCAATGCTAATGACTGGGTAGGACGTGGAAGTACAATCAACAAAGGGTGCTCTGTCCCAGTAGGAGGAGTGGGAGCCACCCATTATTAGATCTGGGGGCTGCAAGACCCACCTCTCCCCTACCCTTCAAACCCTGAGCTCACAAAAGGGCTTGGAAATCTGGCAAAGTTCCCTGCACTCAGGTCCAGCAGTCTTGAAAACAGCATCTAAACCAACAACAGACAAATATAGAAGCATATCCGCTGAGCACCTGCTGGATACTAGACACTCACCTGGGCCTGTCACCCACCAAGTGATATACTGTCCTTAGCGTCTGATGGTGAAGAGGGTCTGTCTTTAGAATCACACAAGTGGCTTTTTATCTCAGCTTGGATGCTGTTCACTGTAGAAACCCAGACTCTGAGCATCCGTTTCCCCATTTGTAACATGTAAGCAGGTAGTAGGTATGTCACTGAACCTCGGGGAGACTGAGACCATTATGTTCAAATCATTGAAACAAAGTACGTACTCAATAAATGATGGTTATAGAGGTAAGTCTCCCAGGGCTGGAGAGACGGCTCAGTCATTAAAGGCTAGGCTCACAACCAAAAATATAAGCAATGAGTCTTCCTTTGCCTCTGCTGTCACTTTTATGTTATTATCATCGTCACTGTCATCGTTTTCCCCACAGTCATTCATTATAGCCATCATGGTGATCATATTATTACTGTCATTGGCATCATCAGCACCTTCTTCCTCCTCTTCCTCCTCCTCCCCTCTCCTCCTGCTCTTGCTCCTCCTCCTCTTCCTCCTCCTGTTCCTCCTGTTCCTCTTTCTCCTCCTCTTCTGGGGATCACTGGTGTTCATTGTTAGAACTCATTGTTAGATAGTTTTATGAATGAATGGACAGAAAGAAGAAAGAACAGACTGGGCAAATGTGTTGTTGATAGAATGTAAATCATATACCAATACCTTATAGCTGGTAGCCCAACCAGAAGACAGATGAGGTTAATTAAACTGTCCTGTAGACGGAAGGCTGTTGCCCGTTTCTATTTACCACTGCTGGAAGAATCAAATCAACCCCTTAGTGAAAAAGTCTCTGTTGACTTCTGAAGATGTAAGATGTGCCCAGTTGTGTCTGTCCTTCAAGTCCTAGGTGGGAAGGGACAGGAGGTCAGAGACAGATGTGGGTGAGTGGGAGGAGGTAGAGTATGGTGAGAGTACTGTCCATCCATCTTTCTTCCTAGCACCAGTGATTGAGAAATTAGAGACCAGTTATCATGCCATGAGAAACGGCTTCCAAATATTTTCCTTCTCGCCTAGGAATGAGAAGCCTCCGTGGCAGGGGTGAATATATGAAAATATTCAGGGGGCGCACTGGGGCTCTGAGAGGGTGACTGAGGAGCCAAACGTGGCAAGCTTTTCAAACTATAATTGAGTTTGGTGCCTAACATGCCATCCCCTGGACGAGAAAGGGAAGCAGCACTCCACTTCCTGGGTCACCTGTAGGAAGCCCTGGCCCCTGATGTTTGGGGGAGATCAGCATGTGCTCTCTGGCTGACTTTTCAAACTTCAGCAGTGGTCATAGTCTATTAACAGCAAAGGGCTTTGACTTCCTAGTCACGTCCTGGCATTGTGAGGCCCTCAGTGACAAGATTTCTTTGAATCCTGGGTCATGGGCTTCTCATGGCTCCTTGAGGTGGAAGAACCAGACTATGAGTGATCCAAGGTTCCTGGAAGCACAAGACAAGACACAGAGAAGTCTAACTTTCTTCTAAAAAGACAGCCTGCGATCTCAGGTGGGAAACCAGTGGAGCTGGGGTCCAGGGGATCTAAGTCTGCTCTGTGCTTGGCATCCTGCAGTTCTTGATCAATATGTTTTTGTGTTTTGTATGATGGGACGAAGGAGCATGTGCTGCCGCATAGAGCCTCAGGCAGGCTCAGTGACGCTTCCTGCTGCCTTCTGGGCTACCCCATGGGGTCTGAGCTGTCTCCTTCTGTGCTCCTGCCCACCAAGTCCCACTGCACTTCACCCTAAGCACAGAAACAGGTGAGTTGAGGAGGACAGTGTGAACCTTGTCCAGCTGGTTGTCAGTTACAGCTCCTGGCATCAGTGAAGGTCTTTGCTCATCTCAAGGCCAAGGGAACATAGTGTTATGAAGCAGAAATACCATAAGCACCTGTGTGCAAAGAGTTGTGGGAGGGGAGGGAACAGAGTGGAAGAAAGGGAAGAGAGGTGCCTCCTGTTGCCTCCCAACTGACTGAGACTTAGTCTCAGGGATTCCCTACTCTAGGCAATCACTGTACTAGGAGCTGTATGCCCTATCCAAATCTCATTTTGCGCTGGCCCTTACCAGTCAAACTGACTCCCAGGGGACTCCTGCAGAACAGACACAAATGGCAGCTGCAGCTGCCCTGAGGTACCACCAATGGGATCAGTAGCAGTTGATGAAGGACAGGCAGCACAGCTCAATGGCCAGAAACCCTGGCTTCGAGCTCTGCCTCTGCTCTGTCCTAGGATGGTTCTTGGACAAGGTCACTTCGGTTCTCATAATTTGCTCAGTTATTGTAAAATGAAGATAATAGCATAGTTAGGAAGACACAGTGAGGATGTGTGATGAGAATACCCCTGGCAGCGTTTCCAGCACTGGGCAAGTGCTAAATAGCTATGGGTTGTCACTGCCCCATTACTCCCACAGCCATCATGACCGCCACCATCTTGACTACCATCATTATGCTGCCACAGTTGTCTGAGCACCAGTCCTCCCTGCTCTGTGACCTCAATCAAATTATTACTGTTTGAAAACACCTGATACTATGCTCTAGGGTTCTCCCAACTTAGTATCCTCATAGGTAAGGCCAAGGGTGTGAGGCTGCATGTGGGAAGAAGACATCCTTTTTCAACGAAGAATGCAGGAGGAAGTTGAACAGTTCCATGCAAGAGAATAAAGTTGCACACTTTATGCTATAGACAGAATTTATTTCAAAATGAATATGATCTAAATATGACCTAAACTTAAGAGGAAAAACAGGGTATGGTAACACACAGGAGATGTTTGTGATTGCGGGTTTGGCAATGATTTCTTGACTACGAAACCGAAGCTGTGAGCAGTAACAGCAACAATGTAGACACATTTGGCTTCATCAGAGTTCAAATGTTTCAACTTTCAGAAGACTTTAAGAAGAGACACTTCACAGAAGGGGAGAAAACACTATAGGTGGATCAGATGAAGGGTTAATACCCTCAGTATTTTATCCTTAGTCAGTCAGTTTCCTGTAAGTGACCTGTGTGTTCTCTGTCTTTATTTGCTCATGTGATCAGCAGACTGTAAACATTAGCTACTGTGTGCTGGGGCAGAGGGCTGAAAAGAACCCTGAGGCTCACCCCTCAGATGCACAGCCAGGAGCCAGGAGGGAAGCAGAGAGCAGGCCAGTGATCACACCTCAATGTAGAAAGGGAACGTTTTGGAATCTGGCACAAAAAAAAAACTATAGAAAGGAGAGGGGCGTCTGTGATGTACATTCCAGAGGAAACTTCACTCGACCTCCCAGTCTCTTCTGTGATCCCATAGGGCAAACTGAACAATTTCCCCAAGGCTCTCAGATGGTAGAGACGTGGAGTTGGTGTTCAGGGTACTCAGAGCAAAGATTTCAAAATGGCTGTCCTCAAGACAGTTTGCTTAACTCACACAAGAGGCTATGGGATGGCTCTGAGGATACAGCACTGGCCACGCAGATCTGAGTTGATCCTCTGATCTCATGTAAAGGTAGATGGAGAGAAACAAGTCCACAAAGTCGTCCTCTGATCTCCACATTGGTTATGTGGCATATGTGTGCATCTACACACACACACACACACACACACACACACACTCACTCACACACTCATTGATAATAATAAAATAATTGAACGACCAGTAGAATGGAAGGTTACACAATTAAACTTGGATTTCCATTTTGTTAATTTGTTCATATATACTTGCGATGGTGTGTGTGTGTGTGTGTGTGTGTGTGATGCCCTGACATTCTTGGGACCCTGTTCCAGGTATTAACAGTTGACTGCTCTCCAGTTCCCCTCGATTCCTATGTCCTACTTACCTGCTTTACCTAATCATACCAGACTTATGACATCTCTATCCAAACCTCATAGCATTTCAGTTTATAGTCCCCATGAAAACATTGCATGTCTCCAAACTATTCTTCAAGTGTTAAAAATATATGAAGGACACATCTGTGGTTGCTGAGGTTCACCCTCAGATAATGTAAGGTGATAGCGGAAAACTAGGACTCCCCCAGTGTCTTCCCTTAGTCCATGGTTGCCCTTCCTGGCTGTCTCTTTTGTCTTCCATGCAACTCCCCTCTGCTAGAAACATAGTTATTTGGAAAGAAACTGATATTTAGTCCGGAATTTACAAAGATGGACACTCTGTCTGTGGGATATGCATCCCGTGCTTGCCAAACAAGTAACTTGTTGTAATGGGGGCCAGATTAAGCTGCTGGCCAGCACACTGGGATTGTTTTGACTTTCACTGGGGTACACAGACCTTTCATCAGTGGATGATTCCCCTAAACTGTCAAGATACGGAGAGAAGGAGATGGAAGGTAAAGGAAGGTACTGGTTATGGGTCCCTACTATGTACTTCTTATTTTGGGTCCCCCTACTATATACTATTGTTGAGTACTATATACTGTAATACTATATATATTATATACTATCAGGGTACTATATATTATAATACTGTATATATATGTTCCATACTATTATTAGGTGCTATATACTATAATACTATATGTATATACTATATACTACATACTACAAACTACATACTACAAACTACAAACTACATACTACATACTATACACTAGATACATTAGATACACTAGATATACTATATACTACATACTACATACTTCATACTACTTATTGCATACTCTATACAATATTGGATCTCCCACTATTGTACCACTTCTTGCCTTGTCTGACTCTCAGCCTTCCCAACTCAGCAGGATTGCATCAGGCTTGTTGGTATTTGAGAGTGAATCTTATCCGACTGGCATTATGTTTGGGGAAAAGACTCAGAGAGGTTTGGGACCTTGCCCAAGACCACACAGCAGTCTATTCTCCCAATCCCCTGCATCAGTGCCCTTCCCTCTCACCTGTGCAGGGAGCAGTTCTTCCAGCACTTGTACTAATTCATTCATCAAGTTACACACTTGATAATTTAAAAGCCAATTCGTCGATTTGTCAGAGCACATTATTAGCATAGATAAGGAAGTACGACAATCTTACATCCTCAGGGGTCTAACTGAACAAAGGGACACACTGAAGAGAAGTGAAACTTGTTATTGCCATGGCTGATGTGTGGCAGGCTGAGGCGATTCTAAGGGTCTGCTGGTACCTAACTTCCCACCGACCAATCAGAGGAAAGGGTGGTAAAGTAAGCCGTGGTTTCTGTTGGGTGAGTACATCCCTCCCTGTCACACCAGGGTGCCCTTAACCAAGTCTTCCTCATCACTGTGAGCCATTGCTTCCATGATACTCCCGCACTGGTGCTGTGGATTGTGCGAGACCATTCCATCTCATGCCTGGCACAGTGGTGAGCTCTTTGTGGAGGGAACTTCCTCCTCCTCCTCTTCCTTCTCATACATGGATGGTTATAGCAGGATTGTTCATCACAGCCCTTCTGTGAGAACAATGTATGCAGCATCCTTCAGTAGACAGGCATATAACAACTCACACACCCAGTGGAAAACTGTTTGCTCACCAGAGGATAAGAAACATTGACACTTGCTACAATGTGACCAGACCACGGGAGGTGCTAAGGGGAAGAAACCACCTGCAAAAGATTATGTGGTTTGCTATTCTGTTCATCTGGAGGTTCATAATACAGATACCTCTAGAGATAGAAAGCGTGTGAATAATTCTGAAAGCTGGGTGGCAGAATGAAGGATTGAAGATGGGTGATACCTGATGGGTACTTCTTTAGAATAAATATTTCATTCACATTCATTCTTTGAGAATCTTGTATATGCATACACTATATTTTGATAATATTTAGTTGCCACCCCTCCCTCTAACTGGCCTAGTCCTACCCATACCCCTTCCAATTTTGCTATTTATTTATTTATTTATTTATTTTTATTATAGAGATAGAATTTATTCAGGGCATAGGGAGGGGAGTTGAGAGGGTAGTAGAAACAGAGAAAGATATATATATATATATATATATATATATATATATATATATAGAGAGAGAGAGAGAGAGAGAGAGAGAGATAACCCACTGCATTCAGTTCAGTTTCTGCTGTTAATATATTCATGCATGTGTGATCATCTGCTGGAGCCTAGTCACCCTGCTAGGGCCCACACCATTAAAGAAAACTATCCACAGCACCCACCAGAAGCCATCAAATCTCAACAGCTCTCCAGCTACAGCTGAGGACTTCTTAGCCCCTCCTCCTCCATGCTAGAATGCTGGTCTTGGGCAGGCAACCACAGATGGTGTGAGTCCATGAGGGCAGTAGCCCTGAGATGTCTTGAAGATACTGTTTTACCCTAGTTTTTTTTCTCCAAAACAGGACTCTTAAACCTTTGCATCCCGTCTTCAGTGATGGTCCCTGAGCCTTAAGGGAGGGGCTGAGATATAGATGTCCCTATTTTGGCTGAGCAATCCAAAATCACTTGTTCTCTTTGCTTTAACCATCTGTGAGTTTCTGTGTTAGCCACTGTCCTCTGTACAATGAAACTTCCCCAGTGAATTCTGACAGACGCTAATCTGCGAGTATAGAGACATGACTTTAGGATTCTGTTTGATACTATTTAGCAAAACGGCAGGAGTCTGTGAGCTCCCTCATCATAGGTTCTTTGGCCAGATTCACAGAACTAGGCATGGGTTGGTCCTATGGAGAAGGTTTTAAATCCACAGAAAGGAGTTGATTGTCTCCATTAACACCTGTGTCACTGTTACATCCATGGGTGTGTCTAGAGCCATCCAGTTGTTATTATGGTTCACAGACTGGGTTTTTCTCGAAGTGAAGGAAGCATTTTAACGCTGACTGTGCTACTGATTGCACACACCTGTCATTGACACTGAGCTGTACACTGTAAATGGATGAATGCATATGAATTACATATACATACATATAAATTATGTGCAAAACTTATCACTTAATAATATTATTAAGAAATGAGCAAGTAAACAAACAAGTACCACTAGTTGTTGAGTCTGTGTCATAAGCTTGGCAAAACTCTCATTTTCATAAAAATCAGGGTGGTTGGACAGTGAATTAAACCAATATAGATATAGGTATAGATATAGATTATATAGATGATATAGATATACAGGTATACAGGCATACAGGTATATAGGTATACAGACATACAGATATACAGATATATAGACATATAGACATATAGATATATAGATGCACAAATAATGGTCCTTATGCCATCAGTCTGTTTTTGGGAGCACATACACACAAACACAATTATGCACTGTAAGGAATTAACAATAACTAATTATAAGGTCAACATTTATAGTAATGTCCTTTAGTAAGAGTTGTGAAAACTCTCTGCATCTTTTGATATGGTACATTCCTCTCTTCTCTGTGCAAGATGCATCTGAAGACTGCATCAACGGGTGTCTAAGGGTGGTACCAAGAGCACTGAGGCCTGGGTAGACTCTGCTTTCCCCTGTGTTGTTCCTGTGTACTCTGAAGGGTGAGAGCAAAGCCAGCAGAAGTCTCTTGACCTTCTCATCTCACGAAGAAAACATTTGTTCTCCCTGCAGACTTTGGGCCTCAGTGCACCTCATTCTCTGTCCTTGTTAGTGGCTAACTTTCTCTTCTCACTTAAAGGAAGGGCTTCATGTCTCCTCTAGGGTGTGTTCATTGCTGGCATCATGAAGTGACTTAAGAAACCTGAAAGCAAGCACTGGGATGCCAGCCTCTCCAGTCTGTCGCCTGAGCTGGCTACTAGGTGACCAGTCGGTGGGCAGTGTAGACAGCAAGGATGCACTGCAGGAAGACACACGTTACATCTTGGGGAGAATGAAGTAAGATGGCAGGAGATCTCATTACAGCGCTCAGAATGGTACACGATATAAAAGGTGTACATATTCATGGATGGGGTTCCCTAGAATTCTCCGAAAACATTAATACTTCTAGACTGTTTGCCCATGACAAGTCAAACCACAACGGCACTGTGGATAGGAGGTCATCACCTTAAAGTCTTCTCACCAAAGCCCAACAGGAACTCAAATCACTTGCTTTCATCATCCCTCACCCTGTCAGCTGGGACACCCTGTCATGTCCCAGACAGGCTCACAGGATAGGGGACTCGGGAACTGTTCATTGCATACATGAGTAGACTGTCTCAGACTTTATACCTACAAGGATGCGGACTCAGCTTTCCCAGATCCGCCAACCAGTTCGAAGGTCTTAACTCACACTTCCTATCCCTTTTCTAACGGTCCACGGTCTCCTCCTTCCGTCCCTCCTTTCTTCTCATCATTGCAGTTGACTGTTGGCCGAGGACAGAAAGGACACACCCAGCAGCTCTGAGGTGTCTTTCCCTGCTCCTTGGAGAAGGTGACTGGCAAAGGATGTTGAGTTTGCAACGAGGAATGACAGGGCATAGTAGAAAAGGGAAGGGACCAATTAAAACACGGTGTCTGAGGCTCTTCAGGTTATTTGTCAGGCTGACTGCAGCTGAGACTGAAGGACGTGTGTGTGTGTGTGTGTGTGTGTGTGTTACACTCACTGACACATGTATACATTTCTGCTTACATAGACACAGTGAGCAGCCAGAGGCTGAGTGGTGAACCATTCCCAAACAGTAGAGAGAAAAGAGGAAGAGCTTCTATGTCTGGGTTCAGCTCATCTTTCTCCTCGTTATCCGTATGGTGTAGGGCAGTCTGCTTCTTCCATATCCCAGTCTAGAGATTTATATGCTGAGGTTCAAATTTATTCTCTAATACATTAGGATACTGATCTGTCTGCTTCAGACAATGACTCCTGAGAGTCTAAAGTCGACGCTATCTTATTAAGAAAACACATTTAGCAACAATGACAAAAGCTTAGAATAAGTTTAGTTTAACAGAAAAGTAGCCACGTCAGAACCTAGTGCTCCTGTGTGCTCCACACCTCGTGTCTTCTGTGAGCAGCATGCTACAGCAATATGTGACACGTGTCACAGTGAATGACACTTGCATGGCACTGTAAAGGAACGTCTGGATCTGTTCATAGTCTTACTGTTGGTTTAGGTGCTACTTTTTCTGTTTTAGGATCTCATTTGAGATGCTGCACGCCATCACCTTGTCCCTTTGGGCTACTTTTGGCAGTCAACACTTTCTCTGACTTGCACTTCCTGTGATGCTCTTAAGACCTGATGGTCAATCTTTGTTTCCAACTTGCATAGAGACAGGGCTTGAATGCTGGCAGAACACATCTCTGAGTGTGTCTGTGAGGAGGAGGCTCAGTTAAAAAAAACTTGAGGGGCGTGGGGATATGAAGCCAAGGATGGGTTCCTAGAGGATCAAGTCTGTTCCACAGAGCTCTAAATGTGACCTTCAAATAGAAATGGAATCTTTGCAGATATGACTTGAGATAGAATATCCTGATTATTGAATTCAATGACAAGTGTCTTTCAAAGAGAGAAGAAGACAATGCCATGACAAATGTCCATGTGGGAATGTACCCACAACCCAAGGGGTACCTGGGGATGAAGCCAAGATCCAAGGGGTGGGGTGCCTGGGGATGCAGCCACAACCCAAGGGATGCCTGGAGATGCAGTCACAACCCAAAGGATGCCTGAGGATGCAGCCACAACCCAAGGGGTGCCTAGGAATGCAGCCAAGACCCAAGGGATCCTAGGGATACAGGGAGCTTTGAGAAGCAGTGGATGATCTTGCTTCTTGATTTTCATCCAGTGATGCTGGTTTCTGACTTCTGGCTTCCAGGCTTGTGAGAAGATAAATGTCTGTTGCTTTAGGCTATCTAGTTTGTAGTAACACTGCAGAGGCCAAGACATCCGGGAAATTACTGCAGGGGAAGAATATATTTTAAAGTGGGCCATTCACATAAATGTAGAAGTAGACATAGGTTCTGCCTGTGAAGACCTTGGGTGATGTTAACACAGGCATGGGACATTCTAGTTGTATGTGCAGTTATATCCTATGCTGGGACAGACACATTCATGGCAGTATTTACCCATATGTAGGCTCCAAATTTCAATACAGTTCATTTGTAAGTTATCAGGAATGGCCCATGTTTCTGTTATTATAATACTACTCAAAATAAGACTTTTGCTCTAGGCTTGTTTTAATTCTCACGCCAAATTCCAAGGGGGTAGTTTTCTTCTTCAATTTAGTTGGAAGACAAGAAAAGTTGACATTTTCCAGGGCACATGGCTATAATGTAACAGATTGCTGTGACAAAGGCCAGAGAGAAACGGTGTATAGAAGAGCCGTGTTATTGTGACTTATGGTTTCTGAAGTGTCAGCCCAGGGGCAGCTAGATCCATTGCTGTGAGCTTAAGCAAGGAACATCACGTCATGACAGAAATGTGGTAGAGGACAGGCTCAGCTCATGGAGAGGAGGAGGAGAAGGAACATGAGGAAGAGGAAGGAGGAAGAGGAGGAGGAAGGCAAGAGTGACAGGACATAGGTTGTACCCCCGAGTAACCTACCTCTTCCAACAAGGCTCCACCTCTTAACACACCCACATTCTCACAATAATACCATCAAAATACGAGTGTATCAATGCATTAGTCTACTTTATGTTAGAGCCCTTATAACCCAGTCTCCTCTGACTGTGTGGAGCAGCTAGGGACCCAGCCTTCAACATGTAGACCTGTGGTGCCAGGTCCAGCATAGCTGTTTAAGGGCATTTGGGGAAGCATTTAGCATCCAAATCCTGATACTGGTACCCAAAGCCACACTTCAAGATCTCAGAATCAGCTGTGCTATGATGTACAATCACCTGGACTTGCTGGTCCTCATTTTCCTCCTCTTTGAAACCGGGCTGTTTATCTCCACTTCTAGGCATGCCTGTGAGTGTGGAGAGGTCATTACCAAAGGTCAGGGAGCCAAAAGCCTGTGTATCATAAAGTCTGCATCATGAGCAAGACTAGCTCCTCAGACTAGCTCCCCGGTCCCTTCACTGTTTTGCATCAGATAGACAGAGGCAGAGAGAGGGAGAGAGAGAGAGAGAGAGAGGAGAGAAAGGGAGAGACAGAGAGGGAGACAAAGGGAGAGACAGAGGGAAACAGAGGGAGAGACAGAGAGATGGAGAAACAGAGATAAAGGAAGAGAGACAGAGACAAAGGGAGAGTGAGAGAGAGGGAGAGGCAGAGACAGAAGGAAACAGAAACAGAAGAGACAAACACAGAAAAAGACAGGGAGTCAGACACGGAGTCCCTGTGAAGCAGAGCCACAGTCTAACTGCAGAAAGCCTTGACCAGGCAGCTGTTAGAAAATCACCCCACTGCCTGACATATTTTAGCCCCACAACTTGGCCCCTTTCCTCTGCAAGAAATACACCTGGTGTGGGGTCACCTTGACCTGGAGCTTTCCATAGAATCAACATGAGTCAGGGCGAGGAATTAGAATTACAGAACTAACCGTCTCTTAGCCAGGATTGCTTACAAGGAGTCAGATGGCCTGGATGTGAATCACCACTGTCTGACCAATTGCTTCCCCCATCATACTGCGAGAAAGAGAGAAAACACCCACCCAGTTCAGAATCCAGCAGACCTGGGCTGGGATCCCTATCTTTCTACCTGTGCTGCTGCCTTGGGTAAAGTAGGTCAGTGTGACAGACTCGGTGCTCAATAGACACTAGTTTGCTCTGTTATTCCCATTGCCAAGGTCAGGTGCTGTCCTAGAAAGGAGGGAATATGGAGTCAGCGGACCTCCTCAAGAGATGCACTTGCTGCTGGTTCTGTTGCATGGCAGGTGGGGAAAAGGACAGGGCAGGACCTGTCGGGGACCTAGTCTCCAGCAAAGGAAAAAAACATCGCCCCTTCTAAGGAAGTCTGTACAGTCATTAGAGACAGCACCTCTAACAAGTTCCAAACTGCAGGCTCCAGCACATGAGGGGGGGTGGATAACTTTCCTTATCACAGCTCATCTTACAGCAAATAATTGCCCTCCTCCAGGCACCCTGGGCTGAACCTTCTAATTACACCATTGTTGGGTTTTATGTCAACTGAACAATAACTCAAACATGGCCTGGTCAGAATGTGGTGGAAGGTAACCTACGGGGAGGGAGGACGTGGCCTTAGGGGCCTGGTGGGAGCTGGGACCTGGAGCTGTCTTCTTCAGCTAGGCCTTGGGATCAGTTTCTCTTTCCTTCCTAACTTTGTTTTGTCACACTAGAAGCCTAGTGATTCAAATTGTCCTTTCTCTAAAATCATGGGACCAATTCATTATTTCCCTCTCAGGGATCCTAAGATGATCTAATTAGTGAATAAGTGAACACACACACACACACACACACGCACGAAGGCACACATGCATGAACACATAACATACAATGGTGTGTATGTGCATACACACATACCATTTACATGTCATATGTGTTCATGTATCTGTGTATATGCGTGTGTGTGCAGGTATGTGTGTATAAGATAACTTCTCATCACCATCTTCCTTAATGACAGCAGGCTTCTTTTGACAGATGTTTTACTACCACCAGGATCCAAGGGTTTTCAACAGGGAGAGAAGTATTTAATATCCATCTTGTTTCATTCCATTGATCAACTTTCAACAGCTTTGAAAGGCACAGGTGATAGTCAAGTTATAGATACGTCAGGATATTTTAACAGATATTGATAAATTGATATTAACAGATATTGATAATTGGGTACTGTTTACTTATTGATGTGCATAGACATGAAATGACCACTACAATCGGTCCTCAGCCCACCCATCTCCGCCACATTTCTCTCTTATACACTCTCTGTGTGAACAACTGTTACACTTCAGGCAAGCAGCATTATGGAGCTAATCACTTTATATGAGCTCATTTCATTCTTACAGAAACCTGCAAGGTAATTAAAAAGAATAATATTAGATAACACATCAGGGGCTATCAGGGAGTTGTAAATTAAAGCAATGAGCTACCCTTCACACCTGCTAGAACAGCCAAAGTCTAGAGCACTGAGACCACCCAATGCTGGGCTGGACATGGTGTGACAGGCACCTTCAAGTGCAAGGGAGCATGGCCTCTGGTTGATGGCTTTCAAGTTTCCTGTGAATTTTCTCATCTCAGTGATCATACAGTTTGATGTTTACCTAAATGAACTGAAAATTCATGTAAATTCAACACCCTCTAAGGATATATATATCAGCATTGTTTAAACAGTTGCCCAGATGTGGAGACTGCCAGCGTCCTTCAGGACGTGAGTGGATGAACTGTAGCACAGCCACAGTAGAACACATCCACGCCTAAAACAGACTTCTAGCTACCAAAAGCAAAGGGGGAGCTTTGAACTAACACTTCTAAGTTAAAGGAATCCAAGAAGGGTATATACCCCAAGTCTAGGGCACATTAGGGAGGGGTAAGTCATGGAAAGATTTATGGTTGTGGAAATTGGGGGAGGCAAGGATGAATGAGCCAGCAGAGCTCAGAGGGTTTTAAGAAATGAGTACTGCAGTTGACAGATGTATGCCATTGTGTGCTTATACGAACCGGTAGGCTATACAACCCGAGAGGGAACACTAATGCCCGCTGTGGACTCTAGTGGCAATTATGAATCAATGTAGTTTTAACACTTCCAGAATATGCTTCCTGGTGTGGCATGCTGCCGTGGAGAAGGCTGTGGGACAGAGGACAGAGTGTACATGGAAATCACCCTACTTCCTGCTCAATTTTGTTTAAAATTTTCATTTTCACATGAAATCAAGTCTACCAAAAGAATAGAAAAAGAAGACTATGATAGATACACGTTTGTGTTTGCCATGCCCACTTTGAGCCAGGTTGTGGGTTATGGACCTTGGGACTACTCTGGTTCTCACGATAAACTATGACAACAGTAACTGTGACCATTTTTACACCAAGGAAGAGTTGAGGAAAAGAGCTTCTTCGAACACTTAATGGAAGAGATGGATCGAATTTTGCGGTTGAGGTTGTCCTGACTCCCAGCCTAGGTCATTTAACCACCGCAATAGACTCTTACCCTGAAATCCTCACCTTCACCTCACTCCAGTACTTCACATCACTGGTCCACATGACATTGGCAGAACTTCATCATCCACCAGTCATCCATCTCTTCCTGTCATGCATCCCATTTGCCGCCCACCGTTATTCATCCATCAGCTCCATCTACCCATCCAATCCTGTCCATCTACCAACCCACCCATCTAACTATACATGCATCTATCAACCATCCAACCATCATCCATATATTCTTTGATCTTAACCAATTCCATCTATCTCCCATTCCATCCCTTCCCATCCTATCCCTCCCTCCATCATCCATCCATCTATCTACCCCATCCATCCATCCATCCATCCATCCATCCATCCATCCGTCCATCCATCCATCTAACCATTCATACATCCCATGTATCTATCCACCCGTCAACCCTTCCTTCCATCCATCCACTTCACCCACCCATCCATCTATCCACCCATCCACCCATCTGTCCTTCTATCCACCCATGATTATCTATACATCAATTTATCTATCCATCCATTCATCCACCTCTCCATCAGTTATAATACATCCATCCCATCCAGCCATCACTTTGCCTAACAGGTATTTGGTTTCTCCACTGCAGCTGCCCTTACGTAGCATGGTCTGTGTATATTTTCACTGTCCTAAGAAATATGTAACTTGAAATACCTTTCTGCCTTCCAAGACTCTACCTTCATATCAATAATCAAATGTTAACACAGGAATTCTGACCAGCCGGGGCAATGGCCTGCTCTTTATTGGAAGTTTTAGACGTAAGGCAGATTCCCTTTTGTGAAATGGCACAGTGTTGGTGAGTACCAGGAAGTTATAAAAGAAAACCCAAAGAATGAATCAGTAGCTGGCAGACTATCAAACCAAGGAGCCATCAGTTCTAACTGAAGCTGCACATTGCCCCAAGGTCTGGTGCCAGGCTGAGTCAGGCTCTGGGCTGAAGTGAGAGGAAGGGTACAGGGAGAGCTCTCTGCCTTGCTCCGCTTGTTTTTCCGCTTTGCTGGTTTGGTTTAGGCAGATCAAGGCTACAATTGTTCCTTTGCTTTGGGAAGTGAGAAGGAGTCAGCAGGCAGGATGGCCCTGTGCGTGTGAGACCACAGTAGTGACTTGCAAAGACAACTGGATCTAGCATGAGAATGCCGAAACCATCAAGTGGTCTTTTATGTCCGTGTTCACCTGTGGTCTTTCCCAGCGAATTGTTTAATGCTACTTGAAGTGTCCTCTTGTTCAGAACTCTTCCTTGTTGTGTGGAGTTTGTTTCCCAGGATCGGTTCCCCCAGGCAACTAAGTTCAAACAAGTTCCATTAGGATCTGGTCCTCCTTGGTGCCTGGAGAGTGCCCCACTTTATTGAATCCCCCAAATCATCAGGCAGTGATGCCATAGGAATCAGGCTGGGCTCCAGCAGCAGTATGTGGCTTGTACTTAGAATGTCTGAGAGGTTCACCATTCCTGTCAGGACTCTGTACCTGATGGAGATTGGCATGTGCTTGCTGAATAGATGAATTTGTGAATGAGTGAGCAGATGTTTGAAAGAACGAGTGTTGCTTGTCTTTGGTGAAATGGCTATCATGGATACCACAGGGATAAGCACCCACAGGTCACGAGTGTTACACTCTAGCAAGCAAACGTTTGTGTCAGTGTCTTATGTAGTGTGCATTTCCCATATTGGGTGGGTTCCGTGGGGGGCGGGAGGAGGAAGGTAGAGAAAGATAATAAAGACATTGACAACTGCGTGCTCATCTGCATTCTGAAAGGATAGCAATGCATCTTCTACAGGATCCATCAAGAATTAAGCAGAATGCCTTTTTGTCTTTTAATGGAAAATTTTCTTCGTTCTTGAGAATTTTATACATTTACACAATGAATTAGGGTCATACCCACGTCAAGATTCCACTCCAACTCCCTCTATATCTGTCTGCCCCAACACACCCCTCCCAAGGTTATGTCATTTATTTTGTATTTCCCCTAAGGCCAGTCAGTGCTGCCCATTTGTGCAAGCGTATAGGGTCATCTACTGGAACATGGGAAGCCTGTGAGTAGCCATATTCTCAAAAGAAAAAGAAAAGAATAGTAGAGTCTCCCACCACCAATGGATGAGCCGGTAGCTCCCCGGTAGGGTGTGGCGCTGGGGATTAACTACCCAATCATCGCTGAAATGTGAGCTGTCTCGGCCTTGCTCAGTTACTACACTGCGGTGGGTCATACGTGTCTTCAGGGATCTGTCTTTGTAACATGTGAAACTAATTTTACTCTCACACTCATTTATTTATTGAGGAGCCCCAGGTGTCTGCACTGCTTTGGTACTGGGACCAATTGTGGATCGCATCACTAGTCAGGAACGGGCGCTTGAAGGACTAACGCCACAGCGGGGAGGGTGAAGTGCTGTGCCTTCAGTTCATAAACTGGGGGAAGAACTGTGTGCTCAAAAGCATCATTTTATGAGAAGTGTATGTTTATATTACATGTCCACATTCTGACGTTAGGAAGGTTGAAATACGGGGAGAAACCTTGAAAAAAAAAGTAATCAACGTATAATAGAGACGTAAAAACTGGCTGCAGCTCATGGTTGGGGAGCTGTTAAGTTCAGCCATGGACTTTGACCGCAGAGGGCTGTGGATAGAAGAGAGGCCAGTGCCTAGGCCTGGGAGAGTCGGAGCAGCAAATCCACGGAGTGCAGCCTGAAGATAAGTGGGTACAGGACAGGACCAGAACGCTGTGGCTTTGAGTCCGGCCTCCACTACTCCCTGGCAGAGGCATGCTACACATCACATGTGGATAATTTTCCATGTGGTGTGCCAAGCAGGGGTCCTGGACAAGCCTACTGTGTGAACATGATCGGCCTAATCCTCTATGGGTGCAGTTCACTTTCCTTTCTCAGCACACGGCAGTGAGTCCTCTGCCTAGGGAATGAAAAGACACCACCACAGTCAAACTCCTGTGTCTTTCTAACCCTTCATTCTCAAGCAGTTGATTGTCCTTCCCTTCACTGGAAACACCAGGCCCCTTTCCGCCACACTGGACATGGCCCCAAATCATTAGCTATCTGTGTCATGTGAACTGGGCTGTCCGCCAGCAGGTTGGCTCTTATGTAACTTGTGGTGCCTACTTAGAAAGATCCATCACTCTATCGGGACACAGAGTGATTATGTTTTCTCTCCTCCTTACCCCTTCCTCTTCCTCTTTTCTTTGAAAAATACAGTATGAATTGGTATTTTCTTCAGAGATCTCCCTCGTACTGTGAAGAAAGGAATAATTAAAAGCTGATTGCTTTTTTTCAGACTACAGGGAAATCTTATATGGACCTGGGGAGAGTAAAAAAAATACAAGAGTAGGACTCATGTCTCCAGAGGTCAAGATGATCTGTCTGAGCCCTGGGTGATGTGCTTCCCATGATATACAAGGCCATTCAAACAAAAGCGTCACCACAAAGGCCACCCAAATGCCACAGCTATTCTGTCCAATGCTGGTCTCCTCGTCATGCTGCTTGCTATTCAAGAGCTCACATTTGAGTAACCAATAATAATATCATTTGTCTGCAAAGTGCGAGAGGGACAGAGGCAGGAGAAGGGTCCTCAAGCTGAGCTGAGGAGGTCTTAGATGGGAAGTTCTATCCATATAGGTTATGAACATTGACTAACAAGAGAGGAAGGGAAAGAAACATTATTCACTAAGAATTTAGAAGCTTAATATATAGTTCTTATTTATTTATTTATTTATTTACTTTTATATGTACAGATATTTGCCTGCTTTTATACACCATATGCTTGCAGTGCCCACAGAGACCAGAAGAGGGCATCAGATTCCCCTGAAACTGGAGTTATAGAAGGTTGTGAGACACAGTGTAAACCCTGGAAATTGAACCCAGGACCTCTGCAAGGACAGCCAGTGCTCTTAACCATGTCTCTCTGTCCCCTTGCTTATTCGATTTTGTTTACTGATGGTGATAATGCCCCAGAGATGGAAGTGTTGGGAAAGACATGCTTTTTCCAGAGATTATTTATTACCTAGTTAAACTGGGATACATTACAGAATGTAAGGGCATGAAGTTGATAATTATGTTAGGACAGTGTGTAAAACAAAGAAAGCTGGCCCACTCACCCAGCATCTTCATGCAGCTGGAGAAGAAAGAGCCCTACAGGGATCTGGATGGTAGTCACGAGGCCCACGCAGGAGAATGTGGTACTCCAGAGAGCTGTGAGCATCTCTTCACTCATTTCCCCTAAATGCAGAAACAGAAGATAGTGTTCACTGCTTAGGCAAGAAGGCCATACAGCTTGCCTGTGGCAGGAAGAAGTGTCTCTGGTGAAGGGGCAGCACCAATATGTGAGTGTACACACCTGTTTCAGAAAGCAGCTTGACAACGTGGCCATTTAGCACAGCAATGGTAGTAGATTCCCTCCGGGGCCTCCAAATCCTTGGACTCTTTGGTTTACAGTATGGTTTACATCAGGGTTTACAGTATGAGGCATGAGCACCCTCCTATGGAGTGGGATTCAAATTCAATCAGAGAGCAGTTGGTTACCCCCGTACAGACATGCCAGTACTGCATTAGAGGCACATCACGGTTGGTTGGTTGGTTGGTTGGTTGGTTGTAGCTTGAAAAATTCACAGCTGAATAAGACTGTTCATGACTTTCCCCCACCAGCAGCCTGAACAGCATCTGCTGACACTATAAATGCTCGCTAGGTCAGTAGAGAGACATGCTTATCTCAGACCCACCTTTCTTTCTCCATGTCCCATAAGACAGCGTGAAGTGTCTTCGGCGGTAGGGTCATAGCACTGGGTTTGGGTGGGAACCAAGGGTAATGGCAGTAACCTGTATCATCCAGGAGGTCTCTGATGCCTCCTTGGCCAACAGCTTATCAGGAGGTATCCTGTATCTGGGACCAGGATTTTTGTTTGATAATCCATGGCTCCTGGGGGCAGGGATGGTATTCATCCATGGATGGTTGTCTCCATGCAAATTTTTGTGGTTTTGCTTACCTGTTTGTATTAAACAGCATGCGTCTATATGGCTTTCGCACATGCTTGGTTATGGTCCCTTTACTTCCTCCCATTCCTCCCTTCTCTCTTGCTTAGATTTCTCCCTCCCCAGATTTCTCCTCTTTCATTCCTGGTGCCTTCTTTTCCCTGTTTCTGGCTTTTACGAGCACGGAATGTTAAGCACACGAGTCTCTAAGCTCATATCTAGGATCTGCCTATGATTGAGAATCTGGGACGTTTGCCTTTCTGGGTGTGAGTTACTTGACTCAGCATGTCTGTCCTCCAAGTCCACCCATTTCCCTGAGAATTTTGTAATTTCATTTTCCTTTACAGTTGAATAAAACTCTTGTAGTGTATGCATGTCACATTTTCAGTATCTGACCATCAGCTGATAGACATTGAGGCTGGCCCCTCTGCTATTGTGAGCAGAGCCACGGTGAACCTGGGAATGCAGATAGATCTGTTGTATGGTATAAGGTCCTTGTAGTATGTCCCCGGATGTGGTGGAGCTGGGTCAATAGCAGATCTAGTTTTAAGAATTTTGTTTTGGGTTTTGTTTTTTAATGTATGAGTCTTCTGTCTGCAATTACACCTGCATGCCAGAGGGGGCATCAGATCCCTTCATAGATGGTCATGAGCCACCATGTGGTTGCTGGGAATTGAATGTAGGACCTCTGGAAGAGCAGCCAGTGCTCTCAGTCACTGAGGCATCTCACCAGCTCAGGTTTAGTTCTTTGAGGAACTTCAAAAGTGGTTGCATTAGTTTATGCTACAGTGTATAAGCCCTCCCCTCCCCACTCCCTACTGCCAACACACACATACATGCCAGCATTTGTTGCTAGCTGGCTTTTTTGATTATAGCATTTCTGATTGGAATGAGATGGAATCTCAAGATAATTTTAATCACATTTCCTGTAAAGACATTGAACATTTTAAAGGTATTTATTAACCATTTGTATGTTCTTCATTTGAGAACATTCTATGGAGTACCATAGAGTATTTCTTTTTAAAGTTTACTTTAGTTTTTTTTTTAATTAAAAAGTTTAAGGAGATTTTATTTACTCGAATTTATTGTGTATGATTGTCTTGACTTCAAATACCACATGCATGCAGTGCCCATGGAGGCCAGAAGAGGGCACCAGACCCCCTGGAAGTGGAGTTACAGACAGTTGTGAGTGCTGGGAATTGAACCCAGCCCTCTTGAAGGGCATCAGCTGTGCTTAGTGCTGAGCCGCCTCTCCAGCCACATAGATAATTTTTAAGTCATGTTGTTTGCTTTATTGACTCTTTACTTTTCAAAGCTATCCTTAAAATTTCAGGCACTTACCCTCTGTCAGAAGTTTTCTTGATTTACGTTTGCTGAACCATCCCTGTGAGCCTGGAATGAAACCACCCCAAAGATGGTGACTGAACATTTTCTTCTGTTCTTGAATTCAGTTTATATGAATATGTATCTTACTGAGAATTTCAGCGTCTGTTTTTACCAAAAAGATTTGTCTATACTGTGGTTACATTTTGTCTTGTTTTGGAATCAGGGTAATATTGGCTTCTTAAAAAGAGTTTGGAATCACTTGAAGAAATGATTTTTACTTTATAGAATAACATGGGAAGCATTGGTGTTAGTTCTTCTGGAAAAGTGGAGTTGAATTCTGTGATACCTTGTAGTTTTCTGTCCAGCCAAATCTCCCCTATCTCTTTTGAGGACACATGCCCTTGCGTTTGGAGTTTAGGGTAATCCAGGATGCTTTCCTCGTCTCAAAATCATTAGCTTAATCATGTGTGAAAGCCCTACTTAGCCAGTAAGGTCACACTCACAGGTTCTAGGATTCCTCTTTGGGCATCACCACTTGTTATAATTGGAATAGAGGATGCTTTCACAAACATTTCAGGTTGAATTCTTCGATGTAACAGTGTTGGAGGTACAGCCTATTGAGAGTAGCTAGTGATGGGGGTAGAGCCCTCATGAGCCAATGACATTCAGGATGGAGTGAGAGTGAGTTGTATCAAGTTGTATCTCTTTCACATACCCACATGCCGATCCACTGTGACCCAAGGTGAGGCTGTAATAGAACCTCAGGAGAAGTGGCTACGTCTCTGACACCATGTTCCTTGACACCATTTTTGCCAGCATCAAGAGCTATCAGCCAAAATCGACTTCTTTCATTCATAAATTATTCATTCTCAGCTATTCTGCTCAAAGCAACAGAAAACGGACCATCAGTAGGGCTTAGTCAAGCAGGTACTCAACTCAGGCTGGCCAGTGCCATGGGCAGACATTATCAGGAAGAGGGACTTTTGAATAATCCTGTCTTTCATTTGTGGTTGTTGAAACCAAGGCCCAGAAAACTCAAGTTTCTAAAGCATGCAGTAAATCTCTCAAGTGTTGTCTAGCATCTTGGCATTTCCAGAAGTCCTTAGCTATTCTTTCTCCAGTGAGGTGGCTTGGACTAGCTCACTAGCTCATCCTAGAGACCCTACAATCTGTTATTTATTGTTCTTTCTATTGCTATTTTGGCGGAGACACATGCTTTTGTCCGGAATTGCTGTGGTCCATATTCCATATTTTGAGAAGCCAGCTCCATGCATAATGGATCACCCGACACACTTTATTAAAAGCTATTACAACCTCCAGCATTTGTCATATTAAAATATCTTCTAACAAATACCAGCTTGTTAGAGACTGGCTGTTAGCGGGATAGGTTGCTCTTGTTTAGCTCTTAGCCCGTCAGCTCCGACGCTCGCACTCAATCAAACTTTGGCAGCGCAAACCCCATATGGGTTTCCTAATGGATTTGAACCAGGTGGGGACAGGCTGCCGCGGTGCCCAGACAACGGGAAATACATCAGCTTTCACCCCTGCAGCACAAAACTTGCTTCTCCGCGAGAAAGTGGGACAAGAAGCAGAACTAAATGAACCGTTCCTTTTTGTGCAAGTCATTACTAAGTTAAATGACTTTCAAGACTAAAATAAAACCCAGAGCAGCCTGTGTTGAACTCACACACTAATGCAAAGCAGCGTGGCTGTAGTGTTCGCGGTTACGCACGGGCCAGCGCAGAAATTTTGATCAAAGCCTCCTGGCATCTGAAGTCATCAGTAACTCGACAGCCTATTTGGGCGAAAAGAGCTCGTTGCTGGCTGTCCCACATCAAGCCCACCCTGGAGACAGGCGTGATTCAAGCAAACAAGGCTGCTGGCAAATCAAGACACCTCTGCTGGAGATGCGATGTGAGGTACAGGTTTGCCGTGACAGCCAGACAAGAGATAGGGTTTCCTGGACCTGTGGTGTGTACGCTCCTCACGCTGTTTGCGTGTATGCGGTCTGTTGTGGCAAGATTGATGGCAGAGATACAGAACGGTGGCCTTTGACCTCTAGGAGATGGTGGCTGCCAGTCCAAAAGAGGAGTGTGGGAGCTGAGCAAGCAGAACAGCAGGCTGCTGACGACAAGGAGGGATGTCATTGTTTGATTTCTGATGTTTTCTGGCACACAGATTTCCTGTGCTCTGGAGATATATTAAGGCACGGTGTGCCTTCCCCTAAATGCTTAGGGCTGGTATTCCTGATCTGGGATATTTTTTCTGGTCTTCAAATATTTCTCAGTTGCATAATAAAATATCTCAGAGATAGGAGGACCCAAGTCTACATCTGAAACTCAGTTCTGCTTCCGGTGGAGCTTACATGTATAACTTAACTAGTTTTATATACCATTTTTAGCGAGTTTGCATTGTGACTGCAACCTGTCATCTGAAGACAAATGTGGAATTTTCTACTTGTAGAATTATCTTGCTGCTACTCAAACTTTTTTTATTTTTTAAATTGGGAGCATTTTGAATTTTTGGATCTTTGTTTTGGGGATACTTGTTAGTATAAGTCCGAACTCAGTGACAGCACATCGTTGCCGAGGCAACCAAGATAACACTCCCACAATTCACCTGGCTACAAGAGCTCCGTCATCGTCCGTATAAATAGGCGGAGCTTCCCCGACCTCACTCTTTCTTTTCTTCTTCCCCCGCCATCTTCTGTCTCCCTCTCTCTCTCACCCTCCGCCCTTAATAAACCCCCCTCCCGTGGAACCGGTTGGTCTCGTGCTGTGCCATAATCTTACAATACTTAGCTAGTATTTGGAGCCCTTGCTCTTTCTGAGTACGTGGTGCAGCTAAAGAGGCGGATTATGAAAATATAATTTCAGTTCCACGTGTTGTTTACTGCAGAAGCTGAGCAGGGGCTCATGCTGGCTCCCTGGGAAGACACATGTCCTCAGAGGAGTTAATAATATCCACTTGGAACATCTTGGAGGCAAGGAGTCTCCTTTTGTTGTTTTTATTGGCAAGATCAATGGCTATGATTAGAGAATGCTAGGAAAGTTGGATCAAATATATGATTGACATGTCATGGTCAGCCCACGACAGACAAATCAGTGGTGGCAGAAGGGTCAGATATCCCCTTATGTTTACCTCTTCACTAATAAATGGTACCTTCCTCCACTCTCCAGCCCCAGCCTCATGGACACACCCTCTGGCACCAGGATCTGATCACACCATTGTTTCCTCCAGGAAGACATCAGTTGGTGAAGAGGATGAGGAAACAGGAAGTACGGCAAGAGAAGTTGGCCAGGCCGAGGGGAGGATGTGTTGGGAAGAATAAGAAGATACACAGCAAACCCGAGGAACTCTGAGGACACAGACTTGGATGGAATGAAGACAGGTTAAGAGAATGTGTATGCAGTGCTTGTGACTATGACTGCAAAAAATACTTGAGAGTTCAGTCACAACCTGGCATCCGAGAGGGTTCATCTAATGTGAGGTGGATCTTTTCTTTCTTTTCTTTTTTAAAGATTTATATATTTTACATATATGAATACACTGTCTCTCCGTTCAGAGACACCAGAAGAGGGCATCAGATCCCATTACAGATGGTTGTGAGCCCCCATGTGGTTGCTGGGAATTGAACTCAGGACCTCTGGAAGATCAGTCAGTGCTCTTAACCGCTGAGCCAACTCTCCAGCCCATGGGGTGGATCTTTTCAGTGAGCAACTCATAACAGTTCCTGAGGGAAAGGTGACAGTCTCCAAGTTGGGCCTTCTGAATATGTCAGTTCAACCCTACTCTGGGTTTGGCAAGGAACACTGTTGAGTTGCTTTTGTGTGGAGATGTTCTCTGTGCATCCCAGATAGAGAAGACAATGACAAACCAAAGTAAATAATTCCGAGCAAATATAGCTTGCTGAGTGGATGAACTTATTGGTGTTACAGGGATGTGAGGGGGGGAGGGGTTTGCTCTAGGACTAGAATGACTCCATCACCCAGTCTCACCCAAGAACGGGTGACGATTCAGAGCATCTGCGTCACTGGAGTCTCCTGGGTGACTTACAGGCAGCTCCACCACCGAAGGCTTCCCTTGTTTACTGCTCCTGTGAGCGCTGGGCAAGAGGTGTCCTCAGTCTGGTGAGTTTCTCCCACTCTATGCTTCCTCCAAGAGGGAATCTCTCAGTCTAAAGGAAAGGACTGTGCACAGGCACAGCTGATCGTCACACCTTGGCAGAGCTGCTAATTCTGAGGGAAGGAGAGACAAGGCAAACTACAACACTGTAGGTTCCTATGGATATCTATGTCCTGTACTCACAGCTGTTCGAAATACCTCAAGCCGTCTTTCCTTCCTGAGCTCCAGTTTCCGGTCTTTGAGATGGACATTATCTTACTGAATCTCAAAGCTACCGTGCGCGACAGAAGAGGTGAACACAGATTACAGATTCAGACCAAGTACAGTGTTTGAGCTCCTTAGTTACTACAGCGAGCACGGGAAATAGCTCACACAGAGGCGGTTTTTATTTTGTTTGTTTTTTTTTCCTTAAGTTTTGTGTAGGCTGTTTCTTTTCTCCAAATGTAAGAGTTTAGAGAGAAGTAGATGAAATGGAGGAGCCCTGAACCCAAGGAAACGACTCCAATCAAGGTCACAATTCCGATCTTCCAGACAGCGTGTCATGCCTGGGAGACATCTGCCAGGCTCAATCTCAGTTAAATGTGACAAAAGGACTGGCTACAGAAAATGCAGAGACTTGCCAGCTTTTCAGGGGCAAATTCTAAAGTGAACTGTGGAAAAGAACAGCAGGATGGGACTATGCAAACGCACCAGTCCTCAGAGGCCGACTGTTTATTCCCTATAATGCCTCACTCCTAACTGACCTGTTATGAAGAAGAGCATCCAAGGGGCCTGTCGTTGGCACTGTCTGGGAAGCTTTGTGTGTGTTGAATACAGTGTTGTTGGATCCACCCGAGAAGCTGTGTGAGTGCCCACAAGACCTCTCCACTGTGTTTTATTTGTGGGACTTTGCTACAGTTCAACTTTGCCTCAGCTACACTGTGCACAGTAGGGGAAGAACTAGGCATACAGAATGGATTAAAATTTGTTTGTTTGTTTGTTTGTTTTCCATTGAAGAAATTCAGAGCCCAAGGGGCTATAAAGTTTATTTACAGATGTGTGCAAGGGACCACAGTGCACACAGAACTTGGCAGTGTTGAGACACCAGAAGTTCTGGTGACTCATTAGTAGCATCTACAACCTGCTTTTCTGGGGAGATGCGGCCTGAAGAACAATGCAGTGTGGAACTTTTAAGGACCAAATTTATCACAAGATTGTAAATTATGAAACACACACACACACACACACACACACACATCAATATGCTTATTTTTGGGACACTGTGTTCATCTGGAAGGGCTATCTCTCAAAGGAAAACATCTGAAGTTTCCTGGGAGCATCCCAAAGAGGAAAAGCTGAGCCAGTTAGTGAAACATGTAGTGACTCTCCAGGGGAGGCGGTCTGAGGGTGTGAGTGAGTGGGTGTGATTCCTCCGCAGAAGCTTCCAGAAAGTTCCACAGAGACACAAGAACACCATGATAGGTGGTTGGCTAGACATGTCTAGGGTGAATGGCCCCAGGGAGGACAGTGCTATGAGGGAGATAGGACCAGGAGCTAGAAGGAGAGCATCAACTCCTGGAAGTTAGAGAGCTTTGAAAAGTTTGATGATAAAACACCATTTGGCTCCCTGAGCTGGGGCAGGCACGGCTGGGCCGAGCCTACTATCAGTTCGTACGGTGTTGCTCTTAGACAAAAGGGCTTGAGACATGTTCCCACAAATGCTCGTTGTTCTCATCTTCATCGGGGTACAGTTGACTTGTAGGCCACGCGTCCCCTGTGCTTTTCCTGAAACCTCCACCTTTGAGTGTCCCGGAGGCAAAGTTCTGATGAAGTTCATGGCTTTGAAAGTCAGCATACCTTGAAATGTAGCCATACCAGCCTTGGGGATTAGTTTAAACAACCAAAATCCTCAAAGGACAGCCATGTGGCTGTTCTTCACCACGCCGTTTGCAAGAAAAAAAAAACTGAAATGATTAAAATGACCAACAGTGATAGAATGGTTAAACAAGTCATGACACCCACACAAAGTGAAATACGGTGTGATCATTAGAAATTGTAATATAGGACTGTATTTATTGAACTGGGCAAATGCCCACAAGATAATATTACAGGAAAAATAACTGTTGAAAACTACAAAGTTGTTTCCATTTGGACAAAAAGTACATTGTATATATATTATCCTCTGTAGACAAAGCTGCAAAAGACACAGAGCAGAAGGTAAACACTAATCACTTCGGGGTGGAGGATTGGGTTGTTTCTTTTTAACTTTATATTCTTCATCACTCCTAGTATCCTGTATATGGATGTTACATTGTATATCTTAAAAATATTGTTTTTGTAAGCTCATGAGTGTGTTGCACGGCTGTGTACCACATGTGTGCCAGGTGCCTGCGGAGTTCAGAAGAGGGCCTGGAGTCCCTTGGAACTAGAGTTACAGATGGCTGGAAACTACCATGGGGGTGTTGGGAATTGAACCTGGGTCTTCTGGAAGAGCAGCCAAGGATCTTAACCATTTCTCCAATATCTATTTTAAGCAACAAAGCTTCATAAATTAATTCTTGTTTCTTAACCCAAACCAAAACCGAAGCTTATATTTAACATACCTACCCTGAATGTGTAAAGCCTAAAATTCTTTAAAATCTCAGTTTTGGGAGTTACTTGAGGTAGTGCTCTAAGTGTAAAAAGAAAAAAAAATCCTTAATTTTTGTATACGAAGTTATCAAAATATTTTATGAAAGATGACTTTGGAGCTGTGTAAGGGTGTATATAAAACATAGAGTTTGTATTTTGATTTAAACACATCCCCACAATAACATCATTCATATACAAAGATTCCAGACATAGACACTTTAAAAGTGTGAAAACTCCCAACCCTGACACACTTCTGGTCCCAAGCACACCAGACAAGGAATACCCAACCTGTCTCTTTAAGTTCTGCTAGATACTTAATGGCACACATAGTAGAAAAATATTTGGGATAATACTCACTGAGAGCTAAATGCTATTACTGCTGAGTGGGTGGGATTATGACAGTTTACAATTCATTATTTTGGCTTACTTCTGTTTTTAAAACGTTCTACAATGGAAAGGTTTTGCTGAAATCATGGGTGAGTGGGAGGAGGAGGGAGCCGCCAGCTGAATGTCTTTCCTTCTCTTATGTGGGTGGGTGGCCCATTAGATACTTCACTACAAGATCCTTAGGGTAGGGGAATGTCAAAGCCCTTGGCCAGGGCCAGCCATCATATCCAAATTCACTGTGTGGTGGGAAGAGGAAGGAAGTGAACGTTTTGAACCACAGGGCCTGGATTTGTACTGGTTAGCACCCAGAGAACAGGGTCCTCAATAATAATAATAATAATGACGATGATGATGATAAAACATATAAAATGGACTATATCAACAAAATGCCATCATTCAGTGACAGCTTCAATCCAACATGGTGATTAAATGACATGATAATAAGGGAACTTTGACTTAAGAATAAATCCAAAGAAGGCAGAATCAGAGAGGCCAGTGAGTCCTGTTGTTACAAACAATATGGAGCACCAACCCCACTATAAATGGAAAAGCATGTTTTGAAGTATTGTGTGGCTTGCAGCAATGGAAACTAGTCCATTGTCATGGGCAAAAGGCTCTTCAAAGACTGAATAGCTCTCGGTGGTCTATCGCCTTCTGATTGGGGTCAAGGTTAGAAATGAATGTCTATAGCTCAGAGAAAGCCCATGTGATGGTTGTCTTTTTTCTTGGTTGTCAAATTAACTGGATCTGGGACCAAGGAAGGATACACCTCTTGACATATCTGTGAAGGGGAAACCTCCCTCCCCCAAAGTGGATAAAACTTTCCAGTTACAGATACAGAGAATTCTGAGGAAAAAAAAACACGAAACAAAACCTGGCTGTTCTTGCCTTTACTCCCTACCCTGCGCCGCCAATCCAGCTGCTCTTCTTCACTGACTCCAGAACCCAGATTCCTTGCCTGTCCAAAGACAGTGAGTCTCCAGGAATGCTCCAGAGTTCTATCAGCACCCTGGGGCTTCGGAGACTGTGGGCCTGTGTGCTGAGCAGCTACTAAGCTCTCCAGCTCTCTAGGACATAGACTGCCACTGTTGAACTATCCAGTCCATAGCTTGTAAAACAATCTAATAAATCCGTTGTGATGTATACACATGTTATCTGCTTTGTCTCTCTAGACTCTTGCTTCTTCTGACTGGTACACCCTGTGAGGAAGGACATTTCTGTGTGAAGAATGACTCTGTTTGGGAGTTAAGATAGCTGCTTTCCAGTCCTGCAAATCAGGGCAAATGATCCATCCTCTCCATGATTGGATTACACATCTGGAAAATGGAGATGCTAGTCTGGAAAATGGGCGTGTTAGTTATTTTCACTTCAGAGCTCTGAGAGCCTCTGGGAAGATTTAAATACACCTTTTATATCCCACTGTTTGACAGAGGAGGCTGTAAGGGCTCACTCACCTGCCCAAGGATGAAGAACAGAGCTGGATACCCAAGGACACAGGGTCCAATGATCTCCTAGTTTAGAGATGAGTATTTTGGATGAATCCTATTTTTCCATTGGGGAAAACAGATTCGACAGAGGCAAGCTGAAAATTATGGGAGACCTACTTCCTAGTAACATGTGGTGCACAGAACGCACTTGGTCCTTGTGCACATGTGTCTCTTAGACTCTGGTTCCCGTCATTGTCTCTTGGCTCTGCTTATGACATCCTGGGATGAGATTACATCATACAGTGTCTGGGACCAAGTATGATCATCAGTCACAGTGAAAAGGAGCTGAGCTGGCAGCTGGCATGAGGAGCCAGGCCTGCTCAGGCCATGAGGTAGTAAGGAGATGGATGGAGGACTCATATCTCCCCCAGTGAGCTTGACTCGTCTTTCTCCTCAGCTTCACCTGGACAGTGGGCAGTTACTCACTCATCCCTAGAGCTGAGCTGCTCCTCCCAGGGAGGATGTCAAGAGGGCGGATAAAGGATGGGCCGCATTTCCACTTTACTTTTCCAGACAGAAGTCTAGAGAAGAATGATTTCCAGTGGACTCAGACGGTGTTTGGTGCTGGCGTTGAATCCTAACACCGTGTCTCGGTGTTCTACCTGTGGAAGGGACAGACTTAGGAGCTAATTGCAGTGGAGTGGTAGTGGTAGTAGGGGCAGATGGGAGGAACCCAATTCCTGGAAGAAAATCTCAACTGGTTTCAGTCCTTGACTCTACTTCTGAGGCTCTGCGTCCCGTCCCATGGTGGTCAGCGATAACAGCTTGGATCTTATCGTGTGTGATTCAGTCAGAGCTCTTGTTAGACATCTGGCTAAGCCTCAGAGTCCTCATCAGTAAGACAAGGGAGAAATGAGTGGCTGTTACTCACGCTGTGGCTGCAAGGCAGATTGGGTTGATGCCTGTAAATCACACTCAAATTATAATCATTGTTATTATTCACTTAATTTCTCTGCGCCCCATTTGCCTTATCTCTAAAATGGCTCTAATATCATTGGCCTCTTGGAGCTTCCTCAGAGGTTCAGAGGAGTCAACAGTGCCGCGCCTGCTTTGGAAACAGAGTTTCTCTTGTCTCCAGATTCCCCACACACAGCGGTGCACAGCAGTCCAAGTCTTTTTGATTTTTTTTGGAAAGCCCCTGACACATAGTAGGTATTTAACTGAAAACGCACCAGAAATTCTTAGTCAGATCTTCGCAGACCAGATAAAAGGCAGAGTTCTGACTGGCTCTCTGTAAACAGGCAAGCCAGTCATTTCATGTAAAAGCAAATTAGTATCCAGTCCTGGTTACATCTCAGCAACAGCGTTCCAAATCTGATGTTCTCCTGGGAGTCACAGTGCGTTTCCATTGCTCCCGGCTTATGATAACTCTGGCAAAATCCAAGTCCGCCACATAGGGGGAGACATGGCTACTCCAGGGGCAAACGTTTGGGCAACCATGATGCGTGTCCACATCAGTAGTGCGGCAGAACCACTGGGGCACCTGTGCCATTTACAGGCACTTAATTGTGGAGCAGTGAGCTTCCCCAGACTCTACTCCAGGTCTGGATGTAGCAAAAGTGATTCTTTCTCCAGGCCATTTATCCAGCTCTAGTCAGGAGACCTCTGAGCTGCCTGCAGTGGACACAAGCTTTCATGAGGCAGCTGAGTCTGGAGACCAACTCTTCATGGGGTGAGATGCCTCAAGCATTAAGCAGCCCTGTGATTTAAGCTTTATTTGACCCATTCTAAGCAACAGGAACCTGAGGTATTAAATGACACAGCAGCTGCTAACACAGTCAGACAGGCAGTAGGGCAGAGCTGAGATTTGAACCCACAGTGTTAGACCTTGTCTCCCCGTGCTCCATTCCCTCTACACTGCACTCTTGGCTCCAGGATGGCTTTTTTTTTTTTTTTTTTTTTTTTTTTTTTTTTGAGAAACCCTCTGTGACCTCTCTGGCTGGGTGATGTGCCAGAGCCTGCCCTTACCCGTCTGTGAGAGTCAATTCTTAAATTGTCAGGGTTTTGCAAGCTTGTTGCTAAATACGGCAATTATTAAAGATTGAATTATAAAAACTTATAATTAAATAAATTATATCAAAAACAAAGGCCGTAAAGACTGAAAAGTCATCATTTTCTAATTATTTTATTACGTTTTACTGCTCTCTAACGCTCTTAAGAGTACCTACATCCACCGAGTGTGTAGGGTGGGAAGTCCGTGGCGTGCTGCTGTGATGGTACCCGAGTAGCCCTGAAGATGGCTGTAGCCAGGACGCTCACACTACAGTAATCATCAAATGCGACAAATGAGGGCTCACTTTCCCGCTG
The DNA here is from genome assembly GCF_004785775.1 of Grammomys surdaster. Taxonomy (NCBI): domain Eukaryota; kingdom Metazoa; phylum Chordata; class Mammalia; order Rodentia; family Muridae; genus Grammomys; species Grammomys surdaster. The sequence continues at coordinate 2,723,115 of NW_021604656.1, forward strand.
TGCTGGTTGCTTAGACTGAAGTCGGTGTTAGAGAGAACAAGAAAACAATGTCTATGTGTCTCAAATTTGCATGTCTCTTGCCTGTAAATGATGTTGCGATTTCTACAACATGGAAGATGTGGGCTTTTAGTATTTGAGAATCATGGCGCAGTCTAGTAGGAAGAGACACCGGGAGCTAGTGGCGCTCCCTCACCATCTCAGAGCTGGACCCAGACCTGCACCTCAGTGGAAGGGCTTCTGCTTAGCATGTGCAAGCAACCATGAGCAAGATCCCTGGCACTTTCTCTCTCAGCTACCACAGCCCAGTGCTGTGCTCATGCTCTGCAGCTCTGACTCTGACGCTTCCCATCCTGGCTACACCTTCCAGTCTCTTCCTGAGATCAGGGGTTGACTAACCTCCTCCTCCTCTTCCTCCTCCCCCTCCTCCTCTTCCTCTTCCTCCTTCTCCTCCTCCTCCTCTTCCTCCTCCTCCTTTTCCTCCTCCCCCTCCTCCTTCTCTTCCTCCTCCTCCTCCTCCTCCTCCTTTTCCTCCTCCCCCTCCTCCTCCCCCTCCTCCTCCTTCCTCCTCTTCCTCCTCTTCCTCCTGTCTAGTTCTTAGAACAGGTAATAATTACTGAATGCTTACATGGTACTGGTTACTAGATGGAGGACTGTTGGTACACACATGAGTGACTACATGTATGAAGAATTAATTCTATTCTTTATTTTAACATAAGATTTGTAAAAACAGGAGACTCAGTCTTTGATCTTGAGAGGGAACCAGAATACGCAGGTTTGGGTGTCAGCATGTTAATAACTTTTGTGGCCTGGACACATCATAATGATACCTTTAGAAGAAGAGTAAATGCATTCTAGAGTCAATGGGCCTTTCTCTCTCAGGTTCAAAACTGAGCCCTGATTAATAAATTACTTAATTAAATGTAAGGCTATTAGCCTCCCAACCCCTCACCCCTGCCGCTGGCTGGAGTTGAACTTGGGTCCTGGACTTTAGAATCCAAGATCCAAGCAAGAGAAGCATGGGTTGTGTTTTAATTACCCACAAAATTTCCTAGTACAGCCGTGCCTCAGAAGGATGAGGAGGCGGGAATTCTCCTGCATGTGAAGATGTGGTTTCTGGTGACTAAACCACCATTTCATATATGTGGGTATTACCTGTATCTGCTGAGAGAGAGAGAGAGAGAGAGAGAGAGAGAGAGAGAGAGAGAGAGAGAGAGAGAGAGACGAAGAAGAAGAAGAAGAAGAAGAAGAAGAAGAAGAAGAAGAAGAAGAAGAAGAAGAAGAAGAAAACTGGGCTTTTCAGGCTGTGGAAACAGCTTAGTCTGTAAAGTGTTTGCCTTGCTAACATGAGGACCTGAGTTTGATCTCCAGAACCCATGTTAAACACACAGACATACACACAGACACACTACACACACACACACACACACACATGTACACAAACAGATACACAGACACACAGACACATGCACACACATACATATACACACACATATATACACAGACACATACACACACAGACACAGACACATACACACACAGACACACATACACATACGCACAGAGACACACATAGACACATACACACTGACACACACACACAGAGCTCTGTCTACCCTAAGGTGAAGGAGGTTCTCCATGGGCCTCCTTCACACACACACACACACACACACACAGACAAACACACACATACACAAACACACACACACACAGACACACACACACACACTATCATTCTCAGTGGGATCACTCCTTTATAACTCAGTGCAGGCAGGTCCCTGGGCGCTAGTCAGTCAACAAAGTGTGCTTGGTCCAGGCTAGTGAGAGAACTTGCCTGAAAATATAAATAAATATACAAAACAAACAAGCAAATACTAGCTAGTAGCTAGCACCTGAGCAGTAACACTGCAAATTGTCCTCCACCTTTCACGTGGATATGTGCACTAGCATTCACCTGCACACACACACACATACACACACACACACACACACACACACACACACGAGAAACAAAAATAAAACCAGGAAAAAATCTGCTTTAAGGACCTCAAGGGGCAAGAGACAGTCACTGAGTCAGAAGTCTGCAGCAAACCTTCCTTGATCTAGTTCCCTGCCATTTATCACGTGACTCAGATATCAAAAAACGTCTCTGCAGATGGATCATAGTACACACTTCTCATGGCAGCCTTCATACAATGGCAGGTGGTCCTAAGTTTACTAAGCAAACAATAGCAAGAAATGGCTGGGGGCATTGCGGGGCAGGGGTGGGGCACAACAAGAGCCATGAGTGTGTGAAGTCACTTGTCCAAGATGGCTGTGTTTCTATTCTGGGGAGCGGACACAGCCTGTGGCCAAGCTGGTCTGCCATTGGCTGCAGCCGCCTTGGGACCGCCCCCAACTGCGGCCAAGCTGGTCTGTCATTGGCTGCAGCCGCCTTGGGACCTCCCCTAACATAGGCTTCTTCCTCTTAAAAAGAAGTGGAGGGTGGAGAGCTTAGCTGCTTCAACTTGAAAGCAAAAGCTAGGGGAGGGGCTAGCAGACTTTCTTGTGGCTCGGCACCCTGATCACCACAATTAAGGTCCAAGGTGTGGTGTTCTCTGCTCAGCATGCTCTGACACATGAAAGAAAATGATTCAGGCAAGGAAAATAATTACACGTTAATTTGTGTTTGGCAACTGTGTTTTTATTCCCTTGGCCCACAAAGGGGAGATAAAACGTGATACCGTCGAAAGTGTTTTATCTGCCCTCAGCGGGGGTTGCCGTGGATTGCTGGAAGAGATGAGTATTAGTCTGGTATTGTGTGGCTGTCTTCGATGCTCCAGCCTGCCAGGAGGAGCTGACGGGGCTGCATTCCTAGCTGCTTACTGCTCTGACCCCTTTGTGTTCCTCGGGGTTTCACAGGTTTGGAAAAGGAGAGAGGAAGATTGGTCCCCTCTAGGGTGAAAACTCCAGGCCTTTAGGGGGAAAGGGGAGTCGTTCCTATGACGTGAGCCCGCATTTCCCTCCAAGTAGAAGTGATCTCGTGCGAATCTTGAGAGTAGCTTCCTGTGGAGACAGATAAGCAAACCCTGAGGAAGTAGGCTGGGACCAGGAGGCCTCAAGTGGCCCAGTCTCCTGAGCCTTGCTTGGATCTCTAACAAAGATTTTTGAGCGGTGAGACCTCTCAGGATTTCAGTGTTAGGTGGACCTGAACGTCTCAAGGCCAGTCTGACCTACGCCAAGGTCAGGAGGACCGGTTCTGATCTTAGTTCCAGCCCTTACCAGCCCGGTGGCTTTGGACACGTTATTTAATCTCTCTAAGCCCGGGTTTCCTGTTTGTAAAGGAGAGACAAGAAGAATGACCCCTCCCTCTAAGAGCTATTATGAGGATTAAATGAAATACTGCAGCCCAGTTATTTGCACAGTCCCTCACAAAAAAAGAACAGCTGAATAAAGACCAGTGACTGTTCATAATCGAAGCCCCGGAAGAAGCATCAGATGAGGGGTAAAGAAAAAAAAAATGACCTCCACTTTTTATCAAATTATGATCTGGGATGTAACAGCTACCATACTGATTGTGAGCTAATCACTGGATGAATGAATGAATGAATGAATGAATGAATGAAAGAATGAATGAATGGAGATGCCAGTACATCCCAGCATGAACCACAAATGCCCTAACTTCTCTTTCCTGAGGGCTTCCTTGCTGAAGTGGTGTCAGCTTCTTAGCCTCCTTTGATCTCCACACCTTCATCTGTAAAATGGACTCAAAAGCTCAGAAAGAGGGATTACTGTATCCAGCAGGGGTCTTAGCAAAGGGAAAGGGCGGCCATCAGCAAGCCCTCCCTTCCGCTTCTGAGGAGGAAGGGTCCTTTGTTGCTCCGTCCCCAGGCCTGCCCTCTTTTCTTTCCTCTGCTCTGCTTCCTGTTCCAGGAGGCTCACGAGGAAAAGGGGCTCTCGGGAGGGTACCCTCTGGCTGCTGGCCTGATCTGATCAGTGGGGAGCCCAGCTGGAGAGACAGGGTGGGAGAGAGGGGAAAAGGGGGAGGCAGAGAGGAGGGTGGAAAGGAAAGAGAAGTCAGAGGAGATGGTGTTTCTTCTCCAGCTTCCTGCTCTTCCTTACTGCCAGGGTCCCCTGTGGGTCGCTACTCTTCCTCTGGGGACCCTCTCTCTTTGGGTCTCTGATTAGCCGCTAGCCCAACCTTGGGTACTACTCTGGTTTTTCTTCACTGTGTCCACGCCGTTGTTTCTTCTGGATCCCCGAGGTTCAGGGACTCAGGAAGGTGCCAGCTGTTCACTGCAGGAACTAAAACTAACACTTGCTGGTGGATATGTAAATGGTACATTGCAGCAGAGGCTGGTTTCAGACTTCCTGTATGGCTATGGCTGGATTTGAACTCCTGATCCTTCTTCCTTCACCTTCCAAGTGCTGGAGAAAAACACACTCCTTAATAGAAGCCTCCCAGTATACTGCAAGAGAATTCGAGCTCAGGGATCAGACAGCCTGGAGCTCAAATCCTGTGATCCCAGCTACTACTGGGACTCAGGCATGTCCTGTCATGACTCTTGGGTGGCTTCTATGTCTGAAGATGGGCCTGGCACGTACAACCGAAGTGCTGAGCTCATAGCAGGGTTCCACACTCCCTAGGTGGCTTCTCCTGCTCGTTTCCCCTTTCAGCTTTCTGTCTGTCTTTCCCTTTCCGATTTCTTCTGTATTTTATTATTTTTATGTTGTGGGAGTGTTTTATCTGTATTTCTATGCCCTACATGATGCAGTACCTCCAGATACCAGATGAGGGTGCTATATTACCTGAAACTGGAATTTAAAAAAATATATATAAGTGTTGCCGTGTGGGTGCTGAGACTAGAACCCAGATCCTCTGCAAGAGCAACAAGTGCTCTCTGCCCTTTCTTTTTCTAAGTCTGTGATTATGTTAGGACTATGTCCAATACAAATTGTTTCCACTGATGAACTGTCTCCCAAGTGTCCTGGACACAGTGATTCAGTAGGGTGCCCCTTCCTACGTGGTAGCCACTGGCGTTAGTTCGTATGTTTGGTTACACACTTGTTCCTCATTCTTTCATGTATGATGTGTATGGTATGCCACAGTACATCAAGAAGCATGTGTGTAAAATACAATTTATAGCAGTTTTAGTTAAAGAAAATGAAAAAGCACGTGCCACTGACTTCATCAATTCCGAAAGCACCTGAAGTCTGGCCCACCGAGAGTGCAGTTGAAGACAGATTCAGAGAGTGTCAGCAACCTAAGGAGGCACAGCAGATAAACCACGGAGTCAAAGATCACTTCATCCGACTCTGGTCTGTGATTTTTCCCTGAAGCCCTGCTGTCGGCGCTTACTCCATTTGGAATAACCCGGTGGTGGGGCACACTAGAGCTAGACTTACCGTGATAACCTGGAGCTATGGGGAACGGCTGTGGATACCTGGCCTGCTGCCTTTGTCCCTCTGGTGGTCAGACTAAGGTCCCTGCTCACGGCTCAGTGTGTCCCCTGCTCCAACACTGCCTGATGCCCTAGGGGAGGCAGGCAGCCCAGCTCAGGGACCTCCAAAGCTTGGCAAGTCAGACTAGTTTTTTTTTTTTTTTTCTTGGTTGTTGGCCACTGATGAATGGTGATAATTGTTGGGAGATTAATTTAGGATTCTCCGAGGAAAGATCCTGCACAAGTGCCAGAGAGAGAGAGAGAGAGACAGAGACAGAGACAGAGAGAGACAGAGGGAGGGAGGGAGGAAGGAGGGGGAGGGGGCCTGGCTGAGCAGGCATTCTCTTGGTTTCCAGAGCTGACTCAAATTCTGACCTTGGGTGAGTCACTTAACCTCTTTCCGTCAACTCTCCTCATCAGTGAACCCAGCCTAATGATGGCTGCTTCTTCAAACCACTTTGATTCGCAGATGAAAGCATTCACAAAGTGCACAGGATTGCTATTAATTGGGCTATTATTATTTTTATTATTGGGTAGATTAAGCCCACTAAACTTTAACTATGTTTTGCCTACCACCTGCCAGCAGGATGAGCAGTCAACTCTCAGATGATGGGGCCTCTCTGACATCACCCCGTGTGGGGAAAGCCCGGCAGACAGGCGCTTCCTCTGCAAAGGCTGTGGCCTCCTGGGCAGACGTCGCCTGTTCTGGGTATGTCCTGTGACTTCTGCTCCCAGCTTTTTAACCTGAGCACATCTGACCAACTCTGAGAGATGTTCTCAGCAATCAGGAAGCAGGGTGGGTGGGTCGGGGAGGGGGGGCGACCTGGTTCTTGGCCATGGCTCTGAGACTCTGCAGGTAGACAGGGCAAACTACAAAATGGCTTCTGGAACTGAGTAATGGGAAGCGACTGTGCCAGCCGTCTTCAAGTGAAGCTCAGAGAAGAAAGGCCTGAGCCCTGCTGAGCAGCCATGGCACAGCAGGTCAGGAGCGGCCGATGCCAAGGATCTCCCTCACCAGATCTGAGCCAGGACCAAGGGACAGCAGAGCCATCATCAGGCTCAGTCCTCTTATGCTGCTGTTGGCAGGAGATGAGGGTCTTAAAACCCATCTTAAAGGCTTGTGGGAATTAATGATGGGATCAGTCCTTAAGCCTGTGTCCGGCACAAAGTAGATGCTCAGAAAACTGTTTATTATCACCACCAGAAAGCAATCCATGGTGTATAGAAAGAAATTTTCTTCTTGTTTTAACGGGAAATGGGTCACCTTTCTGAAGTACACTACGATTCCCTTTTCATACTGATCAAAATCACACAGATAATACACATTTGGTACAAAACTACAGGCTCAAAGGAAAGGCCTAAATCCTGCAGCCATATCCTAGGTCTACAGCCCAGCTTCCCCCAGGGTGCCTTCTGGGGGCCTCTGGGGTAAACATGCTTCATCCACCCTCCTCAACTGCACAAGTCTGTGTCACTAACGCTAAGGTCAGCGTAGCAGCTAACAGCCCTGTGTGAGTGAGGAGACACTTGGGTGACATTTCCTGCTCTGTCCTGGCTTCTCCTTCAGAATATGAAGACATTTCACCCCGGAGTGTATGTATGAGGAATAACCTGAATTATAATGCTCATTCATGTCAGTAAGAACTATGCTACGTGAGTAAAATCAAAGCCACGAGTTCAAGAGCATATAGGAAAACATATGCATTTACTTTTAAGCACTAGCCAACTGAATGCTAGCTGCAAAGAATGAAAGCCACAGGGCTCAGATGGGATGAACCTTTGGGCCACACAGCGGTGGCAGGCCCATGCTTGGAGGAAGACTGAGTGCAGGCCTGTCCCTGTCATTCCCACTAAGTAGCTGTTGAGAGCCTGCTGCTTGCCAGTCATCTTGTCAACTCACCCGTGACGTGTGTCTTTTAATCCCATGACAATCCTGTTAAATTTACCCTGCAGCTTTGTTAATGGCCTTTGGCTAGTCCTTCACCTGTAGGGACCTGTGCTTTTTATCTGCAGTAAAATGGAAACAGGGGAATCTGCCCTGTGTGTCTCGTGCTGTTAGTAACAGAACGGAAGGTGGCTGCGGTTTAAAGCGTCTACAGACCTGGAGCTGTGTACAAAGAGAAAGGAACGAACACAGGAGGATTCTCATTTTCTACTTCTTGGGTGAAACTCACTCCCCCCCAACCCCCTCCCCCCAGTGAGGTGATCATGAGGGCAGCAGAAGCCCTCTCTGTTGTCACAGATTGACTTTCTCCAGTGCAGGAGCCGTGGCTTACAGCCCCTCTACGATCAACAGGCAGCGATTGCTTCGTTTGTGACCATTTGGTGGGTTTGGAGGCCAAGACTGTGCTAGACCCCAGCTATACCTCTACAAAGGTGGAGTGGGCTACCCTTGAGTCTCTGGCCTGAGGTTTCCTTAGCCAGAAACTGGAAGGGACCAGGGCTTGCTGTGTGCGATCTGCTGGGAGGATCTGATGTTGAAATGACAAAGTCCAGGATCACAGTCTCAGCTCACAGCACGCGATGATGAACTGGCATGGCTACCCGCATCACAAACTCTCTGTGGTTATAACTACATCCATTTCTCACGTGAAGAAACTGAGGACCAGGAGGTGAGGCTAAGAGGTAAGGCTGGATGGCGGGCAGGAGAGTGGGGGTCCGGATCGAGTTTTGACTCAGTTCATCACTTCTTTTCAGTTTGACCACGATGCCTCTTCCTGGGAAAGGAGGAGATGGGAGAGACAGCGGAGGGGTGCTCTGGGTCTGGACCACATGTGGACTTTGCTGGGGTTTTTGTTTGCAGGGGAGTTTCTGAGTGTTACCTCAAAATGTGGTTGATGTGGCCACCGCCAAGCCTAGAATGTACTTTTGGGTTCTTTATCTAGCATCTTCTGTTGAGCTTTTAAATGCAGTTGGTTTCACAGTTTCCTGAAAACCAGGATGTTTCCAGAGCCCGCTCATACCCACCAGTGCAGGGCAGGTGTCAACGGATATTTGAAATTGGATTATCCCCCTCAAACTTGTTTGGTTTCTACACAGAAATATTTCACCTCCTCTGTTAGTCACATCTGCTCTCCACAGCTCATTTGCTGCTGGACGGGCCGGGCAGGCAGCTCCTGTCCTGCTCATGAAGGCTAAGAGAAGGGGCCTCTGCTGCCTGCAGACAGACCCAAGTTTCCCTTGCACAACACCTCTCCCCAGACGATTTGTTCCCCTCAGCCTATGTGGACCTTATTTGTAAATCTCTCTCTCCCTCTCCCTTTCTTTCTCTCTCCCTCTCTCTGTCACCCATGAATATAAGTCTGACTCTGAACAATAATTATAACTGATGTTTTGATCGAACAAAAACATTTAGACTCCTTTGATGACAGCTAACCTAAAATCGAATAAAATATCATGCCTGTGAGTATTGTGGACACCGAGATTTCCCCCAACTAATACTTGGAATGGCCCCAAATCGGATGGCAACCCAGATCACTGCAGGATGTATCTCAGTGGTCACTAGCACTTTTTTTTTTTCTTCTTATTTCTAATGTCATTTTAAAGCAACGTTTGAGCTTTAGTGAAATCAAACTAGGTTTGGAAACCCACAAGGATGGAACCTTTATTTCCTACCTTAGACAAAGCTATTGAAAAGTACTGGTAGAAATTCAGAGTGAGCATCGGTACAAAGTCCTCAGGCAGCGTGAGAAGTCAAGGACCCTGAGTCTGTGGTTCTCAGGGATTCAAGTCTGGGGAACCCTTGGTGCTAAGAGCCCTTGGGAAATAAGCCGGTGCCGCAGCGCCCTCTGGTGTCCACGTACCGGGTGTCACGATACTCGGGGCAATATGGCTGCTTGAAGGCAGAAAGCCTAGCTTCCTCTTACCGCAACAGAGGGAAGTTGCTGGTAACATGGCAACCGTCGTAGCTGCTTCACATCAGCAGTGAGAGAGATCAGCTAGCTGTGACTAGATGCTTCAGCAGATAGCATACTTGTCCGGGCTCCGATAACTATACTCAGAACAGACCCAGGACTGTCCCAGTTTCCTCTAGTCGTTCCTTTGCGACTGTGTGGGCCAGAGGGGCTCTGCTCTGGGTCTGCGGAGGCTTGGAAGGAAGGTTCCTAGAGGATAGGATGACAGGCTGAGAGAAGAGGCTACAGGACCAGCACACAGTTCCAAGCCCTTACCCCATCTCTGAGCCCACACCCCACACCTGCCTTTGATTTCTCCGTGTGTCAGACAAGGTGGCTCCATCATTTGACTCTGTGCATGACCCCATCCTGTGGCTCTGCTTTCACTCTGAAGCCAAGATTCCTGTCTGCGACAGGAGCCCAGGTTTCATTTCTCAATTTTCGAGAGTCAGTCAGCCACTTCATAGACTAGACTGAGGACCAAGTTATCAGGAGGAAAGCGCAAAGGGACTGGCTACCAGCCCCAGTCACTCAAGGGGAACATCAGACCATGCCCGAGCCACCTTTTCACGGAGATCATAAGAGAGGGCACGTTAGCCTCGGAGTACCTTGTCAAAGCCCATCCCAAACTTGAACTTGATCTCAGGGCCTTGTTCACCTGAAGGCAGAGATTCTCAGAGCATGGCCCCTGGACCCATCACAGTATCAGCTTGGAGATGTAGACCTTCAGACCATTGAAGTGTGGCCTGCTGGTTGGTTTTATTGACAACTTGATACACCTTGTATTTTTGTATCTTCTCGACCAATATGGATTCTATGGACTTCTCTCTTTTCTCCTCACTATCTCTCCTCCCCCTCGTGTGTGTGTGTGTGTGCATCTGTTCCATGAATACAGAGGCTGACTCTCAATAGTAATTGTTACTTATGTTTTATCTAGAGTCTCCTGGGAAGAGGGAGCCTCCATTGGGATGCCTCTAATCAGAGTGGCCTGCAATTCTGTGAGGGCATTTTCTTTATTTCTGACTAATGTGGGAGGTGGCATCCCATTAGCCAGTGGTCTTGGGTTGGATAAGAAAGCAAACTGAGCAAGCCATGAGGAGCAAACAGCCTTCTTCTGTGGTCCCTGACTGCTGAGTTCTGCCCCGATTTCCCTCTATGACAGGCTGTGATGAGGATGTATAAGCCAAACAAATCCTCTTCTCTCCAGGTTGCCTTTGGTTGTGGCGTATATCACAGCAGCAGAAAGCAAACTCAGAAATTCAAGAGCATTGCATTCACAGCCCAGCACCATGTGTTATACCAAACCTTCCGGTACATGTCTGATATACAGGGTGTCTGAGAACTGTTATGTCAAAGGAGAACGGAGAAGGGCTGAGCACTGCCCTGAGCCCTGGGGAGTTTGGAGTGGTCTGAGGCAGTGCTGCCTTAGCAAAGGAAGATTTATTGAATGGCTTTTACCATTCTCCAATGAAATACCGCTATGTTAAAAAAAAAGAACCTATACATAACTTACATGTGACATTTCTGTGTAATATATACCTGCTATTTAAACAATTACATATTACCAAGTAAAATTTGAAGGCTGATCTTACCCATACGATCCTGAAACTATACTCTGCGGGCTCTTCCCAGAGGAGCTGAAACTCTACGTCCACACAAAAACTTATGTGGGGATGGTGACGGTAGATTTATCTATCGTTGCCCAAACTTGGAAACAAGCAGAGTCCCCTTCAGCAGGAAAACTCATTGTAATACAGTCAGACAGCAGAATATCATGCAGCCCTAAAAATGGGTTATAGAGTCAAGAAGAAGAAGGGGAATGAAGAAGAGGAGGAAGAGGAAGAGAAACAGGAAGATGAGGAGGAAGAGGAGGAGGAGGACGAGGAGGACGAGGAGGAGGCCACTGCTACCATCACCAATGTGGCGGGCAGCTATGCATTTATGGGCATCAAGTGCATTCTAACAATCAAAACAATGGAGACAAAAAGATTAACAGCTGCCAGGGACTCAAGGAAGGAAAGGCTGACCAGGTATAAGCAACTGCTCAGGGAGCTGCTCAGACTGAGGGCACCTGCCAGCTCTCTCTTCCCCTGCCCTGTCTTTCTTTCACTTTGCTGGAGCTGACTATAAGCTCCTCCATTGCAAAGAAAGGTCCATTTCAGAGGCCATTTCCTCCTTGACATCCTCCTAATTTCCACAAGGAAATGGAAACCTCTCTTCCTTCCTATTCAACACACAAAGCTGTGTGCACAGACATCTCAGTAAGCTTCCCACTGGAGTAAGGTTATCTATCTATCTATCTATCTATCTATCTATCTATCTATCTATCTAT
>NW_021604656.1:2734766-2736762 GCF_004785775.1 Grammomys surdaster
TATCTATCTATCTATCTATCTATCTATCTATCTATCTATCTATCTATCTATCTATCTTCCTTCCCACCAGGCTCTTCAATGGCAGGTCCTTTGGGCTGTTCCCTTGATCATTATTTGTTGCCGGACTGCTCAATGAAAATGCTCTAAATGAGTGAATGAAGGGAGATGACACCCATGGTGACAGAAGGGGCGGGGTTATCTGCTGCAGCCTACTTGTACCACAAAGTCAAGTTCTTATCAGAAGTCCTGGCCGAAGGGACTTCTCTAGAGTGTACTCCATCTAGTCATGGTGCAGCTTTCAGAGTGTCCTTCATCCTCCTGTAGAAAACCAGTGTGCGTCACGGGAATGGTACTGATGGGGCCAGCCTGGGCTGCAGAGGGAAATAGCAGAATTTTGTTGCTTTTGGTGCTTTTTTTTTTTTAAGAGAAAAAAATAATAAGCTATACGCTTGCTCATGACAAGATTTTATCAAAGCTGTGCAGGCTTCCTTCAGGCACGGAGCACGGATCATTGGAGGCCCCGCCCCCAGGAGGAAGCTTCCACCCCTCGAGATTAGAGGACGCACCTTGGCTTTTGCTCTTTGGAATTTGTTGACCCTCCTTCCTCTGGTGACCTGACTCCTGTTCTTGCTAGCCGCGTCCTCAGTTCCTCCTCACAAAATTTTACTTCTGTGGATTTGATAAAATCTTCAGTTAGTTAGTCGCTCCTGCCTCAGCTGTTTGGGGACTGCTCCTGAGGACTTAGGCTTTGCCTGTGCGGCTTTAAGGCAAGACACGTATTTTCTTCTTCTATCTTATTTCCAAAGTAGTTGGCAACTTACCCGGGAGATGGACTTGGCTTATTAATCAAGCCACACCTGTAGTCTGGATTCTTATACATTAAAAGTTTGCATATGAAAATCCTGGAGTAGAACCATCAGCAGACTGTAGAGGCTCAAGCATCAGACACAGTTTATGTATTTTCCGAGAGCAATGGAAGTCCAGAGGATTCAGGGGCAACCTGGGTTAGTGAAGCCCTGGATTCCATACTAACTTAATAACAGGAACCTTCCAAAATGGTCCTCCAGCAGCCCTGTGGGCTAGGTAATTTTGTCTTCATTCTATGGATGAGAAAACCAGAGCCCAGAGAGGCAAGGTCACGTAGCTACTGAGCTGTGAACCTGGGTTTGTATTTGAATTTGCTGGCGGAGCACCTTGCTTTAGTCATTGTGAACTTGGAAACGTGGCTTCAGTAAATGGAGTCACACTGTCCATTGAAAAGTGACCCAGTATCTCCCAGTCACCATTATCCCAGCTAGTTCATCAAAATACAAAAGCAAAAACAAACAAACAACACAAAAAAGCCTACAAAATCTGGATCATGAAATTGTTCGTTTGTATGTATGTATGTATGTATGTATGTGCCTAAGTTTCACCATGCAGCCTAAGCTGCCCTTGAACTGGATGTTCTTCTACCTCAGCTTCCTATGAGCTGGTGTGCAGGCAGGCACACACCACCACTGATCTGCTGGGTCCCTTGGCCTTCATGCAAAGACACTAAGCCATCATCATTTAATTGATGCAGCTAAAGGGTCCAGGCAAAAGTCTGGTCCTGTGATGTCAGCTTTGGGCTCTGCTGTGGCAATCCCAGCCCGTTCTCTGGTGCCATACAGCTTTCTCCCCCTTCATGGGATGGCTGAGGGCATTTCAGTCTCCTGCTGTCCCTTCTTATCTGGATCCATTTCTCTGGGAAATTGATTTGTTATAGAAGAAATGGAAGAATCTTAGTATACAAAGTTTTTGCCCTAAAGACCAAACTATCTCAATCTCTAAGTCTCTGGGTTGAATGTCACTGGACTAAAGTCAGTTTAATGCACTTGATTCTGTTCTTGTTCTCACGGATATCCAGCCAAGTGGAAGACAGGGAGAGATCACTGCGTTCAGGACCATGAGCGCTCTCTCTCTCTCAATCTCTCTCTCTCTCTCTCTCTCTCTCTCTCTCTCTCTCTCTCTCTCT
>NW_021604656.1:2736772-2741708 GCF_004785775.1 Grammomys surdaster
TCTCTCTCTCTCTCTCTCTCTCTCTCTCTCTCTCTCTCTCTCTCTCTCTGTGTGTGTGTGTGTGTGTGTAGTATTAATATTTTAATGAAACCCATCATAGCAGCAAGCCAACAGCCGAGTAAAAGAGAAAGAGGCGGGGTTTTAGGTTTCGCAGGCTTGGGGTTGTGAGGAGGAGGGAGAGGCCATGCCTGAGAAGAGTACAAGACAGGGAGGCAGAGCTGCCATGTAAAAGGGCCAGGAGAGTGTGGCCCAGTGGGCTGCTCAGTTAGGTCAGGAGCAGCCAAGATGGAACATAGAAATTAGTAAGTAGTAACTCGGAGATTATCGGCAGGAGATAGAATCTAACAACATGGCGGCTAGGCGGTTGCCCAGCTACTGAGCTAGATAAGGAATAATAAAATATAAAGGCTGTGTGTGCCTTTCATACGGCAACACAAACCATTGACGCAGGACACAACCCTGCGATGGGTTTTATTAAAATATCAATACTACATATGTGTGCATGTATGTGTGTGCATGAATGTGTCTATGTGTGTACATGTGTATATGCATCATATGCGTGTCTCTATGTGTGCACATGTGTATTGTGTGCATGTGTATAACGAATGCTTGTATGTATGCATGTGTGCATGTGTATACATCATATATGTTTGTATGTGTGAGGGTTGTGAGTTTATGTGTGTACAACCTAAGCGTGTATATGAATATAAATGAACTTCTCTACTTTGAAAACAGCTAAATGTACTGAGAAGATCCTCACGTCGCCCATGATCCGTGATGTCAGGTTCCACGGTAGAAATGCCCCTGCCCTGGCTGATAGCAAGCCACCTGTGTGAGGTCACGGAATGTGAGTTTTGTGTGTGTGTGGGGTGTCATACAGTCAGCTCCTTGGAGCATGAGAAGCCCTCTAGCCCATGCTGGCTGTGACAGCAGTGACTGAAGCCCTTGCCTGTGTGGTGTGACTGGATCCAGCTGGAATTGTGAGCAGTTTCTACATAGTGAGTGAGTTACCGTGGACTCTTCAGGAAGGGACTGAGCCCTGGGACAGACTTTCTGTTTGAGGACACACAGGTTCTGCAAACCCCTGCCTTGGGTGGGTGGGTGGGTGGAGGGGTTGAAAGACCAGTGTCGCCACATTCCAGATGCGCTCACATCTATGGCTCCTGCTCCTTTGCCCTGCTCCATCCTAATAACCCAGTCTGGATGATGTGAGTCCCAGTGTCCAGGGGCCACAGATAAAACACTACGTTGTCTCTGCATGGCGTTACTGCCTTGCAGAAGGATGTCATTGCTTCTGGAAAGCCGATGGGATGGGGTGAAGACCATTTCCCCGTTGGGAGCTGGGCTTCTGTGGGGCTGGCTTCAGGTCTTGTGGAGCTGGCCTGCTTCTGCTCTGTCTTCCTCTCAGAACATGTAACTCCTCAGGGATTCCAGCTAGAGATGCCGGGTATTCACAGAGTCCTTCTTTAGTGGCTCTTTAATTGCATTTTAAAAAGCTTTCATGTCCACAAGACTCGGGAGCTCTGGTTTCTAAACCCTTTGGCCCTTGCTGCTTGCAAATTGGCAATCCTGAGTGTCAGGCTCACTTGCTGTATTTCTCTTGGCTCCTGAAATTCTGCCTGCCCCGGTCACCCTGTGTGTTACCTTTTGACTCTCCAGCCTGGGAGACTCTTTAAAGTTCCACAGGCTTCAGCTCTTGAGTTACACTGTGAGCAGCACCTAAGGCAGCCAAGGACCTGGCCAATCCTGAGAGCAGGCCCCTCAGGCTGCACCTCCTTTAGCAGCTTGCCACAGCCTGATTGTGGTGAGGCCTCTGGGACAAACTCAGGAGGGCTCAGCCCTTATCAGTGAGTCAGAGACCCATAAAAGGACGCTGAGGAGTGAGGTTCCCTCCTTTCTGCTCCTGCATCATTGGGGAACAGAGACAATTCTGTCTGTAATAAACCAGCCTTCTCTGGACGCTGTACTGGCTAGAGCCTTGTGTTTGGTATTCATAGCTTTAGAAATAAGGGGACAAATTTCTCTTCTTTATAGGTTTCCCAGTCTGTGGTATTTTGTTACAGTAGCACAAAAGGACTAAGACACAGTTGTTCAATGCACTAAACATATGCATTTAAAGTCCAGTGTATATGTGTGTGTGTGTGTGTATTCTTCTTTCTTTCTTAAAAGGAGGATAGACTGAAAAGCTGGTCTTCAGTAATGACCAGAAGAATACATAAACCACAGCTTCTCAATGTTGGCAAATAATTTAACTCTTAAAATACACTTTGCGATCCAGCACTGCAGAGCTAAACACTACACATCTTTAGCTCGGCTCTGCATCTCAGGCTCCTCTTTTGCAGCTCCTGAAATATAAGGGAGGGGCCATCCTGCAAGAAAAAGGGGGGCCAGGGCTCTGCTGTTTGAGCTCTGCCCAGCTTTGAAGGCTGGAGGGAAGATTAGCAAACTGGATTCCCTTTGGGCAGCTACTGGATCACAGGCATCAATCCAGCTTTTACACAGTACCCCCCAAACTTCTCTCCAGCTCCTATAAACCTCAAAGAAAGAGCTGGGAAAGGGAGATGTGGTTGTACAAGGTCTATGGAAAACAAATACCAGAACTTGAGTTCAAGTCCTGCCTCTGCCAGTTATTAATGATGGGATTTTGCCAAGATCCAATTGGCTCTGCTCTTGGTCTGTTTTCTGGGCTGTTGTTTGTATGCTACGTCTTGGACTCCGACTGCCAGGTCCAAGTGAGACACTGAGGAGACTGTCCATGCGCATACTGAGCAGCACTGGTTTTAGGCAGTCCCCGTCCCCCTGAATCTGCTTTCCCATCTGCCACTCCTCTTTGCCCCCATCCAGACCTCTATGTCCTTTAATCTGCTCTGTTTGTAACCCGATGTCCTTTGGTCTTTCCAAAAGGAGCCAGAAAGGCTCTGCTGTCTACTGCCCACACTTAGTCACTACCATCCATCTCCCACGAGAGTCAGCAGGCTCCAGCCCACGGCCAGCAGAGTAGCATAACTCTATCCTGGGAAGGTGTGACTTATATACTTGTGAGAAGGTTGGGGCTTGGGGCGAGTAGAGGCGTATGAATTAACTCCCCATAAAACTTAAGCAAGCGAAGGAGAGAAGACAACAGAGTCGCCTCGTGTCCCTTCAGATCAATCAGCTTGCCAACCTCTCCCAGCGCAGGAGGGAAGAAGACACACTGAACTGTCAATCTACAAAGCTTCTAGATGTCACACGTACAAGAAATACTGAGTGTGAGGCTAGCTCCGCTCACACAGTGCTGCCCACATATCATGACATTCCTTTTGCAGAGGACAGTTTTTTTTTTTTTTTTAAATGAGCAGAGACTGTGAGGCAGGTGATTTCTCAAGGGTGGGGATAGGGTCCAGTCACTTCTGAATGCAACGAGTCCCAAGACATTTTAGGGATGCTTTCAATCAAACCCATGCCAGAGCGGCAGTCTTGTGGGAAGACGTGGAGTGGAGTCACAGAGAGAGGCCCAAGTGAACTAAGAGAGGCAAGTGACATAGCACAAAGACCTAGGACAATCCAAGACGTCTTCATTATTCCCATGAAGCTATAACCAGAAGTTTTAGATTTAGATTTAACCCCAAAGCGTGTTTGGGGGAGGGGCACTTCTGGAATATCCCTGCCTAAGTTTCATCAGCTCAAGAAGAGAAGGTCAGCTTGCTAAAAGGTCAACTCAGGTCTACTTACCAGTCAGATAAAGTTGGAAACTCATTAAATGATCAAAAATTCCCCAGGAATTTTATTATCCCGGCTGATGATAGTAGTGCCAGAATTTACACCCAGCTCTTACCTTTGCTCCAGACGCCAATCCACGTCTGCCTGGAAGAAAGCATCACCTTGAAAAGCTACCGTGTGCATACGAATGTGTGTGCATACACGTGTGTGTGTGTGTGTGTGTGTGTGTGTGGTGTGTATGTGTGTGTGTGTATGTATGTGTGCATGTGTGTATTCATCTGTGTGCATGTGTATACATGTAGATGTGTGTGTGTGTCTGCAAGTATGTGTAGACCCAAAAGCTCACACACAGTAATGTGTGTAAATTCCCTCCTGAGCTTTCATCAGCCTTGAATTATATAATATCATATGATTTTGCAAGAAGTTCAGCAGGGCTGTCTTGAAGGCTGTCAGCCAGACACCGTTCAGACAGCGAGGCGTCAGAGCTGCCCCTGCAAAGTGGATGTTAATTACCTAAAACAATGTGTGTAATAGGCAGAGGGAGAGAGAAAGAGAGAGAGAGGGAAAAAAAAGCCAGAACCTGCCCTCTCAGCCCTAACCACCATTACAGTGCCAAATGCAAAGTTATTTAGCCTGGAGGAATTGTAATTAGCTGGTTTGCAAACTAATAAGATCTTAATAAAAAAAAATAGAAAAGAAAAAAGGGAACACAGGAAAAGAATGCTGGGAAACTTTTTATCTCTGATTCTCGAGGAATATACTTAGCCTGCAATTACCTCATTAAGTGCCCCAATTCACTTAATATGTGCCAAGGCCATTCTGCCTTGTTGAGGTGAGCAGGGAAGGGAGACAGAAGGGCAGAGCACAGCGTTTCTATCATCTGCGCGTGTATCTTCAACCTAAATCACTTGTTTGGTTTGAATTTACAGATGCTAATCCCTGTGCTTAATTATTCTGGAGACATTAAAATCTACCCCGGTGAAGCAAACACAAAATCACACAGGTTTTTAAAAGTTCAGTCCTGGTGACAATGGAGGCTGCCCTACTGTACACTCTGTAATTAGCTCTTTAGTCCCCACTGATCTTTCAAAACAAGGTGGACATAGTGACCAGGTAGCTGGTTTTGTTTGGTAGAACCTGTTTTTGTCTCCTAAAAATGTAAACATTTTTTAAAATTTTCTTTTTTTCTTTCTTTCTTTCTTTCTTTCTTTCTTCCTTCCTTCCTTCCTTCCTTCCT
>NW_021604656.1:2741718-2749617 GCF_004785775.1 Grammomys surdaster
TTTCTTTCTTTCTTTCTTCCTTCCTTCCTTCCTTCCTTCCTTCCTTCGTTCCTTCCTTCCTTTCTTTCTTTCTTTCTTTCTTTCTTTCTTTCTTTCTTTCTTTCTCTCCTTCTTTCTTTCTTTCTTTCTTCCTCTCTTCCATCCATTTTTTCCTCCTGGGAATTGAAACTTCAAGAGGAAAGAAGATGCTACTCATTAAACACACACATAACATGCTCACACAGTCAACAGTGCCCCCCCCCAAATCCTCCGACTTCCAAGCCTCCTGCATACCAAGGACAACTATGGTCACCATCACAGTGGGTACATTGTAACAGTTATTAAGTATTCAGCACATTTCAGCTATGCAGATTATTGTAACCAACTTCAAAAGGGCAGTATTTCCAAGCCATCCCACGGATGAGGAATTTAATGCTCTGGCCTTTCAGTAGGGTTTTTTTTTTTTCCTTTTCTGAAGTACCTGGACTACAAGAAGGGGTTAAAATGGGGACAGCCCGTCTCTAGAGTTCTTGATGCCATGCTGGCTGACCACCAGTTTCTTGTGAAGAATGAGTCTAGTGCACACTCAGGCCAAGGAATCACAGCCAAGTTCTCTGAGCCTCCTTTGATGTACTCAGATGACCTCAGGAGGTCTTGTTAATTACACTTCCTACAAAGTTTCCTGTATTTCCTAAAACTGTGACCTCTACCTATTAGAGAATTCCTGGAAACCCATCCACAGAACTTGGACAATTTAGTGTGACCCTCTGAACATCCGTGAAGCTAGGATCTCAGGAATGAATACAGTGAGTCACCGGGGCTCACAGGTAAACATGGCAGATGGACAAGCCATATGTATCTTGGCAGAGAGATGCCTGTCAGAAAGGAAATGGATTAGACATGAAAAAATTGGAAGATTTTAGGCTAATACTCGTCACTTGAGGATAGGCACACGCCTTGGCCCCGTGCACCAAGGGAAGGAGCCCTGATATCAAGTCAAAGGTGAACTGGTGAGAAAAATCCCACCAACTGTCTCTGCTAGGCACTGCCTGGTGAGGGCCACCTTCAAAAAGTCTTCAGGGATCACTTATGGAGAGAAACAGCAGACAGGAGAGGTTGAGAGCTCAAATCGCCTTAATTCTGACACGCTGGGTAGAGATTAATTTGTTCCAACATGAAGGCATGCCAGAATGGTTTGGCATCATTAGTCACTCTCCCTCATCTCCCGACTCAAGCATCAGTGATGAGGTAGGGTAGAGTGGGTAGAAGCATGGTCCAGCTCCACTGAGTGGGTCCATCTCACACCTTGTCCTTATAAACAAAGAAAACACATCCTTCCCTACTTTCTTTCAGGTTGTTTTCAAAAAATGGCCACTCTCTTGGAAAAAGAAAAAGAAAAAACCTTTCAAATTTGTAAAATTTATAGCACGCATCCTTTGACAACAATAACAGACATTTGGAATAATACAGTGGTGTTCAAGTAACAATAGGCACATTTATGGGGCATAAAAAGCATTAGCACAAGTAAGTTTTGACAATAATAGAAATGAAAACTGAAATCAAGGACCATTAGACAAGAATGAGAACAAACCTTAGGGGATGCAGTGGCCACTGAACTCAGAGGAGATTTCTGTGACTCTTGAATGAGGAGAGTTGGCAGTGTGCTCCACACCAAACTGTCAAAACCCCACAAAGGGGTGTAATGGAGGAGCTGGAGAGAGAGAGGGAGAGAAGGCACAGCCAAAACCGCGAGCAAGAAGCAATTAGATGTGGCAGAGAAACACGCTGTAGATGGATAAATCTGAAAGGACATTTTCTGAAAACGAAATAAGGAGAATAAAGAGCTCAGAGTCTAGAAATTATAATTCATTTTTATAAAGGGCTGAAGGCTTTTAATATAATTAAAATAGTTTGTGAACTGCGTTGTTAGAGAATAATAATCAAATCACCGGAAGTAAGAAGACACAGAGTTAAGTAGAACAAAAATGAAGGATAAAAAAGTAACTCAAGGTCGGGTGACACATGTTTAAATTCTAAACTTGAGAAGCCAAGAAGGCAGGAGGTTGTGAGTTCAAGGATAACCTGGGCTATAGTGTAAGATTCTGTCTCAAAAATGAGCAAATATAAAACAGTAGACTTGAATCGGACAAAAGATAAAGGAGACTGGAAGACAAACTTTATGCCATAAATAAATTTCAAGTAGATTAAAATTCGAAATGTAGCAAATACAGCTGTAGCCTGGAAGGATATACGGCTGAGTTATCAATGCCTGAGGCCCGAGTAGGCATTTCTACGTATGATCACAAAGATGAAATTTAAAGGAAACAACTGATTAATTCAATGATATGTTAAGTGTATTCTTCCATTTATTCCTTAAGTAAATGACATCTTGTGTGCTCAGGCACTGTTAGAGACTCTGAGTAACAGTGAACAGCTCTACAGCTTGATACGGGGTAACAAGTTGTGCAGTTTACAGAAGGCAAGGACAATTGGTGTGTGCAGAGCAGAAAAGGAGCTGGGGACAAGGAAGACAGTTTGGAATCTTCCATGCACCGGCCCGTGTGGGTTACAGGAGAAGGCGAATGGGGGAGCTAAGTGGGTAATTCAGAGACAAAAGCTCCGGGCAGCAGCCACAGCCTACACGAAAATCTAGGTTTGATGACGCTTGTGCAAGGAATAGCAAACAGTACCTTTGTGGATAGAGATGAGTTAGCCAGCAATGAAGTCGGAGGGGTCATGGGGGCAAGAGAGATCGGGGCAAGACTGGGATTTACTCTGAAGGAGACAGGGGCCATTAGAGTGTTTCGAGAGCTGGCAAGACAAGATCATATTTGGTGGAGGGGGTGGGGACTGTCTGCTAGAATTCAACAACATATTACAGGTCACCAAAAACAGGCTCGGGGGGCTCAGCAGGTATCCAGGCAAGATACAATAGAAGGTGGTATCTGGCAATGACAGCGACATGTAACGGCTGGAAGAGAAAGACAATCCATGGTAGAGCCAACAGCACGTCTGGTGAATGGTACCTTCAGGTTCGGTTTGCCTGGGCTGTTGGAGTTCATAGGCAGAGAGACGAGGCTGTGAATAGAGCTGGCATGGGGTGGGGGAACCTGGACTCTGTCTGACACAGCTCAGGCTTGAAGAATCTTTTAGATAGGAGGGCAAGAATTCAGGAGGCAGATGGGTAGAGAAATGTCAAATTTAGGAGGAAGTTCTAGACAAAAGCTTGAGATACAGGCAGATCCAGTGTGTGTCTTAGTTGTTCCAGGAGGGCATACCAAAACACTCATAGCCTAAAAGTCTAACCTTGGGTACCAGCATGGGGTGAGGATGCCCTTCCCTGGCCTGTGCAGGGCTGCCTCCTTCTCTTGCCCTTCCAGAAGGATACTTGTATGTGAACCCCAGTCTGGTAGGATCAGAGCCCCACTCTTATGACCTCAGTAGCTTATTACCCCTTGAGGAGCTTATTCCCTAAATCCAGCCACTTTGACAGCCTGGGACGTCACGAATTTCAAACACCGTTCAGTCCACACTGGGGTGCAACTGCCACAAGACTGCCTGAGACAGTGAAGAGAGAAAATGAGAGAGATAAGCAAAGGGGCAGAGCTGGAAAGGCAGTGCATGTAGCTACACATGGCGGTGGGCAAAGTCTCGCTGTGTGAAGATCACAACGTGTGACTGTAACAAGACACATTGGGCAAAGGAGACGGACGGGCAATCCTCACGTGAAAGCTGAGTGGCTGGGAAATACGCCACACGTAATTTCATTTCAAAGAAAATGCAATGATTCTAGTAGTTCTGAAGAGCAATATGATTTAGTATGGCCCCTATGTAGGTACGTGAATTATCTACCTAAGGAACCCAGAGAAATGTTAGTTTCCTCTCTTAAGAGTCGTATGACCTTGGACATGTATCCAATCTCTATATAGTTTTCCTATGCTTAAGATGAAGAACTATAGCACCTACTCAGTGGGGGCGGGGTCTTTGTAGAATTTATCTTATAAACTGAGAAGCCTTGGAGTGAAGGGGCTCATCTAAAAATGCTTCTGGGATAGGTGTGGTCTGAGCTGTCCAAGGTTCCTAGAGCCT
Organism: Grammomys surdaster; assembly: GCF_004785775.1. Classification (NCBI taxonomy): domain Eukaryota; kingdom Metazoa; phylum Chordata; class Mammalia; order Rodentia; family Muridae; genus Grammomys; species Grammomys surdaster. The sequence goes on from NW_021604656.1 coordinate 2,745,787, forward strand.
TGGTCTGTGTCCTTCCCTCCCCTCCCCTGCCTTGGGCATGAGATGAGGAAGGAGGTGGTGGGGGAGGGGCTCAGGAAGTGAGGGTCTTCTCATTGATGCTCTGAGGGCTGTGCTTTGGCTCTGCCTCTTATGGGTAGCAGCATGCCCTGGCTTTGGATCCTGGACCATATGAAGCAGAGAAAGTGAGTTGAGCAACAGCAGGCTACTTGTAATACCATCAAACATAGCACAAGTAAATCCATCTTGGCCGTGGAAAGATGATTCCACCAACGCTAAACTGTATGACAAAGTTGGTCGTCCTAGAACTGCACATAACAGATGGGTATGGGAAAGTGACACCAGGTCTAGGGAAACACTTCCTGTGGGAAGTCTCTGTGTTGGTGTCCAGAGACTCCTGCCTCTCTCTTCATCAGCTGTGGCCCCATGATAGCAGGTTTCCCAGAGCACCAACCATCAGGAGGGTTATGTTGTGGGAGGGTGGAGAGCACCACTGTCCAGAACATGTCTTGCCTGTGAGCTCTCAGCTCACATCTGCTTCCTTGAAAGTCTTGGTTTGGCTAATGGTGGGATGACAGTGGAATCCTCTCGGTATCTGTCTGCACAACAGTGTCTTAATCCATTCTACCGATTTCTATTCTATTTCATAGAATATCACAGATAGGATGACTTACAAAGTAGGAGGAGGGAGAGGACAACAAGAGGAAGAGGAGGAGGAAGTGAAGAGGTGGTGGTTTATTTGGTTGACCATTCTGGAGGCTGGGACATCCAAGAGCAAGGTGATGGCAACTGGCCAGGGCTTTTGAGCTACACGCTACCTCATGGTAGAAAAATAGGCAAACAAGAATGAACTCCACTTTATAATAATGATATTTTTTCACGTGATAACCTACCTGAAACCTGGATAACGGCATTAGTTCATTCACTAAACGTCACTCAGAGTTCCCATCATCTAAGAGCATTATGAGGGCAACTAATTCATCACGAGGTTTGCAAGGGATATTAGGTCACAGCAAACAGCTATGCTAAATGACCAAACCATCACGGTCATGGCAATCCCCAGAGCAGCTTATGAAGTCAGTGGAATCAACTCCTGGGCCAGTTACTCTTTTGTTACTGTAATAAAATACCATGATCAGAAACAACATAGAGAAGAGAGGGTCTGGCTTACAGTTGCAGAGGGACGGTGTCTGTTACCACAGGGAAGATGTGCCTTGGTGTAGGAGCAAGAAGCTGTGTGTTTACTTTTTCCAATCTCCTACAGGAAGCAGAATGAGTGAGCAGGAAGTAGGGCGGGGCTACAAACTCTCAAAGTCCACGCCCACTGACAGACTTCCTCCAGTAAAGTTCCACCTCTTAAAAGCTCCACAACCTCCCCAAACAGCACCACTGAGGACCAAGTGTTCAAGTAGATCAGATTCTAGCAGACATTACTCAAACTAGGCTGGGCTTTACAGGAACAAGCTCCGGCTCAGAAAAGTTAAGTAACGTGTTTGTATCCTGTCTGGTGGTGCACACTTGTAATCCCAGCTACTTGAGATGCTAAGACTGAAGATTTCCAAGTTCAAGGGCAGCCTAGACTACATAGCAAGATACTTCTGGTGGGGTGGGAGCACTTTAGTGTACCAATTCCCTGCAGCTAATCGGCATAGCAAATGACCACAGGGTCAATGATGTTTATCTGATTCCTATTCTTCACCATGAAACTGTTCTGTTCCACTTAGTCCAAAGCCAAGATGTCAGATGGACAGTGATCCTGCAGGAAGGATCCTGGGACAAAATCTGTGTCCTGCCTTTTTCATCTTCTGGAGGGTCCTCACCCCTAACACTCAGCCCAAAGCTGATTGATCTTCACTGTCTCCCAGATCTCCCATCTCCCCTCTCTCAGGAGGATACCTGAGAGTTATGTCTGGAGTCCACCCAGCTAATCGGGCCAGTCTTCATCTGTGCATACCGAACGCAAGCAAATCTACATCTTTTTACTAATAACATTCACAGGCATATTAGGGACACTGCTGAGCCTGTCTCACTGGGCAAAGCCACAGTCAGTGAACAAAATCTGCTTTTCCCATTAATAATTTTTAAGATACAGAAGAAATCGAATTTTTCCTTGGAAATATAACCAGCGCAGGGAATTCTTTTTCATGTTCCTTCAGTGGCAGCTTCTTTCCATTTACAGAGATACAGTTTACTGCAGTTTGAGAGACTTCCTGGCAGGACATTTCAGATGCATTATGGGGAGGGACTTGTGCAATGAGCAAGCTTGTCAATCAAAATAGGGAACCACTCAAATCACATTTCTAGCGACCAAGGTCCACCTTCTCTTGAACTCCATAAAGGAATCCCCAGACAACAATCAGGGCCCCTTGAGTGTCCTCATCCAGGTAGACTGTTCTTTCCCAACCTTCAAGAAGGTTGGCAACGTTCTTTTTAATTTTTGTCTATTCTATCGCTTTGCTTTGAAAAAAGGTTCCTCGTTGCTTTGCAAACCTGTGAGAGTCTTTATCTCACTCTCCTGAGTAAGAGGCTGAGAACCTGGAATCCTCAGGTCACGTGGGTCGGAGCCAAGGAAACCAGCTCCCTCCTCTTTCCCCCATTCGATATCAACATAATATAAGTCCCCTTCAAGAGAAACATGGGTGGGTTTTCGTTTTGAACCCACTACTAGCTCCTGTCCACTGATTATTCTGGCTAAGCCATTTGCTTTTGAGGTGATTCTTGATGCACTGTTCAACTCTAACAGTGTATGGCTTGCTTTGCGTACATTTGCTCTGTTACATCTCTCATTCCTCTGTTACTTTCTTCTTGCCTTCTTACGTGTAAACGGGGCATATTTTACATGATCATGTTCATTTATTTTCAGCGTTTTATGAAGATCTCTTTGTATTGTTTTCTTCACATTTCATTTATTTTATTTTATTTGCAGTGATCGGCGTTGAGCCCAGGACCTCATGAACGCAAGACAAGTGCTCCACCCTTGAGCTGTGTCCCGAGCCACTTTTTATATACTTTTTGAAATTGTTCCTCTAGTTAATCAGAAAGCACACATGTGATTGGCTCCTGTCTAGTGGCATTGGGCACTTCCCCTGCAAGCTTCAATCTTGATTTTGAGAGATAGCACTAGCTAGTGATCATATAAAATCCTTTTTCTCTCTGGGTATCAGAAAACGTAACAGTTATTACACTGTGTTTGTTTGTTTGTTTGTTTTTGGCCGGGAAGGGGGATACTGACAAAAATCTGTCTTCAGTGTTCAGCATAGAGGCATCCTGTGTGACTGAAGGTGTCTAGTCCTTCACTGATTGAATTTTAGGATGTGGAGCTTTCAGACAGGAAATTGTGCTGTACCTTCCTTCTGTCCTCTGAGGCTCTGGATGGGGATTCTGCAGTCGTGTACTTGATGCATTCCTGTAAACTGGGCACCGTTTCTGATTTTGCTGTTTTTAGTTTTCTTTCCCATGCCCCCTTTCATTTGTTGTTGTTTTGAGACAGGGTCTCACCAAGTATCTCTGGCTGTCCTGAAACACTCTAGCTTTGAACTCACAGAGATCTGCCTGCCTCTGTCTCCTCAGTGCTGGGACTAAAGGTGGGAGCATCACACCCTGCTCTTGGCTTCTCTCCTCTCTTCTTCTTCTTCTTCTTCTTCTTCTTCTTCTTCTTCTTCTTCTTCTTCTTCTTCTTCTTCTTCTTCTTCTTCTTCTTCTTCCCCTTCCCCTTCCCCTTCCCCTTCCCCTTCCCCTTCCCCTTCCTTCCCCTTCCCCTTCCCCTTCCCCTTCCCCTTCTCCTTCTTCTTCTTTCTCCTCTCTCCCTCCCTCCCTCCCTCCCTCCTCCCCCCT
>NW_021604656.1:2749717-2765697 GCF_004785775.1 Grammomys surdaster
CCCTCCCTCCTCCCCCCTCTCTTTCTTTCTCTCTGTCTCCCTCCCCACCCCGAGACAGGGTCTTGTTCTGTAGCCCAATTTGTCCCGGAGTCACACAGCCCAGCTAGCCTTAAACATGCAGTGATCGTCCTGCGTGACACTTTTTTTTTTTTAGAATTCCAGTGAGGTAAATACTGACTTTGTCATCACTCTCCCCTAAGTTGCTGAGAGACTGTTTCTTATTTTCTTTTTTCTGTTTGTTTTTGAGACAAGAGCTCACTATGTACCCCAGGCTTGCCTAGAACTCCAGGGAATTCTCCTTCTTGACAGGCAGGAACCGCTATATCTGCTCCTCTCTCTTTTTTAAAGTCTTCCCATTTAGATGGGTGAATTTTATTATTCTGTTTTCAAGTTTAATGACCCCATTTCTTGGCATGGCAGTTCTAATAACATGCTGTGTGTTTTTATTTGGTATTGTATTTTTCCATCCTATAGTTTCCATTTGGTTCTTTCCCATAACTTCTGTTTCTTTTTTTAAATGACGTCTTTAATTTTTTCATATGTTTTAAGAGTTTCTGATCATGGCACTTTTATGGCAGTTACTTAAAAAAAAATCAACATCTGGTTCCTCTCGGAACAGGTATCAGCTGCTCATTCTTCTGCATTTGAGTTGTGATTACCCCCCTAAGCCACCCCCCCATCATGGTGGTTCTTGCCATGACAGGTGATTTTTAAAAATTATACCTCCAACAGTTTGTATACAATGCTAAGAGGTTTCAAGTCCCACTGAAGACGTGTTTTAGCGGATGGCTGTTCTGTTTTGTCCTATGCATCTCAGGTCTGATTTGACAGCCGAGGCTCTGGTTCAGCTGTCGAGCACTGCTGCCCCATTTTAACCTTGCTTTCTCTGGAGCTGCTGGGCCTCTCGCCACTCCCTGGCCACCAGAGAGGCAGAAGGGTTCCCTCAGTAAGGCGACCTGGGTGCTCAGAGACTTGAGCCTCTCGACGCTTTCGACTGATTGGATGAGGCTCTTCAACAGCAAAGAGAGAGATGGGCTTTACTCAAAGTTCCAGTTTTAAATGTTAGTCCAAATCCCTAAACAACCTCTTAGACATACATAGGATGGTTCTTGACCAAATATCTGGGTACCATGTCCCAGTCATGCTGATATACAAGATTATCCAAAAACAGTTATTTCATTTGCCTGTTCCAAGGTATATATTATACTTGTCAGGAGGCCCAAGGACGGGGGAAGATAGGTCTATATCATTTCATCCTCTGTATACCCATCCATCTGCCTATCTATCCAGCTATCCATTTGTCTATCTATCTATCTATCTATCTATCCATCTATCTATCTAGTTATTTTTGAGTACATGTATGTTTTGAGACAAGCTCTCTCTGCATAGCCCTGGCTGTCCTGAAACTTGCTCTGTAGACCACACTGGCCTTGAACTCAGAGACCCACCTACCTCTGCCTCCCAAGTGCTGGGATTAATGCTGTGAGCCACCACATTCAGCTCTGTCTACTTATTCCCATTTGTTTGACTTGAGTTTTCATCTTTTGCAACGTTCTGCTGAGCTTGGGAGGGCCCAAAGGCTTGGCTGTCCCTGAGGTGGTTATTCTCACTTGGCAACTTGGCATGCGTCATATTCTCTCTCTCTCTCTCTCTCTCTCTCTCTCTCTCTCTCTCTCTCTCTCTCTCTTTCTCGGAAGCCGATTTTGAATGACTATGGCTATTAAGGTTTATTGAGATAGTCATATATCCTTTTCATCCCAAGCCATACATCTCTGTCTATGAGGACTTACCGAATACACTGTAAGGACTTCAAACTATCTTCGGCTTTGAGCCTAGGGCTATTGGATTCCTGGAGACTCCAAAGCCAATATAAGTTGTTCAGTGCAGGAGAAATGAGAAAGTATCCCCAGGCTAGTTAAATCCTTATAAACTGATTTGCTTCTTAATGGTGAAAAGCTAGTTAGAGCTGGAGTCCTTCAGACTCTTTGACAATTGAACCTTTATACTTCAGCTTAAGTCGCTGAAGAGAAGGAGGAGGAGGAAAAACAGATGTCTCCAGAAAAGGGCATGAGGGAGAGCGAAACACACCGCTCTAACCTCAACTTTATTTGCATTTTATATATGTTATATATTTCATTTTATAAAAACAGTCAAAACCCAAACCACAAGATTTCACAGATAAGAGAAAAAAGCTGGACTGGACTTAATTCAATATTCCAGAGAATGCTCTTAAGGGCGCTCGGCAGGCTGCGTTCTCGCCAGACCACGCTGCTGACAATTCTGGAAAAAAAAAAGTGACTCTGATTCACACCGGGACACCACATCTCATAACACACGGTGTGTGCAAGAAGCTGTAATTATGAAATGTTTGCGTTAAGTAACATGGCTGCCTAAACACAGATGGTCCTCATTGATACTAATTGGACCTGACGTGGCCTTGGCCTGCCTTGGAACAGTTGCCGGAACACGAAGCCCACTTGGGTGTGTGCTCTCTGAGGGCCTCTGTTTCATATCGCCTTCATTACTGGTGGGACGGAGCCGGGGTGGGGGTGTAGAGTTATACCTTAGCATTGGGCCCTCAGTCTGTCTCAGAACTTGCTGAAAAAGTCTTTTACCCTGCTTAGAAGGGTATGCTCCTCAGGGGCTGGCCATACACTTTTCTTCAGTTCTTTCTCATTTGATTTAAGAAGAATGGCTTCCCTACAATCCCTGCTCTGTCCCCCATTGTCCGAAGCGAAGAAAAGATTTCTATTCTTTTTACAAAACTCACGGGTATTTCTAAGATGTGCTATATCCCTAAAAACATCCACAAAAGAGCCCTTCTCTAGCTTTCTCCGAAGCTCTGGGTTTTACCCACTGACCTTCCTCCACTGGGAGCCTTCAGATGCGAACGAAAAGCCATTGCTGCAGAACCACTAATGGTGGCCACACTTTTGAGCATTCACTGTGCCTCCATACTGTCCTGAACAGGGACAAACGCTTGCAGATTTTCTGCCGTCTGGTATAGAGAAGCTTGTGGATAAAGTGAAAGAGTAGCCTTAGACATTGGATGAAAATCTCTGCCTCTGGCATCTTTCAGATAGATTTTTCAGAGGGGGTCATCAAGGGCTGTAAAAATACTGTGACCTGTTAGTGGGCCAATGAGAAGGCCAAAGCCTTCCCTTCAGAGCCTGCCTTGTAGAAAATGCATCTCAGAAATTCACCCCCAAATCTCCCTAGAGCTGTGCCTCTATCAGCCTCTGTATGTCTGTGTCTGCTTCTGTATGCTTATGTGTCTTTTTGTCTCAGGATTGGTTTATTCTGGTGAAAGAAGAAATCACCTAATTATTAATTAACTTCAAACCAGTGGACTATTGGAGTAAAAAGATGCTAGTCAAGTTGACACAAAGACTCAACTTTATGAAGCCAATAAATCACAGTTTTGGTGGCAGCATGGAGAGAGACGAAGGTTCCGATGAGAACCTTAGCCACACAGTCTAGGCCACAAGGAAGTGTGTGTTCCAGCCATCCTGGGTGTGGTACACACATGCACACTCATGCACACATACTCATGCACAAACACACACACACACATGCAGGCACATGCACATGAATTACATTAACCTTGAAAGCTCTGCAAGCTTTGAGCAAGAATGCTCCCCTTCATGGTAAGTGTGAGCACTCTCTACATTACTAAGGGCTCATGAGAAAAAAATATAGGGTTTTTAGAGAAATTTCCCCGGATTTCCTCTGCATTTGGGTTGTCTCACCAGCTTTCCCCTGGGTCTCAAGTTCACCCAAGTCTCCTCAGAAAAACTCAGTTGCCTGATGCTACAATCTCATGAACCGAATCTTCAAAAACAAATCTCTACGTCTGCCTGTCTCTGTCCGCAGTTCCCACGATCCTTCTACGAAGGAGCCTGAGTGACACACAAGGAGGCAAGGGGGAAGGAGGGGTTGTGCTAGACGGAAATATGAAGAATGGCATTGTGGTCACACTCCGATGTCTGCATAGGTTCGAGGGAGACAGCCTATTGGAAGGATCTAGATATGGTAAAAGTGCCATCAAAACAGCGAATTAGGGGTCAGCCTGTGCCCACAGCTCCATGTAGAGAACAGAGCAGTGGTTTGTAAACAAGAATCCATGCCCACGAGTTCTACTTTTATCTACTTTAACTAATTCTTCCCTCGTTTTGATCCTGCTGCAGGATGCCACAACAACGCAAAGGAGGCAGGGGTGTTTCTTGATCATTTTCCAAATGTCCTCAGAAACTAGTCAATAAAAATCACAGTCAGCCCATTTTGTAGACAGAACTGTGGTAGTCTTCACTCGGGAGATAAGCATCAACAAGACAGGTTCCTCGCTTTTAAAATGACTTCCTCCCAGAAAAGCGTTGAGGAGAAGGCGAGATTAGCAACTCTGGTAAAATTTGACAATCAGCTGTTGGTAGTTTATGCAACCCCTCGTGAACTTTTCTGTTTTCATTTTCACTTAATTCTTCCATTTTTATTTTATTTGTCATCGTCACCAAACAGTTACTGAGTACCAGATATTTGTGATGGATGAACGGTCCAAGGTACACAGGAATGGACGAACTGACTGGTGGATATTAGCTGGATCAACAGGTAGGTGATTAGTGAATATGACAGCTAGTTGGGTGGACGGAGTGATGGACTGATGGATAGATGGATGGAGGAATGTATGAAGAGTTGAACAGACGATTGAAGAATATCTAATGGAATGACGAGGCAGCTCTGTGATGGATACTTTATTTTGTTTTGGTCACCAAGACAATGTGTCTTTCTGTAGCCTGTGCTGATCTTGAATTCAAGATCCTCCTGGCTTAACTCCTGGTGCTGGGATTACAGGCATGAGTCATCACATCCATGAGTATGTTCGTGCATGCGTGTGTGTGTTCCTGTATGTGCTAGTGCACATACATGTTTACGTGGATATGAGCAATTATGGAGAGTCCAGAGAATAACCTTCGGTACCATTTTTCAGGAGCCATCCACCTTTTTTTTTGCGTGTGTGTGAGATAAAATCTGTCGATGGCCTGGAGTTAGCATGGAAGAAGGAAAAGAAACCAGAGACCAGGGCTTCATCGTAACCATTCAGAGATATTGAAATAAAGTGATTTTCTCCATTCGGTGCTTTATGTTGCTACCTCTGCATGCTTACAAGATAGAAAGAGATTATGCAATTCAGCTAAGTGGAGAGATGGTGGTGATGGTGGTGGTGGTGATGGCAGTATCCAGCCAATATTTTAAACTAACCGAAAAAAATTGCCTGGCATAGTTAGCAAGACCTCTTGACTTGTGAGTGGTTAAATTTAACTCTTACTGGGTTAGTATTTCATTGACTTTTGGTGAGGCAAGATTTAATATTTTTGAGTAAAACAGATCAATCTGCTTTTGCATGAAAACTGAGGATTTGTTAGCCATGAGATGACTCTTAGTAACCTGAGTTTCAATATTTTTATGTAAAGGAATTAAAAACATTTCAATCAAATTTCCTTCCGAGGAGATATAGACTTTCAAGTGATGGGGAGGTAGATCAGCAAAATACGCCAAGGGGCTTGCTGAGCTGAAGCTATTTTAGGAGAAAATAGATATTTTTCAGGGTTCATAGTGAAAGTAAAACACAGAATGTACTTAAATCTCAGTCCACATGTCAAGAAACCCGATCCCTAAGCCACCACCTTGCCTAGAATTTCAACATCATTTGGACCTCAGATGTAAGCCTAGTGGTTATGCCCAGTTAGGACTGTTTTTAACCTCACCTTTTCTGAATTATGTTAGAGATCACAACCAAGTCAAATCCATCTTGTGAGACTCTTGTGTTCAGCATCCTCCCTCACGGCACTCTCGGCCCAGCTCTCCTGGGATTTCCCACCCTCCATGGTCCCCGCCATTGTGACTGCCAACATACAGCCAAAAGGAAGATATATCACTCCAGAGATGAGACCCTAAGAGATGGTGGCTTTCCCCCTTGAAACCTTGTTTTCTGTCCCAGAGTACTCACCCTGGGCAAAGCAAGATGTAATCGTGCCCATGAGAGGCCCTCTTGGCAGGGATGGTGAGGATATCACAGGGAAGTTGTCAGAGTAACTGTGGCAGAAGCCGCTTGGCTCCTGTTGAGTCATTGGAGCGCCTTTAGTCACACTGACAGCTTCAACACACTTGCAAAGGAGGCCTGAGCCGGAATCACCCAGCTTGAGACCAGGAGATGGTGCCTGTTCTCCCTGAAGCTTCAAAGTGAGTTTTAAATGTACCCGTGGGCACCTAATGACAGCTTTGTCTCTGTCAGAGATTCTTTGACCATCTTTAGTTGAATATGTGACACCTGTCAGAAACTCAGGGTCTCAGAAACTTTTGTATTTATAGAATCTTCCAGGTTTGAATCAATGGGTTTTGTTTTTCTAACTTTTTACTGGGATATGTTCCCATTAATATATTTTTTTTCTGTTTTGTAAGCTATTTTCAAGGCTGTGACCTCACCCCCTCCCCAAGCTTATGATTTGGCAATCATCCAAGCTTTCAGTAATAATGTTTTCTTTACCTGGTGTGTATTTGACAGTTTTTCATTATAATTTCTGGTTTGACAAATTATTTTCACGGGTTTTCTTAGTTTCTAAATGTGTTAAATACACATGAATACATGTTTTTGCTTTTTGCTGCATTTTAAGATACCATGGTTAGGGTGGTGTTCTATTTGTCTTTTAGTATTTGGGAAGTCTTTCTCCGGGGCTTAGTTTCTGCTCCGTAGTTATAAGTGCTTCAGGTGCGCACGAAACATGATTCCATTGGTAGCATGTGAGGTTCCACAGATGAGCGACACCTCAAGCTTGCCCCCGCGTATGGAGCAGATCTTCTGTTTCATTCTTATTTTTTGTTTCTCAATCCAACCATTTCCGAGAGGACTATTTAAATCTGTACTTTCTTGTCAGTTGGTTAACTTCCAGCCGGATCTCTAATGGTCTCCCATCATCAAGCAACCACACACATTAACCTATTGAAACTCGGTTATGTTAAAAGTCAACATTGCTGGAAAGGATGTTAGATGACACATTCATCAGACCCTGGGAAGGATGGGATTGGTATCGCAGAACAAAAGACCTTTCTCACAATCTGAGTGGTGTGAATTCACTCTCATTTCTAAGTCCTCTTGTCCACAGGTCAGTTCCTCTCTCCTCAGACCTAACTTCATGGAGGTAAAATGTGAGCTCACCCAAATGGGGCAATCATTAGATTGTTGGAATCGTGATCTGGGTGCTGAGAGACACAAGGCATCATAATTGTATTGTTACTAGTTCATTTCAAAACAACATGAAACCAGGAGTCTCATTCTCTAGGGGGATCTGGCTTCCTGACTGTATCATACTTCATAGGAACAAATTCATTCAACAAGAAGAATTCTGGCTCCTAAATATTTATTTACAGGATTGACTGAGCTCACAGATCTACTTTCTGTGGGGGAAGCCTCTATGCAGCAAATTTAACACTTGGGTAAATCAGAGCTGACCAAAAATATTGTTCTCTGGGTCATCTTGCTAGTCCCGTTATTATTGACTCCAGAAATATCCACTCACTCTTAGTGTTTCATTGATTGAAAGTCTTCACTTTCTCCTATTGCACTTCAGTGTGAGGAGCTGTTTAGGTTAAAGAGGCGGAAGCATCTGACTTCTTAAGGCTGTTGGGAGACTAAAGGTTTGATTGTGTCTCTTCTCTTCTCTGGACCACTAGTGCTGGTTTCTAAAGCTCATAGGCATGCCAGGTATCCTGGAAGTTGTTGGTTAAGGGTAGTGAGCCAGTATGCACTTCCGGGTGTCCTGGGATCCACTGAAAATTACTCTGAGAGTCAGCTTCAGGGTTCTCAAGCAAGGACAAGAGAAAACAGAGGAGGTGGCTCGGAATGAAGAAGTGGGGCTCTAATTATCTTCAAATAAGTTGTTAAACAAAATGAACGGTGATTATCCTCAAATAAGAGGCCTCTCCAGCCCTCTAATTTGTGGGGCCCATTACAAAATCTAGTTTCTTTAGGGTCCTTGAAAAGAGGCTCTGTTCACTTAGGGTGATATAACCCTTAGGGGATGGCACAAAGGAATTAGCTAAAGCCATTAGGAATCAAAGGACTGAGACAGAGGTGGGAAACAGCGCCATGGCTCTGGAATTAACCACAGGCGCCATCTTCCTGGAGCCCCAGGGTCCTAAGGCAGGCTGTTGGTTTGTAGCTGGCCTCCTTTGCTCGGGAACCCACTGAGAGGCTGCCTTGCTCAATTGGTACATCGGTGACACACCTGGCTTAGGACTGCCTTCGCTCATAGCTTCTGGAAACACACAGGCTGACTCAGGAGGGTGGGGATAACTTCAACTATTCTGTCAACAGGCATTTCTTCAGGAGAGTAAGCATCTCTACAAGATGTTGACTGAACTCCGTTGAGCCTGCCGATATTGCCTGCATGCACAGAGAAGTAACTATTCTTTCTGGACCTTGATTCCCTCCATTTACGAAACAAAGAGAATGACGGCGCCCATCTTGTAATGGGACGACTGGAGATTTACTGCATCCGAATCTCAGTACAACGCAGAGCCTGTGAAGCCGCTCCTAGGGATAGCCCTGGGGTCCAGACAAGCCCCGTAGTCCAGACACCAGTTCAACACGTCTCTGATTCTCTAAGGGCAATCATGTGAAGGAAAAAGGGTCCCCAACTTCTTGACATGAAGAAATTTCAAGAGACTTGGGAATCCTGTTGACGCCTTCAATTAAGGATGTACAGGCGCTTACCAATAGAGAAGCAGGCGAGATCTAAGGTTTACACTGGGCAATCTGAGGGTATAAGGGTCTGCTGGCCACAGAGAAAGAATTAGAATGAAGATTATTGGCTATCGGGTACACATTCTATTATTATTGTTGTTGTTGTTGTTATTATTATTATTATTTATTGTTATTATATTTTTCATTATTTAAAACAATTTTAAATTTAAATATAATTTGATCATATTCTTCCCCTCCACTAAGTCTCTCTGTATCTTCCCTCACTCCCTACCCACCCAACTTTAAGTTCTGTCTCAAAAAAAAAAGAAACAAAAATCCAATATAACAACAAAACTCCCCAAAATCAATAAAGGAAAATAAAATTATATCCCCCCAAACCAAACCAAACCAAACCAAACCAAACCAAACCTAATCAAACCAAACCAAACCTAACCAAACCAAACCAAACCAAAGGCAACACCCTCACCAAACTGTAACCAAATAAAAGCACATACACATATGCACACACCCCCAAAACAAAAAACCAATAAAAATAAAAAAAATAAAAACAATCCTGTGTAGCCTTACTATATGTTGGCCGACTTCTTCTAAACAGGAGGCCTGTGCTGGAGTGGTTGATATTCCCAGGGTCACTCTACTGGAGTGATTGACACACCCAGTGTCACTCCACGGAGAAAGCTGCGTTTTCCTCTCCCAGCAGGTGTCAGTGAGTATTCAGTTACTAACCTTTTCACCATTCATTCTTAAAAAAAGGAAAATAACAAAATAAAATATAAGATGAAACAAAAGTATCACAGAGAAGTTGGGCAAGACAAACCAAGAGAAAGAAAATAGCCCAGGAGACGACACATGAATAAGAGACCCACCATTTGCTTCCTCAGGAGTCCCATAAAAACACCAAACTGGAAACCATTATCCATGTGCAGAGGACCCCGGGCAGACCCATGCAGGCAATGTGCATGCTGCCTCAGCCTCTGTGAGCTCACATGAGCTTTGCTCATGTTGTTTTAGGGGGCCTGGTTTTCTTGGTGTCCTTCACCCCTTCTGGCTCTTACACTCTTCCTGCCTCTTCTTCTGATGGGTTCTCTGACCTCTGAGGGGAGGGATTTGATGGTGATGTCCAGTTTAAGGCTCAAGGTTCCAAGGTCCCTGTCAGTGTGTGTAAAGTCTGCCTGTGGGTCTCTATATTTCTTTCCATTTGCTATGAGAGGAAGCCTCTCTGATGATGGCAGATCAGTGGTTTCACTGATCTGTGAATATATTAGAAAGCCATTAGGAGTCATTTTATCACTACATTTCCCCTCACCCCCCACCATTTTTTAGAACAATATTATTTGGTTCTAACCGAGGTCCCTGGGCTATCTACTCTCAGCTTCTTGACCCCAATCAGTGGTGGGCATGGGTCCCGTCTGGTGGAGTGGGCCTTAAGTCAAGTCAGTCATTGGTTGTTAGTCCCACAAGCTTTGTGGCATTGCCCTAGCATGTCTTGCATGCAGTACACCAGTAGATAAAGGTTTTGTGTCTGGCTTGGTGTTTATGTGTCTCCTTTGAGGGTCTGCAGAGTTCCTTCCTGTACCAAAGACACTAGAATGTAGGGGTGAAGGTTCTATGTACGTACTGACTTAGCATCAATGAGTTGTGTAATGTTGTCTTCAGTAATGAGGCCTTGCTGCCTGTTTATGAAGAGTAGCCTATAGTCTTGGCAACAGCACGGGTTGTTTGGGGATTCCCACGGGGCCCCTTTGACTAACAACTCAATTCGACCTAACTCAATCCTGATACTGGAAGCTGGCCAGCTGGTACAAATTCTAACCCCTGTTCTTCACTTCACAAGGTCTACCACCTTGGTCTCTCCCCATTGCAGGGTAGAGGATATTTATCTTCTGGTTTGATAAGAATTGATCAAGGTAATGGTTTCAAAAATGACTCAGAGACAGAATTAACCAATAAACAAGGGATTCTTAGCATAAAAGAAGCTAAATGCAAACCAAGACTGGGTATAAATTGAGATGACCTCATCTTTTTAGTGAGGACATATTCTCCTATTATTTGAGCTCAGATGCTCCGATGCACAGTAATAAATACATTTCTAGTTGCTGGCTCTCCTAGTAGCTTGAGCCTCTCTGCTTCTTCTGGGGTTATAGTTTCTCTGTCTTGAGGCAAGGGAGTGATCTCTAAGATGACTTCATTCTGAGTGACTGTGATCTAGTGGTTTGACTGGTCTGTAGGTGGGTGGGGACACATAAGCACGGTGCGTGAGTTATAAAATTCAACACGGGACTCTCTATCCATAGCACTGAACTACTTCAGGGAGAAAATTGTGTTTGCCTGCAATGCAGATCTCGCTGCTGATAATGGCTGAATTTTAATGGAGCCTTCTAGACCTGAATTCTTTAAGGAATGTTGAGGGGGAGGTACACATGATAAAACTGAGCAGGCATGTGAGGATCTGTTAGAATTTTGTAAAATGCAAATCAGACTGGCTGTGTCTAAGTTCCTAAATCAAGTTACAACAGCCTTGACACTCCCCAACCACAGCTATGACATGCCATCAGGTGGTAACTGCAACCACCTCACAAGTTCCGTAGATTTCATTTCAACTTCACCATCTGCATCACTGTCCAGCACCTTAAATGCTCCTGGTCCAGTGCTTAAGGAAGCTCAACATTCAGGTAGGCTGTGAATGGTCTCTGAGATTCATGGAGGATTTGTTGAGAAGAAGCAAAAGCAGGTATTGGTCATAGGCTGGGGAAGTAAACCCAGTTGTGGCTTTCTGGTGAAAAGCATGAAGAGCCAGCTCTGGAGACCCAGGCAGAGTTCCCTAGGGTCTAGTGAGAGCCCTTCACACACTCACTCCTCTTTAACCCATTCTCCCAGGGCACCCAGAGCAGGGTTCCCAACTCACTCACTCACCAGTCAAAAGCCTTCCAGGGATCCTGCTGCCTTTAGAATCAAGCCAGATCCTTAGGTTAACCCATAATACATTGCAGGATCTTCCTGACCCTCACTTCCACTCCAACTCCCTAGCTGCTTCTCTGGACAACCCAGACTTTCAGTGTCCCAGCCTCTCATAGCCGTGGGACCACTTTATTATGGCCTACTTTCTCTGTAAGAGAGCCAGGTCATTTCTTTACTTACTGCTCAGTTCCCTGAGCCCTGCAAAGTTCCCAGTTCTAGGGGAACATTGAGTAAAAAAAAAAAAAAATGTCAGCCCCTGGTGGGCTATTTAACCTCTCCGTGGGTCTTAGATTCTTTTGCAAACCTAGAACTGCTGTGAGAAGACAGTGTGATACCACCAGCTCACGCTGAGCGTGTGGCATGTGCCCAACACAAAAGGGCAAGGGCTTCCCCTTCTCCGTGTCCTTCTCTTCTCAGAAAAGCTCCTACTCACACCAGCGACAAGATAAAGCCAAGCTGGTGACTATGGAAGCTATGCCCTGAGAGGTTTAAGGAAGGTTATCTGGAATCCATTGGGAAGAAAACATCACTAGTACGTCTTTGTTCGTATGGAATGCCACTTACCCTGTTTCATAAACATTTTAAATTTCCATTATAGAAAAATAAGCGTAAACATCCACTCACCATCTTAACTATTTGAAATGCACAGTTCAATGGTACTAAGTTTTTCATATTTATATTGATGTAAACAGGCTCCACTGTTATCAGTCCAGAATGACTTTCCCTCAGCTATACCACGGTGCTTATCGAACAGCTACTTTGTGTTTTCTGCTTGTGACAGCCACACCGCTCTTCCCTCTGTCTCTAGACATTTGACTGAGTGCAGGTGCATTGTATAAATGGAGTCACAAAGTATTGGTCCTTCTGCATCTGGCTAATTGTGCTTCTTTCACAGAAGGTGTGACGCGGGCCTTTCCCTTTAAGAAAGAGTAAACAATGTTTCATGCCATGTGTTTGCATTGTGAGGTCTTTATTCACCAGAGATGGATGCTGACTGCCTCTCACTTGACTGCCCTGACTCTACTGTGAGCACAGATATGCAAATACTTCGGTGAGTGTGGCTTTCGGGTCTCATGGAGTTACCAGGTTACCTGTGACTCTGTTCATCTTTCTGAGGGAAAGACATGGTGTTTTCTGCGGCAGCTGCGTCCCACGTCACTCCAGCCAGCAGTGCTTACAGGTTTCAATTTAATTGACAATTTTTTCAACACTCACCATTTTCTATTTGGGGATTAAAATATAATAATCTTCCTAGCTTTTGTGACAGCCTCTACCTCCCAATCCTCTCACCCTCCCTAAAGTAACAGCCCAGACAGGAAGCCACCGAAGAGAACTCTTATAAAGTGTGACAGAGACACTGAAGTGTGGCTCTCCACAACTGATGGCTTTGTCTGGGGTGTGGGAGGGGAAGGACCCAGTTCTATTTCAGGGGCAGGAGGCCCCTGAGAGTTTGGCCATGCTCCAATGAGTACAGAGATAACACAAAGTGGACCTTTTGATTTTTTACTTCTTTTTTGCACATGGAGGGCCTCACAAGCGGGGAGGGCGAACATGGAAAGACTGGGAAGGGATTGTAATGGGGTACATGATGCAAAACTCAGGGAGAATCAATAAAGGTGCTATGTGAAGAAAAAAGAGAGGCATTCCAGAATTTTACTTTATTTTTGACTTTTAAACTTATTTCATTTTCTGTGTATGGGTGTTTATGTCCATGTATGTATCACATGCATGCCTGGTGCCCACAGAGGCCAGAAGAACGCATTGGACCACCTAGAAACTGGTGTAGCACTGAGCTACTCTGTGTGTGCTGGGACTAGAACCTAGGTCTTTCAGAAGAGCTGAAAGGACCCTTAACCACTGAGCCATCTCTTCAGCCTGAACATTCCCAGACCAGTCTTCCAAATGACTGTCTGAATGTACCGGAAGTATTCATTTAGGGTGTAAACTACTATAGTTGTGGAGATTAAAAAAAATCATAAAACAAAAAACCTCCATTCAGGCACCTGGTATTCTATTTGGGAGAGAGAGAGACAAGAAACAAATGTAAAGAAACAACAAGCAATGTGACTGTCCTGGGAAGATCAGAGAAGCCCAGGGAAGGAAGATGGAAGGGGTTCAGGGAGGTACAGGAGACCTGTCCTATGAAAGAGCGAACCTCACAGTTGGACTTGAGATTTGGCAAATTTCAGCAACTAGTCTGAGGATTGGCATCCGTATGCTTTTGAGAGAACTCAGTACACTCTGTGCATGTGATCTGTGTAGAATTTTTCAATTAAAACATTGGAAAAAATCACAGTGTGCTAAAATTTTTCTGAGTTCCTCAGCTTGAAAGGGCACCACGCTGTTGATCTTTCGTAATTCGGGAGGGCTGAGCTGTGTTGGTTCAAGAACACAAAAAGCTTCAAATCACAGCAGTTCGGAAGCCCCAGGGAACACAGCGCACCGCTTCCCGGGAGGCAATGCGTGTAGCTATTTCATCTACACTGTTGGGTTGGCTGTGGGGACGTTAGACTTTGTGCGGCTACGGAGTCCTGGAACACAGGAAATATTTCTTGCGGCCGCTCGGGAGACTGAGAACGAGAAAGGGGTTTTTCTTCTCCCCATGCCCAGCATTCTTTGCCCGGCATCAGCAGGCAGACCCAGGGGATGCACGGTTTCCTGAGGAGATGAATCACCGTAAGCGCGGCGGGGTCACGAGTGGGGCCAGGGCAGTCACTCAGAAGTTGTAATAAAGTTTGGAATCTGAAATAAAGTCCTTCCCGTGCTCAGGAAATCAAATGGCTGCCCACAAAGGTGTCTGTAGACAAGCTCTCTGCGGGTCACCAGCCTCCGCGTGCAGTGACCAAGTGACTCATTCTCCAAAAAGCCCCTCGGCTGCTGCAAATGATTTACCAGTGAGTCCCTGACAGTCACATAATGCTGAAAGACTGACCTGACAACAGAGACTGACTTCAGATAAGATCTGGCGGCTGGGGCTGGTGCAGGGGTGGGGCCAGGAATATTCGGGAGCGTTTCCTCATCAGAGAGTCGACTAGAAAGTCAGATCTGGTACCCACTCTCATTCACTCATGCATGCACGCATGCATTCATTCAACCATGAAGGGCTACTAGTATTGCCTTACTGTAAGGTTCTGGACAGTTTTGCAGGAGACATGGCGTTGTCCCTAGGGGCTCACGGGGTGCAGACAGGTAGACTAACCTGTCCACAGGCTTCTGCAACAGTGCCTCAAGTTCTACACTAAGGAATCATCTGAGGCTAGGGACCCTGAAGAAGAGCTTGAGAGTGTGCGGGGGAGACAATGGGGATCCACGGAGGTGAGATCTGGGGTAACTTGGGAGGAGCTGTGTAGAAAGACAAGTGTGACGTGAGATACGGGCGCACTGGGGAGGAAGTGTTGAAGAGAGAAGAGAATACGATTCGTGCCACAGGAAGTTGTCAAGTTCCAAGCTTCGAGCCAGGGAGACATGAAAGCATGCCGAGATGGGAGGGGCCGTGCTGAGAAGGGTTTTAGGATGTCTGGTTGGAAGAGTGGGCAGGCAGGATAACGCCTGGTAGAGCAAGACTCACGCAAGCTGGCTCAGGGGCAGAGCAAGGCTGGAGTGTGATGAGAACAGGGAGGTGGGCTTGAAAGACTAAGTCCTCATCAGCTTCCTACTGCCCCGACAAACAGCAACCAAAGCAACTTGGGGCGGGGTCGGGGAGGATGTATTTGGCTCACACTTCTTCATGACAGTCCAGCATTGGAGGAAGTCAGGACAGGGACTCAAGAAGGGCCGGAACCTGGAGGCAGAAGCTAATGCAGAGAACACGAAGGAGTGATGCTTACTGGCTTGCTCAGCCTGCTTTCTTGAAGGAGTGCTGCTTACTGGCTTGCTCAGCCTGCTTTCTTAAAGAACTCAGGACCAGTAGGACCCAGGGGAAACACTGCCCATAGGCTTGGCCCTACTATGTTAATCATCAGTCAAGAAAACACCTCACAGATTCTCCTACAGGACAATCTGATGGCAACATTTTCTCAGTTGTGTGGTTGTGTGTCCTTCTTTCCAGATAATTCTAGCTGGTGTCAGGTTGGCAGATAATCAATTAGAACAATGTCAGCAGGTCTTTAGAACAATGTCAACAGGTCTTGCTCTGTAATAATGGAGATGTGACTGAGAAGGAGAGAGAAGTATAAGGGTGCCTCCAGAGTTGATGTTGCCACAGAGGCCTGGGAAGTGAGAGAGAGAGAGAGAGAGAGAGAGAGAGAGAGAGAGAGAGAGAGAG
>NW_021604656.1:2765707-2772531 GCF_004785775.1 Grammomys surdaster
AGAGAGAAACAGAGACACACAGAGAGACAGAGACATAGAGAGAGATAGACAGAGAGAAAGATACAGAGAGACACAGACAGACAGAGGAGACACACACAGAGAGACAAAGATGCAGAGAGATAGAAAGAGACATAGTAAGAGAAACAGAAAGACACAGAGAGATAGACAGAGAGACACAGGCATAGACAGAGACAGAGGAGACACACACAGAAAGAGGAAGACACAGACAGACACAGATGAATAGACAAAGAGAGGACACACACACATGGGGAGAGAGAGACAGAGACACGGACAGAGAGACAGAGACACACAGAGAGAAACAGAAAGACACAGAGAGACAAATAGACACAGATATAGAGAGAACAGACAGAGGAGACACACAGGGAGATAAAAACAGACAAAGAGACAGAGACACAGACACACACACAGAGACAGAGACACACAGAGAGATAGAGATATAGAGACACAGAGAAAGAGATAGAGAGAAAGACACAGAGAGACAGATAGACAGACACAGACATAGACAGAGGAGACACACACAGACAGATAGGTAGACACAGAGAGTCAGACAAACAGATGCAGACATAGAAAGACAGAGACAGAATATAGTTTCAAAATGAGAAAATACAGATATTTTCTTGCCATCAAAGTGGTATCTGTTCCTTTCAGACAAAATTACAAGCTGCAGAATCTCTGCAGAAGAACTCAAAAAATCTTTCATTATTCTCCCACCCACAGTGTTCATAAGTTGTTATATTTAGAAACCTAATGATAGTCCCGTGTTTCCAACCCAGGGCATACAAATGAAGCCACAGGAAGACAGATGGAGTTGTCTTTTGACTTTATTTGCCAGCTTTGCCCCTCAGAACTTCCCAAATTACCTCAAAGCACCCCGGGGTTGGGAGTCTCATGTGAGCACACAATAGTGCCCTTGTGGTCTGTCATTTGGGGTCTACAGTGCTGTGTTCTGTTTAGGGAACAGATATAAGACAGGGGTCACCTTAGCTGTTGCTGTCCATGTCAGTGTCCACTGAAGCAGTGTTGACAACCGGGTCAGGAGTGTGACTTCTTGTCCCCCAGAAGAAACTAAAGGCATCTTGTACGTCCACAGCTTCCTCTAGGGCAACAGTCCTCAACTTTCCTGATGCTACAATCCTTTAACACAGTTCCTCATGTTGTGGTGACCCCTAACCATAATATTATTTTTATTGCTACTTCATAACTCTATCTTTGCTACTGTTATAAAGCGTAGTGTAGACATCCGTGTTTTCTGATGGTCTTAGGCAACTTCTGTGAAAGGGTCATCCAACCCCCAAAGGGTTGAAACCCACAGGTTGAGAACCATTGTTCTAGGGCATAACATTATGAAAAGGAACTGGCCAGGCTTCTCCCCTCCTCCCACCCCCACCCTGCCTTCTAGGTCTGTGCTGCCATGGCGAAGGCCCTTGTGTAGCTCCCCAGGGTTTCTGCTGAGCCCCCTTGCAACACTATGGGAGACAGACACTAGGGAATGGTCTGGGAAGAGAGCAGAAGATAGAAAACGGGACACATTGAGTGTATATTTTGGAGTCAGTGCTGATTGAACTGTCACCGAGTGTAGTGAGAGACTGGGATGGATGTCTTACGGGTCCTCCTTCAAGCCCAGGAATGGAGCAAGCTCACGAGATAAACTGCAGAGCTGAAGAAAATAATGCAGGCAGCGTTTCCATCTCTGCTTGCCTCTGTCCCTTCTGTTGTCTGCCCATTTCTTCCATGCTGTTTGCTCTTTTAATAATGCTGCTGTTAAGCATGTCAGGTAGGCTCCGGCTTAATCCTAGTCTCTCCTCCATCTGCCAGTGTGATCCGGCTGATGCTCACTGAGAGCTTGGCTTTCTTGCTTACACTGTCCTCGTTTATATCTCTATGAATGTGAAACTTCATCTTCAAATGGACCTGTACACCACCCTGCGTGGCAGGATGGAGTTTATCCCCACGTTCGAGATGCTCTATTTCCCACGTATTTCTTTCCAAAAGCTAAGGTGTTTTCTCTGTCTGTCTTTTCTTTCCCTGCAACTAAGCTGGCAGGTTTCCTCATCTTTCAGCCTCTCTGTGATGTGACAATAGTCGCATGACCAGATGATGGAGAAGAATCAGCAGGGTAAGCGTATTTCCCCATTCACTTTGTTCTTCGGGTGACTGTACTCAAGCCCGTCCTTGTGGGCGACATGATTGGTCTTGGGTCATAGGAATTCAGATGCCATCAGAAAGCATCTAAGTGGCCCCTCAACCACTCTCCCCTTCAGCCTTCTTCATGTAATACAGGATCTGAGGGTAATTTTGTATGCGCCAACGTCCGTTCTATATGTAGAAAATACTTTCATTTAGCACCACGGGAGTTTCTGATCTTTGCAGTATGAACACATTTATTTTGAAAGGCTGATGAAAACATAAAGTGTTATTTTTGGAGTGGATAATATTTTGTTATGTGGATATCCCACAGGCTGCTTACCCATTTTTCTGCTGATGGACATTTAAATTGTTTCCACATTTTAGATTCTAGGATCAATGCTGCTGTGCATATACACGGTGAGTTTTTGTGTGGACAGGTATTTCCAAGTCTCTTAGGAACCACTGTCCTTTGAATATAATTTATGTCCTCAAAACTCATCTCAAAGTTTGACTGCTATTCTGGTGTTGCTGACGGGTAGGTTCTTAAGGAGGTCATTAGAACATTAGGAGGGGCTAAGAGCCTTCTTCTAGGACTGGTTGTCCCTTAAAGGATCATGTGAGTGGTCACCTTTAGTGTGACTTGATTAGTTACCTCAAGAGTGAGTTGTTTTCAGGCAAATGTTTCCTTGTACTCTCTCCTTCAAAACACCTACC
Organism: Grammomys surdaster; assembly: GCF_004785775.1. NCBI lineage: Eukaryota > Metazoa > Chordata > Mammalia > Rodentia > Muridae > Grammomys > Grammomys surdaster. The sequence goes on from NW_021604656.1 coordinate 2,768,570, forward strand.
TGCCCCTCCACTTCCCCAGGCTGGGATGATGCAGTAGAAAGCCCCTGCCAGAAGATATTCCCGGACGTAGACTTCAGCTATTAAAGCTGTAAGATGAATACCTGTCCCCCTTTACAAACTAAAGAGGGGGTAGCACAGAATACACCTAGGAGCAGCCTTTCTAGGTCATGAGGTCACTTTATGTTTAACCTTGAACTGGACGACTTTTCCATACTGGAAGCTTTATTTTATGTTCTTACCTATGGTGTGTCCAAATCCCAGTTACCCCTATGTTGCCACTAACACATTTGGCTCTTAAGTTGGAAAGCCTGCCAATAGCTCTTGGATTTAAGGAACAGGTGGTAGTAACTTGTAGAGATAGCCATGTCACTCCATGTCCAGCGTCAGCTCAGATGCTCTGTCATTTTGGGCTTGTTGCTGGGAAAAACACATCACTCACTCTGTGCAGGATGCATTGGCAAATGCCTCACAGCTCTGGTGCCTCCAACACCTCGCAGTCTCCAGCACCATTCAGACTTCCTTTGCACAGCTCAGCTTCACACCGCTCCTGCATCCTATAGGTCTCTAAAGCTAGCACCATGTGGATGACACTAACCAGTTCTGCTCCAGTTTCAGATCCAGCAGAAAATCCCTTAGGCATTTTTCTTTCCCAGTTATGGAAGCTTAGCTGAGTGGGGTCTTGCCCCGAGGCTATCCCTTCCCTTTGTTCCAATGCAGATCTGAATGTGACAATTACAGCCTTTCTTCCAGCACGGGGCTTGCTGTAATATTTAGTGTGGGGCATCCTCTTCCTTGCCAAACTGTACATTTTGTATTTCTTTCTGCCTCATTTGCTCTTTTTCATTGTTGACTTGCACAAGGGTGATTGTGAATGACTTCATGCGTGACAGAGTCAATATTAGGTTGTCTTGAAATCTCTTCTGCTGAAGAAATGAGTCCATTACTTTTTAATTGAGCTTCAGGCAAGCTCTTTGGATGTGGGCAGAAAGCAGCCACGTTCTTTGCCAAAATATCACATGAATGCTCTTTAGCACAGTGGTTAATTTTGCTCCCTCTGAAACCTCTTGAGCTCAGCGTCCATGTCCCACATTTCTCTCAGCACTATTGTCTTCCAAACTCCTACTAGGATGGTCCACTAAGCTCTGCTTACAAGGTTCAGATGTTTTTGGTTTTTTTTGTTTTGTTTTTTTTTTAGTTTAAAGTCACAGAATCTTCTATAACCCTCAAGAAACACGGTCAAGCTCTTCACAGCAGCAGGCCACTCTCTGGTGTCAGCTTCTGTATTAGTTATGTTTGTTGTTGCTGTTGTTGTTGCTGTTGCTGTTGTTGTGATAAAACAACTGCGAACGATCAAGGATACTTAAAGAAGAAAGGGTTTCTTTCAGGCTATGGTTCCAGAGCAATAATAGTCCGTGATGGCTGACAGCTGAGGCAGTGGCTGAGCGCTCGCACCATGAGCCTTGAACAGGAGGAAGAGAGGGAAGACTCAAAATGGCGCAGGTCCTTTGAGCTCTCCAAAACTGTCTCCAAGGATATACTTTCTCCAGCAAGGCCACACTTCTTAAGCCCCCCCAAACAGTCACCAACTGGGGACCAAGTATTCAGGTGCCTGAATATGGCAGGCATCTCATTGAAACTGTCACATTCTACTCTCTGCACCACACAGCCTCTCCTCCCCACTTTGACAATAGTCTTGTGGCCATATCATAATTAAAAAAGATGAAAAAGATGTCTGACTCAAACTCAAAAATCTCCATAGTCTCCCAGTCTCCACGATGTTTTAAAGCCCAGAGTCTATTCTGAGGCAACATCCTAACTATAAACCCCTGTAAAAAAAAAAAAAAGCAGATCACATACTTCCAACATACAATGGCACAGAATATATATTACTATCCCAAAATGGAGGGAAGGGGCCATGGGGAGGAATGTTGGACCAATGCAAAATGGAAACTCAGCAGGGTGAACCCCAAATAAGTCAAAATGTTTTAAGTGCTAAATAAAAAAAAATTGATTTTTTTTTTTATCAAGAGAACCTTTATTTTTGAAAAGCAGACAATAACTAACTATCTGAGTCAGGGTTTCTATTCCTGCACAAAACATCATGACCAAGAAGCAAGTTGAGGAGGAAAGGGTTTATTCAGCTTACACTTCCACATTGCTGTTCATCACCAAAGGAAGTCAGGACAGAAACTCACACAGGGCAGGAACTTGGAGGCAGGAGCTGATGCAGAAGTCATAGAAGGATGTTACTTACTGGCTTGCTTCTCCTGGCTTGCTCAACCTGCTTTCTTATAGAACCCAGGACTACCAGCCCAGGGATGGCACCACCCACAATGGGCCCTCCCATCCTTAATCATTAATTGAGAAAATGCCTTACAGCTAGGTCTCATGGAGGCATTTCCTCAAGGGAGGCTCTTTTCTCTGTGATAACTCCGGTTTGTGTCAAGTTGATATACAAAACCAGCCAGTACACTAACTAACTACCTAACTAAGTAACTAAGTAAGTAACATCAGTTTACTTAGCTTTTAGCCAAGAAGTCTAAATCTGTCAAGCAGAATTTGAATCGACATTATTAACTTTCGACTGCCAGCCACAACCCCAAACTGTGAGGAAAACAAGCCTAAAAGCATTATTTAATCTGTACACTCTAAAGGCTTAAAAGACAACCTTTGGCTTCCATCTTGTTTAACTCACAGTCTCTTCACTGTTGCACAAGCCAGACTAGATGGTCACTGGCTTCCAGGGATTCTTCTACTGTCTTCTGACGATAGATGTGCTGCAACTGCAGACACAAGGATTTGAACTCGGGTCATCAGGTTTGTACTGCAAGTGCCTTTCCCTACAGGGCCAACTCCTGCGCCTGTTATAAAAACATGCTCTCTGTATTACCCTGGAAATGCTGCATTGCTGGTTAGATTCCTCTTCTTGGGTGTCGGACGAAAGAATACATGGGCAAAATGAAAGTAGCTGGGCAAGGCAATTCTTTCTGAAAAAGGCTGCACCTAAACCTGAACTGGGCTGGCAAGCACACAGGATCAAGATGGACTCCATGATTTATCCCTGACATAGTCCGTGAATAAATCTCCTCCTGTTGGTGGGAGCTTAAATTCACAATCTGACAGAGTTGCCTAATCAGCTCAAAGGGGAAGGTCATTCCTGTTTAACTACTTGTGGTAGAAAAAAATTCTTGCATTAAGGTAGCTTAAAGTGTTCAAACGTAGCAAATCCACGTGCTTGTCTATACCACGGATGGGTGGTTCTCAACAAAGGCTGCAACCAAGTTCTGTATCCCTCACTTCTCAAACGATTATAATTTTTCTTCCGATCTTATCAAACTGATCTAACAACTAGAAAACCAGAGTGATAAAGTCATACAACAATAATCTTTTTTTTTTTTTTTCAAAAAATTGAGGCAGGAGCAGGGAGGGGAACAAAGAAAGAACTCACATTGCTACATCATTTGAACTTGACTGTTATAAAAATCTTAACTGGGTGTTTTCCTAAAACTGCAGGGGCTGTGTAAATTACTCAAGAAATCATCACCAGAGAGGCCAGAGCAGGGACGCACGGTGGCAGGTTGCAGACAGACAGACATGGTGCTGGAGAAGGAACTGAGAGTTCTATATCCGGATCCACAGGCAGCAGGATGAGAGAGACATTGGGCCTGGTTTGGGCTTTTGACACTTCAAAGCCACCCTTCAGTGACACAGTTCTGTCAACAAGGCCATACTTCCTGATAGTGCCACTGCTTGGTGACCAAGCGTTTAAATCTGTGAGCCTATGGGGAACACTCCCATGTAAACTACCACAAAGTGTTATTTTATAATAGATTTGGTTTGCATTTACTTAATAGCTATAAGGCGCATGTATTATTTCTGTTCCTCCTTTGTTTTAAGAATAAAATCCAAGGACTTAAAGATACAGGGAAGTGCTCTACCAGTAAGCTCTATTCATTCATATA
>NW_021604656.1:2772931-2861870 GCF_004785775.1 Grammomys surdaster
TATATATATATATATATATATATATATATATATCCCTCTGTATTGCTTCTGCCTCTAGTTTCTCAGCTAGATCAAGCATTCTGTTTAAACTTCTGTGTGTGTGTGAGCATGCATGTGCACACATGCATGCATATGTGTGAGGACACATGCACACGTCAAGGCCAGAGGCCCACATCAAGTGTTTTCCTCAATCACTTGACCATCTTATTTTTTTGAGACAGATTCTCTCAACAACCCTGAAGTTTACCCTTTCAACTAGACAGGCTGAGTAGTGGGGCCTAGGGCTCCCTTTGTCTCCTTCCCCCTCAGCATGAGGCTAACAGGCACTGGCCACTTTGGATCGCTTTAAGGTGGGATCTGGGAGACTCACAATCAACATCCTCATGTTTCCACCTCTGTGGCCCAATGTGAAGTTCTTACTGCCTTTCCTGAGGGACCTCCCGCACTCATCTGGAGTCTATGGGAGGGCAGGCATCATGTGACACATGCTCTGAAGTACATTTCTGATGCCCTGTAAGAGCCCAGCAGAGAGATGACGTTCAAGAACAAGAGTTGGAACAGTGATCATGTTCCTGAGAATGTTCTTCACAAAGTCATCTGAGCACCCCAACCACAGGGAGGGGTGCCAAGGGGAAGCTTCCCCGTCCTGTCCCAGGCTTCAGCCCTAGGACATTATGAATTGGTATCTGTAAAATAAGTCGGGCATTGTACTCCTTAAAGTTTAATGGGGAGCTACCCTCACCCCCTAACTCCCAGAGAGAGTGGATGCGTGATGCTGACCCAGATTCCTGAGTTTCTAAAATGTCAACTGCCCCGGCCCTCGGGGATTCGACGAGACCTTAGGGAAGGGAGTGAAAGAATGAAGGGACAAGAGACACAAGGAATGAGAGCAAGTCTGGGGTTCTGATCAAGCTCTGAAACTTGAATTTCGGGTGCAGGTTATAAAGACACAGCAAACCGGGAAGTTTGGGTGAGGGTCATTGCTTAGGGCTATCCCACTATTGAATGCTTATTGGCCTAGACCATCCCATTGTCGTAACCAGCTCCCAGGAAATGCCAGGCGTTCTTTAAGTTCCTGGAGCCTGAGACCCGTGAGTGTCCTTTCTTAACCTTGCACTGACTAGGCTTTCTAGAACAGCGGGTAGTTTCCTAGGTTCTCCTAGGACAGCAGGTAGTTTCCTGGGTTTGGCTCCCAGCAGTCAACTACGTGGTGGCCACTCTTTTGCTTTGTTCTGTTCTCTCCTTCCTCCCCTAGTCCTGCAAAGGTTCAAATTCTACAAACAGTTGAACAAATTGAATGAGTAATTGCAGAAGCCCAGCCTTGAGCCCTGATGGCCCCAGGACTGAGGTCCCATGAGACAATTATTTGCTGGCACTTTGGTTAGATCAGATAGGGCACTTTGATGACGGGCATTCCCTGGCCACCATTGTTTGTGACACAGTTTCCTGAACACGTTGGCCTTTTTTTGGGAATCTGTTCTCCTCCGAGTTATTTGCTCCCCAGGTTTGATTCAACACAAGGAGCTGGAAACCTCCAGCTACTGTTTGTACAGCTGGTGTTCGTGGATTGACGAGATGGCTTCTAAGTCTATTACACTGCATTCGGTAGTATCATGAAAGAACGAACAAAGAAGTTCAGAACATTCTTTGAACAAACAAAATATTCAGCACAGCACACTACCACCCAGACTAGACTAATAAGCTAGGGTGCTGAGGTCAAAGTTATTGAGATGCCTATTTTAAAGAAAACCACCCATGTATTCGTAAGATAGAATTCTTATTTAGCTGTCTTTTAACCTGTGGGTGTTTTAAGGCATCTTCTGTGGACAATTGAATTTTGGGGGCAAAATTAGCTAACTGTCGGCTATTTTCTAACTGCAATACAATTTAAAAAAGAAAACACTCAACAACTTGTGTTCATCTGGCAAATTTGGCACAAATGGCTTAAGCTTAGGTAACATCCTGATGCCAATGGCCAATGGCCAGGTTGCTGCAGAGATTGTGTGTGTGTGTTACAGAGGTGTGACTGTTACAGATGCACATGGAATCCATTTGTGTTTCCCTCCTGACTTCAGTATAATCCCCATTAATCCCTCCTCCATCAATGTCATTGTTTGTGATGGTTGGAATGTAATTGGTCCCCAAAGGCCCATAGCGAGTGGCACTATTAGGAGGTATGGCTTTGTTGGAGGGGGTATGCCCTTGTTGGAGGAAGTGTGGGAGTGGGCTTTAAGCCTCAAGCCATACCCAGTGGGGCAGTGTCCTTCTGTTGCCTGTGGATCAAGACATAGAACTCTCCAGAGAAGAAGGAGGAGGGGTGAGGGGATTGGGGGTTCCGGGGTGGGTGGGGGATGGGGTAAGGGGACAACATAGGAAATGTAAATAAAACATCCAATAAAAAAAAAAAGAACTCTCAGCTTCATCTCCTGCACTATGCTAGCCTTGATGCTGCCATGCTTCCCACCATGATGACAATGGACTAAGCCTCTGAACCTATAAGCCAGCCCCAATTAAATGTCCCTTTAAAGAGTCGTCATGGTCATGATGTCTCTTCACAGCAATAAAACCCCAATTATGATACTATTCAATGTCATTTCCCTATCTAAATTCCAATGGATTGGCTGGCCTTTGAAAGTTAGAAGCAAGCTCTGAAGCTGCCCTCTCCAAAGTCATGCTTTTTTAGGTGCGTATTTTGTAAATGTGGACCCTGAGTCTTCAGCAGTCAGGGAGTTAACCATGTTGATCAAGCTGCAAAGGCCCAAAGCTGATCACCTGTATGATGCCTCCTTCAGGTTCTGCCCCACCTCAGATTCTGGTTGTCCTTAAGGGACCAGTGTCCTCACTGACATGAAAGCATCTACTCAGTAAAAATGCAAAAGTGTAACTAAGCAGGTTGCTCCCCAGAACAGATTCAAAAAATGTGTCCACTTTATAGCCCATGCCTCTAGAGAAGGAGAATTCTCCTTGGTTGTTGGTAAGGTTCTCTAGTATTCATTGAGAATTATGCCATGTATTATTTCAGCTGGTTCCCCCTCCCCTACTTAATAAAAATGGTATCTGAATGTATTGAAAACCTATAGGTGATCATTGGTGTTTGTGTCCTCCAGGTTTTTAGTCCCCACTTCTTTAAGAGCCTGGAGCTGGAGCTCTTTCTGGAGATAGTTGCCTGTGGCCTTGGCCAATAGAATGTGATCTTTAGGAATGGCTTTTTATACCATGATCCCTGTTCTTCCTCATCTACCAGCTTCAAGGAAAGAAATATTGGGCTCTAAAGGAACATGACACCCATGATGCAATGGTAACAAGACTGTCTTAGGTTATCCCTTACTGAGAAGAAATACCATGGCCAAGGGAACTCTTATAAAGGCAAACATTTCATTAGAGCTGGCTTACAGTTTCGGAGGTTTAGTCTATTATCATCACAGAGGGAAGCATGGCAGCGTGCAGGCAGACGTGGTGCTGGAGGTGTCAAGAATTCTACATCTTGATCCGAAGGCAGCCAGGAGAAATAGATGTATTTCACACTGGGTGTCACGAGCATTTGAAGCCTCTAAGCCCTTCCTCCAGAGTTGTACACTTCCTCTAACAAGGCCACACCTCCTTTAATAAGGCCACACCTCCTAATACTGCCACGCCCCATGGACAAGCATTCAAACACATGAAACTATGGGAGCCAAGCCTACTCAAACCACCACAGGAACTGACTTGTTATAGCAGCCAATGCTACTCCCTTTGCTAACATCATGGTCACTCTTATGAGCAGCTGTTAATGGGTTGACTCCCATTCTTACATGTATTTTTATTCTTTGTAGGTGAGGAGATTTAATAATGGGGGTAGAAGTTTAGTGGTTTACCCAGGTTCTTTCAGCTAGTGACAGAGGGGGCTTTGGTGTAGGAAGTCTGGTACCTGTATCTGTCCTAGGCAGTATCCTGGAGGCTTGGGTCATGAGGAGCTTAAGATGCTTTTCTGTTTCCTTTGGAGTATTCATCCTTCCTCCCCGCTCCTCTTCCCACCACTGATTTTCATCATGTTCACTATATATCTTCCATGTGGCGTGAGCTACGCCATTCACCCTCTGAGACTATCAGGATGAATCAGATATGGTTCCTGCCCTTACGAAGTCTCTGCCTGGTGGAGAAATGAGAGAAGATAAAGGGGTGGCAGGTTTGCCAAGGGCTCCAAAGGGATAAACAGATGACAGACAAGATTACTCTATCCAGTTGGGGCCATGTAGAGACCGTAAAACTAAATCTTGAAGGCAAAGAGATGCTGGCAAGCCAAGGGCATGAGTCAGGCACTGCTTGAAGAAGGGCATGGAGGCATTAAATGTCTACAGATTTATTGCTTTAGGGAGGAGGGAATAAATTATCAGGGCAAGATTAAGAAAGATAAAAAATGATGGGTGATGGGGAAATGGGAAGAAGATAGGTCAGAAGGGCTTAGATTGGCAAGTTAAGAACGTTCGGTTTAGTCATGGAAGCAGCATCGGAGAAACTGTGGGTGTGGGTTGCCAAGGAGAAGGGCATATGAATGGTACATATCGTTGCTTTTCTGTTGGCCTAGGACATACAGAACCGGGTAGCCTGAAGCCTCAGGCCAATGCAGGTGCATACGGGGATGCGTCCCCAGCTCTCCTGCCCTTCAAGGTAAGTAGCTAGCTAGAATCCCTCACATTCTCTTAATACAAGCCCTTGTTTATGATAACAGTTTATCAACGAACACAAGGTAGTTTATCATTCCTCCTCAAGAGCCTTCTAAAAACAGATCAAGAGGAAGTGACAGATTCAGGGGCCAGCCTTCCCATCCGGCTCCAGATAGCAGCTCTGCAAGGAGGTCCCACGGCTTGGCCCAGAATGAGGCCAGCAAGTGGTCACTGCCCCAGTCAGTGCCTTTGGGGGAATGTTTAAAACAACAGACATGGTTTTCAAGCTCCAGAGTCAGCTCTTGGTTTCCAGTATCCTAACCACCTTGGGGAGCTCTCCTTTCAGTTTGGAAACTGAAGACCATGACCTAATACTTCAGCATTGACTTCTAAGTACAGAATGTACAGGGATACAGTCACTGTCAGCAGCAGCATCTAAGGGCAAAACTAAACAAGCTCAAAGGAAGTAGCATTCCCATGATCATCTCAGACCCTGCTCATCTTCAGCTGTTCTTGGAATCTACAACTCTCTGATATGGAAGGGAGGTTGCAAAACTCTGGCTTCTTCTTGGAGGTGAATTCCCCAAGAAGGGTGATCAGAGGCTGTCCTTCCTGGGGCCTGTTAGGAAAGTCACACTGTATGAATCTCTCCTACTGAAATTGCTAAGATGTTCACTCTGTGCAGGACAGACACCTGTGTGTCTTGTTGGCTTTGGATTGGAAAGAACTACATAAAGCCAGGAAGCAAGAGGCCTGGAGGATCACTGGATGTTCCTCCTACCAGATAGCTGTCATTCTATCACACTGATACTTGCTAATTACCTAAGCTTCCTGGACCTCCCCATCTTCCTCTGGGATATAGAGGAAACCATTCCTTCATTATAAGGGTGACATGTGGCATTATCTACAAAACGATCCAGCTGAATTTGAGCCACATAGATGTTACATCCTTTCTCATTTGTTGGATGCAGGTGTAGCCTACAATCCTAGATGTAATCATGCTTAATTTTAAACAGGGAAATCCTCGTATTCAGGATACACCTCATCCCACATGAATCTAATACTTTATACTTTTATCACCGAGCAATTACACAAGCAATGGTATAGATCAAGAGACTGAGGGTCTCCTGTAGTGGCATATTTTCCCTGCAAGTTGGGAGGAGCTAAGGTGGGAGGAGTAAGGAGAGGAAGAGGAGGAGTAAGGAGAGGAAGAGGAGGAGTAAGGAGAGGAAGAGGAGGAGTAAGGAGAGGAAGAGGAAAAGAAAGAGGAGAAGAGAGGTGAGGGAGAAAGAGAGAGATGTAGGAGGTGCCATGGATGATCACACATGTACTGACAGCAGTCCTGGGTAACAACTTATATCTAGGTTAGTTAATTGGGAAACATCGATAATTATGTGGGCATATTGTTATTGAACATTACCAAATATATAAAGCCTTTGATTGATATTTAAGCATTAGAGTCACACTTCCTACTGGGCCTGCATGGATGGCGGGATGGTCGGGGCACAGCCCAGCCCTGAAGAGACAGCATGGAAGATCAACAGAGCCATCTCCCACGCTGGTGTCTTGTGGGTGGCAGGGCCAGTGTCACTGGCCACCTGAGTGGACTGCCTGAGCTGAGCAGTGGTGGTACACTGCCGCTGCTTCTGGCCACAGGCCTAAGCTAGTCTGGAGCATGGCTGCTGATTAAGAAAAGCCAGATTGAATGCCACCATTTTAAATAATTACTTTAATAGTCTTCTACAATGATCTACTTGTCTAAGTCCATTTCTGGGCCAAGTCTACAGTGGCCTCTTTGGTTACTTATTTGTCCCAGTTATTTGTGAAGACCCAGCAAGGCTGTCTTCAAGAATGTTTCCTTCCAAGCAGATGCTGGGCCCTGGCTACTCAGCTCACATGCATCATCTCGTGGCCTTATTACTTGAAGCACTTGGGACTTCTGCCCAGAGTTCCATGATGCCACAGCTATGTCACTGCTCTCTCAGTTCTCAGTCAGACTCTTTCATCTCCTGTGCATGCCTAAAAAGAAGAGAAGCCTCCCATCTGTCTTAGTTGACAGAAATATAGAGGCAGCAGAGGTTCTTGGCCAGGAGCACAGCCAGATTTTCCATGGGACTGTTCACATCTGCATTAGCACTGGGAAGTCACTGAGAGGCTTTAAAGCAAGCTCTTTGTGTCTTCCTGGCCAACTTGAAAGTAAGAGGATGGTTATAGGAAGATAATTCAACCAACCATGCATCAGTGACGGCTAATCATGCTCAACTTGGTCAGACTTAAAATCACCATCAAAGCACACCCTGGGTTTGTCCATGATAGTGTTTCCAAAAAGATGTCACCAAAGAGGGAAGACACACCCCCAACATGCTCCTTAGTGTGGGCACCATAATCTCACAAGCTGGGGTCCCAAAAGGGACCTAGAAGGGGAATGTGAGCTGAATCCATCTCTCTCTGCTTCCTGACTGAGGGTGTACAGCTGCCTTGTCCCATGCCTTCCCAGCTATGACGAATGCTACTTCTTAAATGACAAGCCAAAGAAACCTTTCCTCAGGTTGTATGTAGCCAGTCAGGCATTTGATCTCTCATCTATGAGAAACGTAAGAGTCATGATGGAACATGCACAGAACTTTTCTTCCCATTATTTTCTTTAAAAATCAAGTACTTATACATACTTACATTGTGTTGTGTATTATGAGGAAACTAGGCATGATTTAAACCATAGTGGAGGATGTGCGTGTATTCTATGCAGTGCATACCATTTTAGATAAATGGTATCTTTAGGTCTTGAATATTGGCTGATTTCTATTTCTGTAAGAAGGTTCAGCAATCAACCTTCCATAGATTCTGAGAACAGCTTTGTGAATTCCATCGAGAGAGAGGTATTACAGGGCTGGATAGCTCAGTTGGTGGAGTGCTTGCCTAGGATAGCCAACCTGCTGAGCAGCACCAGATATGTAGCAATGTGTCTGCCATCTACAGGAGAGTGTTCCTGGTTGCTATTGCCTGTGCAGTGTATTTGAGTTTGAGGTCATCCTGCGGTACAGGGGACTCTAGCTACACTTTTTAAAGAAAGTATACAAATACTCTGCTGAGAAAAGCATGCTCTTTTCTTCCTTGAATCTCGAGAGTCCACTTTCTCTGAGAGTTCATGCTAACTTGTGGGACTTACATTGGAATGCACATGTCTGTGCATGCGCAGTTGTGAATATGCCATGCTTAGATAACAGAATGGCTGGCCAAGGGGAGAGAGGACTTGCCATCCATGACGTGGAAGACAGACAGACAGCTCTGACAACACTGACAGCTCTCACAGCAAGTAGAGCAGGCTATGCCCCACTCGCCTTGTAGTTTTAGATGTGTAGGTCTACCACTGCCTCGTTGATAACTAAACCCTCCAGGAATGGTCTTGAGCCAGAGATAGAGTCTTGAGAAGGTGATATTACACAGGGAGGGCCAACTGGTGACTGAATTTCATTGATAACTTGGAGAAACACACAAAGCATGTGCTGATGGTGAGAGAATGGAGAAATCAACTTGGCTGTTCATGGCCAGCTTGAAAAAAATAGAAAAGCAACAGTAAATTGGAGTATATTAGAGGAAGTAAGAGTAACTTTCAGTCCTGAGGTGTTTGTTTGACAAAGCTCATCTCTAAGAGGAATCAGCAGTCAAACATGGGACTTTCCAGAGGTGATATCAGGACTGGGGGGGTCGATGCTACTTTTTCCTTTTGGAAATTACTGCTAACTTGAACATTTACATTTTTTTATTTCAAAGTATTGATTCAAGACTCGAGAGTGTATGCATTCTATAAGCTGTTTTAGACTGTTGGGCTGCCCGGCTACATAAAATGAGAGTACAGCCTATGGTGCAGAGGAGTTCACTTTTTGCTGAGAAATGGAGACTTGGAAAACATGAATGGAGAAGGGCAGTAATTATGAATGCACAAGCACACAGGGTCTTCTCTTTTTCTCAAGGGCTGTTGAGACACAGAGATCCTTGCTCACTGACTGGGTATCTGCAAACTGGTTAGAGGAGTCTGGAGAGAGGAGAAGAAGCTGCAGGCATCGTGGATTTATTTATGTAAGATGGGGGTCTAGGGAGGGCTGTCCACCAGACGGATTATGCTGCAAAATTCCCAAAAGGAACATTCATAGGCTAGTCCTGTGGCAGCAGCATGCCTGGAAGCCTCACTCCTTAGACATGGTGTCTCTGATAACAGGGCTCAATGCCTAAGCAGTTGCACAGGCTGGACATTCAAGGTAGCTTTAGTGCTTGTATGAGAGAGAAAAAGAGAGAGAGACAGAGTCAGACAGAGACACAGAGAGCGAGAGATAGAAAGATAGAGAGACAGACAGTCAGACAGACAGAGGACAATGACAGAAAAGGGGGAGAGAGAGAGAGACAAAGACAGAGACACAGACAGACAGAGACAGAAAGAAAGGGAAAGAGAAAAAGAGAGACAGAGAGGGGGGAGAAAGAAAGAGACAGAGAGAGACAAAGAGACAGAAAAGGGAGAAAGACAGAGAGACACAGAGAGAGAAAGAGACAGAAAAGGGAGAAAGAGAGAGAGACAGAGAGAGAGAAAGAGAGGAAGAGAACATGTGTTTGGGGGAATGTCTGTCAGCTCAGAAGAATATTTTAGAAAGCCAAATACTGGGCAAAACGGTTGAAAGCACAACCCACTAGATGAGTATTCATTCCCCCTTCTGTTATGGCCTCGAGGGAACTCAGCAAAGACCAAATGCTTTCTAGTACTTGTGAGTTGCACGGTTGTGCTTTCGGAGATTAAAGCCAGTACTGAGAGCAGCTCAGCATGTCTCCTCAGATCTACTGGAATTGCACAAGCCATTGTGAAATCATGGGATGGTTTAGTACAAGAAAGAGGGCAACACAGTTTGAGAACCCAGATGGACATGTTTGTCTGGATGGGAAAGGCAACTGTTTGTCAACGGCAATGTGACAAAGGGGTGGGGTTGTGGGGAAAATTTAAAAAAGGCCGCCACAGCGGCGCAAGCTTGCGCCGCCGTGGCGGGTCCCACATCAGGGAAGAGGATCCTATGGTTCCAGCGGCCTAAGGGCCTTGGCGGCGGCGGCCCCAGTAACACGAAGAAGTCCTTGGTTCTAAGAAGATTTATTGTCATAACGGATAATAGATGGATCTAGGCGTACCCCCTCAAAACTCAGGGCAGTCCCGAGTTAAATAGGGAGGGAGAAGGGGGAGGATTAGGGGAGGATCTGGGGGAGGAATGTTTAATTTGCTCTGCCCTCTGGCCTTCATTAGTATGTAAATCTCTAGGGCCTGAGGCCTAAAGCCTGGCCTATGTGACTCTATGGAAATGTGGCTGTTTTCAGGATCCTAGATGATGGGAGGTACCGAACTCCTGCCGGTTCTCACGCAGAATTCCACGGAGAATCTCGGGGTTCTAAGTACCTGCTCAACCATGACCCAGGATACCCTTATACAGTCCCACATGGGGTGGTGGGGTATCCAACTGTCTGGGCCTCTGAGTTCTATAAGGAGCAAGAACAGAGAGGCCTTCGGGAAGAGGTCAGGGATCGAGCCATAACTGCCACCTTTCTGAATTCTTGCCAGGCCAATGAGAAGCAAAAGCATTCAGTCAATCCTCTTGCAAAAACTGGAAGTAGGCAGAACTGTCATCCCAAAGCCTGTTAGAATTAGTTAGGAGTTTGAAGACAGTTGTCCAATGCCAAAGCATGAACTACTAACCACAACAGGGAAGAAAAAATCACACCACTTAGATTTGGAGACTCACTGCCTGTTTCTTTGCCTACCTCTGTTACTTATTAGTTGTGTGTGCTTGTGCAATTAAAGTGACTTTCCCTCTCTGGAATTCAATTCCTAAATGTGAGTGGTGCCATCCATGGGTGGGGGTTGGGTGGGGGCTTCAGGCTGTATAGGAAAAGCAGGTGAATAACAGCAAAAACACAGGCCACTATGCAGCTCGACTCCACCGTTACTGCTTTGGTTCCTGCCTCCAGGTTCCTGCATGAGTTTCCCTCAATGACAGACTGTAATGTATAAGCTAAACAAATCCTCTCCTTCCTGAGTCATCTTTGATCTTAATGTTTGTCACAGAGACAGACAGCAGAGCAGGGAACTTGCCTAGGGAGTAAAGATGGTACACGGTATCTGTGACTCATGACCTTAGTTGTCAACTTGACACACCCGGGAAGAGGGAACCTGTAAGCCAAATCTTTCCTCCCTTCCTTGCTTTTGGTTGTGGCGTTTATCTCACCAGAAGAAAGCAAACTAAAGCCTTATTCAAGGAAACTGAACCTAGGAGACAAGCAAGTGTCACTGTTCTGGTATGTCTTATAATAAACTCCAAACCAAAACCAGTGAGAGAGGATTTACAAAAGACGAATTCATACTGGTTACCTGACAGTCCATCAAAAGGGTTTTACAACTTTAAGCATACATATTCTGAACACAAACAGATCCAATTTCATAAAATATCACTAGGTGTAAATTCATAGACTACCCCAGTGGATTAGGGTTAGTGGGTGACTTTAATACCTCACTCTCACTGGTTGATATGACATTCTGACAAAAAAAAAAAAACCTGCAGTAAATTACATCATAGATAAAAGGGGACTTAACAGATATCTACAGAATATTTTGTCTACATACAGGAGGATATACATTTTCCTCATAGCCCATGGAACACTCTCTAAAATAATAATATGTTAGGACAGAGTGAGTTCTGACAAAGATAGGAAGGTGAACTAATTCCATGTGTTCTATTTAATCACAATGGAACGAGACTAAAAATCCCTAAGAGAAACTGTGGAGTGGACACAACCTCCTGGAGGTTAGCACACTGTTGAACAATCAATGAGCTATTGAAGACACAGAAAAGACAAGCATTCCTGGAATCTAATGAAAATGAAAATGCAATGTCCATGATTTTCTGGTGTAAGTGGGGAAAAGGCAATCTTAACCAGGGCAGTTTACAGCTCTGACTACCTACAGTAAGAAATCAGAGGCCTGGTTTACCAACACAGCATAATTTCTGATCACATTCTAAGTATTGATCCTCATACCTACAGATAAGTATGGCTCCCAATCCTCATCGAAACAGCTTGTCTTAGCAATAAACAGAGGCCAATACAGAAACCCACAACTGGTCAGATAGAAGAGAACAGCTAACCCTGGAGCTCCTGAATCCACTGGATACATCACAGCCCAGGGTCTATACTCAGGGAAAAGAGTGGAGGAATATGGAGAAAGATTGTAAGAGCCAAGTGACCAGGGAATCTCCCTGAAAAATGATAAATGTCTTAGTCAGGGTCTGTACTCCTGCACAAAACATCATGACCAAGAAGCAAGTTGGAGAGGAAAGGGTTTATTCAGCTTACACTTCCACATTGCTGTTCAACACCAAAGGAAGTCAGGGCAGGAACCTGGAGGCAGGTGCTGATGCAGAAGCCATAGAGGGATGTTACTTACTGGATTGCATCTCCTGGTTTGCTCTGCTTGCTTTCTTATAGAGCTCAGGACCACCAGCCCAGGGATGGCACCACCCACAATGGGCCCTCCCCCTTGATCACTAATTGAGAAAATGCCTTACAGCTGGATCTCATGGAAGCATTTCCTCAAGGGAGGCTGCTTTCTCTGTGATAACTCCAGCTTGTGTCAAGTTGACACACAAAACCAGCCAGTACAATAAGGAAACTTCACTCAACAATGTGGTTGCCTGAACAAGACCTGCATTCTGGATGGTTCTGTATGTCAATTTGACACAAGCTAGACTCATCAGAGAGAGAGAGAGAGAGAGAGAGAGAGAGAGAGAGAGAGAGAGAGAGAGAGAGAGAGCCTCTGTTGAGGCAAATGCCTCCATGAGATCTAGCTATAAGACATTTTCTCAATTAGTGATTAATGGGGGAGGGTGGTGCCATCCTTGGACTGGTCCTCGTGGATGCTATAAGAGGGAAAGCTGAGCAAGCCAGTAAGCAGCACTCCTCCATGGCTCTGGCTCTTACATCAACTCCTTCCTCCAGATTCCTGTCCTGACTTCCTTTGGTGATGAACAGCAATGTGAAAGTGTAAGCTGAGTAAATCTTTTCCTCCCCGACTTGCTTTCTTGGTGATGGTGTTGTCAAAGCAATATAAATCCTAACTAAGACAAACTGATAACATTAACAGGAAAGGGGGAATGGGTCCTATACCCGGACAAAAACTATAGGCAACTAAAGCCTGCCAGGATAGGTAGATTTAACTAGGGATGCGCCCATTAATTGGTTATCCAATACCAGGTGGTCAGCCCTGAAATCATATGCAAGCAAGCAACATTAAAGGGGCTCAGTGGGCAGCATGTGCATGTGTGTGCAGCAAGAACAGTTAAAGAGGAGGAGGCCCGGATGTGGAGGGCATCAGGGTCTGGGGAGGAACATAGAAGTTGGAGGAAGAAAGGGGAGTGGAGGGAAATGATGTAATTATATTTTAATTTTAAGAAGAAGCCTCAAAGGCCTAGGACATGCTTGAGACCAGAGCTGTCCGGCGGCAGCCCGCAGCCCGCAGCCTTACCTATCGTAAGCAGTTACCCTGCACAATTGGCTCCTGTACCTTAAAACCCGGAGTTTTTCTGAGAACAGTGTTAGTAATGCAACATCAACTTATTTAAAAAGTTAATTTTTATCCTTAAGCTATCCATTTCGATCTTTAAGAACAAATAACTTAATGGTTCACCTTAAAGCAAAAGAGAATCAATACAAACCACAGGTCAGTAGGTAGAGAGAAACATTAAGGTCGGGGGAGGAGACAGTTTCTGAAATAAACTGGTTAATTTATTGATGCATATGAATCAAGATAAGATAAACAATTTAAACACATGTAACAATCAGTGGCATAAAAGCTAATTAAAAAACCTCCCTACTTCAAAGTGATCCAGGTTCAAATGAATTCGTTGGTGAATTTTACTAGACTTTCAAAGAACTAATACCAATTCTTCTCACATGATTCCATGAAATAGAAAAAGGAATGAAAGTGTCCAAACCACTTTAAGAAGCTAGTGTAATCCTGATATCAAAACTGGGCAAAAATGAAACGAAAAAGAAAACTACAGACAAGTCTCCTTATTAAACACAGAGGCAAGCAGTCTCAAAAAACCAATACTTACCAACCAAATTAAAACACATGAAAAAGATTTTTCACTGTGATCAAGTTGTCTTTATTCCAGAGATGTGGTGATGATCGGTATATGTAAATCAGTAAGTGTTATATAAGTAGTCTCAGTGACAGAAATCACATGGTCATCTCCATAGATGCAGAAAAGCCCTTTGACAAAATTCATTGTCCCTTCCTGCTAAAAGTACTTGGAATAAGAGGAGTATATCTTAACACAACAAAGTTTTGTATGACAAATCTAAGCCAACATCCTATTAAACAGAGAAAAACCCAAAGCATTTCCACTAAGACCAGAAACAAGACAGTGGTGTTCATTTGTCTTCACTAGTATTCATGATAGTTCTGGAAGTCCTAGCTAGAGTGTTAAGACAAGAAAATCAAATACAAGGGAGATGAATAGAAAAGGGGGAAGTCAAAGTATCTCCATCTGCAGATGATCTGATTCCATGCCTATGAGATCCCAAAGTCTTCACCAGAAAACAAACAACAACAGCCACAACAAAACTCTTAAGAACTGATGGGCAGGACACAAAATTAGCTCATAAAAATTGATAGACCCATGTATACCAATGGCAAAAATGCTAAGGAAAAAAATCCTGGAAACAGTTCCATTCACTGTACTCTCAAATAAAATGTAACATCTTAGAATAACCCTAATCAAGGATTTGCACACACGAATGGAAGAAATCAAGGAGGACACTACAAGATAGAACGTCTCTCATGCACATGGATCGGTAGGGTTAATGTTGTGAAAACGACCGTCCTGTGAAAACCAACCTATAGATGCAGTTCAGACCCAATAAAAATTCAACTGATGTTCTCCACAAAAATTGGGAAAAAAAATCTTAAAATTCACACAGAGGCACAAAATACACTATATAGACAAAGCAATCCATGAGCAAAATATCAATACTGCAGGAAATAGTACCATACTCGATTTCATGCTATACTATAGACCCATAGTAATAAAACCAGTATAGTACTGGCACAAAAGTAGACATATAGAACACAGAGAACCCAAACATAAGACTACACAACTGATTTTTGACAGAGATAAAACAAACAAACAAACAAGGGGGCTGGAGAGATGGCTCAGTGGTTAAGAGCACTGACTGCTCTTCCAGAGGTCCTGAGTTCAATCCCCAGCAACCACATGGCCCACAACCATCTGTAGTGGGATCTGATGCCCTCTTCTGGTGTGTCTGAAGACAGCGACAGTGTACTCTTATACATAAAATAAATAAATAGATCTTTAAAGCAAACAAACAAATACCCCCACTGAAGAGAAGATAGCATCTTCAAGAAATAGAGCTGGGCAAATGAACAGCTCCACAGTTAGTGGGATGAAATTAGATCCTTAACTCTCACTTCCCACAAAACTCAACTCCAGATGGATAAAGTCCTCAACCTAACACCTGATACTCTGAAACTGCTATACAATCTTATAGGCATCAGTGTGCTCTTCCAGGCAGGACTACCATAGTGTAAGAAGTTATGCCAACAAGTGGCAAATGGGATCTTATAAAATCTTATAAAATTATAAAATGTTGTTTTTGTTCAACAAAAGCAACTGCCAATTGAGTGAAGAGGCAGCACAGACAATGAGAGAAAGCCTCTACTAGCTACATATCTGACAGAGGATTGGGGTCTGGAATGATACAAAGAACTCATAAAACTTAACACCAAGAAAACCAACAACCCAGTTACGAGACAGGCTATGAAACCAAACAGAAATTTTCAAGACAACAAATAAAATCCAAAATCTGTACCTTTGAGGTAGAAATGTAAATTAAATCTAATTTAAGATCTTATCTCACTTTAGTCAGAATGACCAAGATCAGAATACAAACAGAGACCCAGCAAACGGATGCTGAGAACTGATCGTTATCCTAAAATATCCTCATCAGTGAGATATAGTGCTTTCCCGGCACAGTGGACAGCCTAGATGAATCTCCAGCATCAAAGACACACCAAATGCTACTACCCCTTCATCTCTTCATTTGCTAAGGAGATTTTTGTCATGCTCTTACGACACTTCAGATGAGGACTCCCTGGCTGGATATCACCACAGTCCCATACAGGACTTCTAAAGAAACCACTCTTCAACACATGTAAGGGAAGGAGAGCTCACGGGTGGATTAAACCTGTGATTGACAGGCCTCAAACCTCTTCTATTCCAAGAATGTATGTTCAGCCACAGTCTCAGCCTCAGCCACAGCCACAGTCTTAGCCACAGCCTCAGCCTTAGCCATAGCCTCAGCCTCAGCCACAGCCCCAGCCACAGCCACAGCCACAGCCTCAGCCATAGCATCAGCCACAGCCACAGCCTCAGCCACAGCCACAGCCACAGCCTCAGCCATAGCATCAGCCACAGCCACAGCCACAGTCTCAGCCACAGCCACAGCTACAGCCAAGCCACAGCCTCAGCCACAGCCTCAGCCACAGCCACAGTCTCAGCCACAGCCACAGCCACAGCTACAGCCAAGCCACAACCACAGCCACAGCCACAGCCTCAGCCACAGCCACAGCCACAGCCACAGCCACAGCCATATAGCCACAGCCACAGCCACAGTGGCACTTAAATTCCTAAGTTGAGAATACTTGCTGGATTTCAAAGTCAATCCAGTCAGAAACTTCACTCAGGTTTACTATGAAGCATTAACATCAAGCCATCTCTCCAGTCCCCTCAGTCAGATTTTTCAGACCCAACAGATTTAATTGAAAATATGGGGCTAAAATCCAATTAGCTTATCTCAGGATGCAATCTTCCTTTTGAATATTGGTTGTTGTCTTGGGCCTAGGATGAAATGGATAGACAGATGAATGTGTGGATGGTTTAAAGGAAAGAACGAAGAGTTGGGGAAGGTGGGTGGAAGGATGAATAGATGATTGGGAGGAAGGAAAGGTTTGGCCGATCTGTGAGCCCTACATACAGTTTCAATAGGCCTGGATTTCTGTATCTTTATTGATTAATAACTACCTACAACAAAGCTATCAGTCCGATACAGTAGCGGAGCTGTCAAGTGGTTAAAGCCACACCAAATAGTAACGAACAAGGTGCTTAATACAAACTGGAGAAAGAGTGTTGCATTGATGGTCCATCGGTTACCCTCTCCATCCTCAAGGCTGAGCAGAAATATAGAAATGGGACCATCCCTTTGCATAAATGCAGCCTGGCGTCTGGTTTTCCTATTTTCTTATACTCTGCAATGGAAACTTGATAGTTGAGTCTTGGTTTAAATTTCCCTCCAGATCCTGCTTGGCTAAAGCTGAGGTCTCCGAGAAGACAGTTGGAAAGGTCTCAAGCTCAAATTGTTTAAAATATGGTTCTGAATTTGCTTCCATTCCTCTAATGATATACAAAGTCAGGTTTCTTCTTCCCTCTCCTCTGACCAGGCAAAGATGTGATGGATTGCGTGAAATAGCGGGCCAGCCCAGGAAAGGGAGTGTTCTACAATATGTCATGAAAAGGAAAAGAAAAATAAAGAAACCGTGAACAATTTGCCATGTTGTATACCTTGGAAAAGCCTGGTAAACTTTCTAGCAAATTGCTTCTAATTATAGGAAAGCCGCCACTGGTTTGGGAAGACTTGCCAGTGTCACTCCAAATTTGGTTCTTGGCAGACGAAAACAATTCCATTGTTATTTTGGTTGGCCTGAGTTATTGACAGTTATCAACTGGAGTGTGTGTGGTTGCTTCCCTGGAGCTGCATTCTCAGGCAGCAGGACATGGGAGCCAGGTGAAACAAGCCAGTGGCTGAAGAGGCCTGGTACAATTTCCAGAAAGATCATCTGTCTGTTCTACATCCATATTTAAATATGGATATAGTTACAGAATTTATACATGCTTATTCCATAAATATACCACCCATCCATTCATTCTTTCTTTCTTCTTTCTTTCCTTCCACCTCTTCTCTTCCCAAACTCACAATGGTTTCTATGCTGACTTTAGTCCTGGTAAAACTTCAAGAGATCTCCTAGCAAGTCCATAAACTTGGTTGAGCCATTTGGGTCCTCCATCTGGTCCTTCCTGGCTGCCTTCCAGATTTGTTTCTTCATCTTTAATCTCACTCTTTACAGTTGTTCATAGTTGATGATATAGGTGATGATTTGTAGAGGTACTGATACTTTATTGGTGTAGCATCCATGTGCTGGTCTATAGCCTGTAGAAATAGTATAGGCTCGCATAGACAGCTTTACATTTTCTATCCAGCACATTATAGAAAACTACAAAGCAATCACAATGACTTTAATGTCCCACATCTTACCAGCCTTTGCCTGATACCAGAGGTCACACTTACTGGAATGATATTACAATACCATAGGAACTCTACCACAAAGAGCTCCACTGAAATTCTAAGAATGTATAAAGACAGTATCTACACATCTAAGGATGTATAAAGATAGTATCTATACATCTAAGGATATAGAGAGACACTAAATATCATATCCTGTTTCCCTCCATTTCTGTGTCTACTTGCTCCAAGTCATCATCTCAGAAACAGGGGCAGAGCTCCCACTGCCCCTGGGCATCCAAAAAGGTTGGAAGCCTTTGTGTGGCTATTGCTTGTGAATAAAAATGTTTCTTTTCAAGGGAAGGTTGGAGGATTCGAGATGCTAACGGAACAAGACTTAAGTAGCCCCGAAAGTTACAAAGTCCACTAGGCTTTGGGCTTTGCTTGCACAAGCTGAAAGAAATTGCTGGAGAGAGGGGACTTTGGTGCAACCGCCTGCAAAAAACAAGGGAACCTTAGAGATGCGGCTTCCTGGGTGCTCCCTGGGTGCTCCCTGGGTGCTCCCTATGCTAAGGAGGACATTTCAGTGGTTTCCTGTTGTTCAGTCACATTCCTGGCTGCAGTAATCCCTCACCCCATGCATTTGTAAGTTACCCCAACAGACTCATTTGGTTCATGGTACTTGTCTTGGGTAAAAAGTTTGCTCATTTATTTGGAATGTCATCAGGGCCCTCTCTGGAGGGGATAGGTGCTGTCCCGTCTCCTTAGGAAAGTCATGCAATAATATCTGTGCCCAGGTCACCTCTAGGAATGACTGAAGAGTTCTGTAGAGCTAGGGGTGTAGGGGTAAAGATGTGGGTGCCCCAGTGCTTCAATCCATGCTCTCCTAAGACAGAACGAATGGCCCCAAGAGATGTGCAGAACCTCCTTTGAAGTAGTTTTTTCAGGCTGGTCATTTATTACCTATCTCCCCAGGGTCTCCTAGCCAACTCAGAGAACCCCCAGAAAGAAAATGCAGCCTTGTCTTTACCTATCCTAAGTTTTATGAGGTGTTGAGTTCCTGTGGTATCACTGATGGGAAGACAGAGGCAGAAGGAGCTCAGGGATTACTGGCCAACTAGTCTAGCCTAATGGACAAGCTGTGGGTTCAGTGAGAGATCCTGTCTAAAAGAAAGAGTGATGAGTGACTGTTGGCCTCTGGTCTCCACATGCCTCCAACATCATACACACACACACACACACACACACACACACACACACACACTAAGGAGCACAGATATGCTGGAAGGTCTTGAATCTGATCTGTAGGGATCCAGGGAAAGACGACTAGGGGATAAAAGTTACTCGGAAAAGGATCAAAGACAGAGCAGCTGTTGAGAGAGAAAATAATTAGTCTGGACCCCAGCCAAGACAGTCAATACGACTATAATCCATTCATTCATTCACTTATTCTTCAAGAGTTCAGCTCCTGTGCTACCCCAGGGCCTTTTCTGCAGGCAGAGAACACCTGATTTCTGCTTTTAAGGACATGGCAGGACTGGGGACCAGCTGGTCAAGCCCATGGGCTCCCACAATAGCTATGGTGCATATTGAGTTACCCAGAAAAGGAAAACAATCAAGACTTTCAGGAGATGGGTGGAGTCGACCTCACCTGCGTTGAGCCTTAGTAAGTCAGGCAAGCCATAGTCATGCAATGAACAGGAGTTAGTTGGAAGGAAAGAATAGCCCTGTAGGAACTGAGGGATAGAAAGTTGGAGGTCACAGAAGCCATAACCAGAAAGGGAGGGGGAGGGTCATGAGGCCACAGTGGTGTGGCAATGTAGGGCAAAGCCGAAGAGCATTAGAAGGCTCAGGAGATCCAGCCTCTTAATCGTTAAAGCTGCCACACTAGGTTAAGACTCATAAATCAACCCGCCATCTTCTCTATAAAGCCTGCTCCTCTTCCAGCGCTCACACAGTGTTTGGTCTCCTCGCCATTGTCCACCCTGAGTGCTCTGACTCTCTTCCCTCTCAGTGCCATGTTTAAAGGATCCTGGGTGCCTCTCGGATCCTACTTATGGCTATACTACAGTTGCTATCACGTTAACTCATACCTCACCATCTGTCATGGGGACATGCTCATTATCTTTGGGAGTCATTGCGCCAGCCTTGCCTTGTCCGCTGCTGTATGCAATTCATTCTTCTCAGTTTTGTCTGTGTTTCCAATTTATCCTCTCAGGCGGAGCTCTGAACACTTTGGAGGATCTCTTAGTAAGCAGACTTGGCACTCTGCTCCATCAAGTGGTCCTCCTATTTCTAAGCACACCATAGTTGTCACACTGCCGTTTCTATGCCAACCTATTATTTCTGCATGGAATTTCTCTTCATCCATGGAACCACACTAACCATTAATTTCTCCTTTTAAGCTCCAGCTCAAAAAAAAATGTCTGAGTTTCCTATGTCAACTCCTGCTTTGTGTATTTTTGTATAGTTAGACACAGGCTTCTATTTATCTATCTGTCTATCAATCATCTATCCTCTCTCTCTCTATCTGTCTATCTGTCTATCTGTCTATCTATCTATCTATCTATCTATCTATCTATCTATCTATCATCTCTCCATCATTTAACATCTATCTAGCTGTCTGTCCATCTGTCTGTCTGTAGTGTCTGCCTGTCTTTAACAGATCCTTTTTCCCTCAGGTAGCACATGTGTTAGCAAAAGAGCCATACATATTCCCCAGAGGATGTAAATTTTTTCCTCCTTCGAACATAAAAGACTTTGAGGACTGTAGACAATCATCCAGAAGGACAGTTATTGTCTAACTGTAAAGTACTTAAATTCATCTCGGGATCTCTTTCACTGTCTATTTTATAACTTTCCCACATGCATCAAAGCCCGAACCGAAGTTGTTCTGTGCTATAAATCCCTCCTGACTGGCTATTTAAGCCAGTAGGCCGGTCCTCTGAACCTGGCCTCTTCTTCCTAAATCCCTATGTGGCAGCAAATGAGCCGCCTCATCTACCTCTCACGAGATTTTGAGGCTTCGTTGGAGACAGAAACCAATTGGAAGCCTTGGATTAGAACTCAGTATGAGGTCTGTCATGGACAATGGATTAACCAGTGAAATCCATGTTCTCATTATAATAGGCAAGCGGACATCATGGGTGCTGGAGACTTGGGATAGGAGACTGCTCTAAAGGAGGGCATACGGGGAGGGTGACTGTAGCTTTCCCTGAAAAGCCACTGTCTAGTTTCAATCTCTGTTTTTGTGATAAACACGAGGAGCCAAGGCCTCTTGAAGAGGAAAGACTTTCTTTCATCAGCTCATAGTCTGTCATTGAAGAAAGGCAAGAATCTGGAAGGAACTGAGGCAGAGACCACAGAGGCGTGCTTGCCCCCCACAGCTTGCTCAGCTTGCTTTCTTATAGAATTGAGGGCCACCTGCTCAGTCTGCAGTGGGTTGGACCTTCCCATATCAACCTTCAAACAAGAAAATGCCCCACACATATAACCGTAGAACAGCCTGGTAGGGCGGGTCTTATTCCTTAAGATTCTCTCTTCCCAAGTACTTCTCGTCGGTGTCCAGTTGACAAAAACTAACCACACAGCCAACAACTTCTTTCACTAAATAACTACTAGCAATAACTGCCTACCACACAGTGTGAGGGTTGATATCTTTGTGTGTAAACTCATCGAGAACAAGGGTGGGAATGACAAGACTCATTTCTGAAATCTCTAAAGTTGTCCACAGTAAAAAATGGTTTTGCACATCTGACCTTGTGGGTATAGTTCTCAGTTCTTCGGGCATGTGTCATGAACCCTAACCTCCATTTCCACCAGTTCTCTCCTTGAAGAAGTAAAATCTCATGCCTCCTTAATATAACTGTGTTTTCAAAAGCTGGATCCCACTCCCTTGTGGTGGTGAGGTAAGAATTTTGAAGTCAACTGAATCCTCTTTGCATCCATTTGGTTATGTGCGTGGTGTGACTGTTTTGAGCTCAAGGCTCCCTTGCCTATGGGGACTTTCTCGTTGACAGAGAAGCAGGACATCGTTGCTTTGGCTGGGTGAGACGTTTTCCCAGTGGTCAAGGGGCCAGCAGCATTTCCAATTTATATATCCTTTTCTATAAAGAGATCTCGTTAACCATTTTGCTCATGAGAACATGAATCTAGGAAACACCACACAAATCCACACACTACCATGTGTAAGCATTAAGACTCGAACAAGCGACTTTAAGACTAAAAAGGTGTGTGCTTGTCTCTTGTCATCAGATTTCTAAAGGACGGGATTGGACACGCCTCAGGGATGACCAAATGAGAGTGGGGAGGGATGCTCATGGCAGAAGAGGGATGATGGAATCTTCTGTGAATAGGTAGGCCAAAGTGGGGGCCCTGGAGTGTACACTTTTAAAAATTACTCAGGTGGTTTAGGTGTCGATTTCTGGTCGATGAGCATTTATCTATATAAACATACAACACATACACTGTGCTTCATATATAACAATGCAAGGAATTCATTCTGAGATCCCAAGGTAGCTGAGAGAATCGAATGAGACTCTGTGCCCCAAAGCTATCTAGGTGTTTCTGTCATGCTAAATTTAAAGACACATAGGCAAGGTTTGAATCTTATTGAGAGAGACATAGACAAATAAAACAAGTGGCAAGAGGAGGTCCAGCCTTGGTCACCTAGCTAAGTGCCCTGGGGAGGAAGCACACAAGTATTTGGAATAATTTGAGGAACAGAATTCTCATTTCGTCTTGAGTGAGAAATAGAAGCTTGCCACTTAGGTCAGGCAAAGGCAGCGGACACAGATGCAAGGAAGGAGCTTGGGTGGGGTTTCAAACATAATTTCTGAGACTCTCTTTTGAACTGGGCTTCCTGAGTTTGAATTCCATGTGGCTCACTCCACAATCATGTCACATAGACATGGGTGCCAGTTCCTGGGGGCCTTAATGGTCTTCTTGATAAAATGGAGTTTGCAAGTTGCAAACGTGAATCCTGGCTGATAGGAGGAGGAGGGCACTGGGGCATGCCCATGAAGGGTATGTCTTGTCCCTGGCTTCTTGCCCATCTAATGGTGGACAGCTTTGCTTGCTGCCTCTCCTGCTGTTCTACTTTGCCTCTAAACAATGGAGGCAGACCAACATGCTCTTGTACAATAAGCTGAGATAAATATTTTCTCCTAGAATTTATTTTCCTAAGGTATTTTGTCACTATCTGAAAAGCTAACCAGTGCAGTGGGTCAGGGGTACTTACGAAGCTTAAATGATAACCAGTACATGTGAAATATCTAGTTCAAGGTCTGGGGCACAGGCAGTCCTAGGTCATTCACCTCCAGTAGTCATGTGTAGTAACTGTTCTGCCAAGTGCTCAGGGCACTGTAGCTCACAGGGGACATTCTGAATCCTCCTCTCCTGTGTTTCTGCTTGGATGGAAAGGTGTTCTGGGACTCAGAAGCTCAGGAACCACACAGCTCTGGGGCAGAAGGTATCCCGACTGGAGGGCATCCTGAGACATGGGAGCTTAGGAACCACACAGCTCTGAGAGGAAGCCTCTTCAGCAGAGACCTTGCAGCTCCAGGGGAGGGGAGCCCAGCTGAGCAGAGGAGCTCAGGAACCTCAGCCCCGCTCTTTCTCTTTGCTTCTTCTCTTCTTCTCTTCATTGCTTCTTGTCTTCTTCTGATGAGTCACACCGGGAACCAAATCCCATGAGAGAGATTTATTGGAGTGTCCAGAGTGTGGAGGGACAAATCCAGGAATGTCTGCCCTCTGCTCCTGGGAGCGGACAGCCAGGAATTGGACAAAGGGCAGGGCTTATATAGGATTTTTAAGGGGCGGAGCTTTTCAGGGTAGGGATTTCCAGATTGAGGATTAATGAAACTTCAAATCCTTAGCTTGGGGAGTTCAGTCAAGGACTGGTGGATTTTCCTGTTTAGGGATTGGTGAGTTCTCATGCTCAGTCATTGGTGGATTTTTGTGGGAAGCTCAGAGATTGGTGGGTTTTTCCTGCTCAGGGATTGGTGGATTTTTTTCACCTCCTTTTCCCTACATTGGGACCATGGGTTAGGATGGGAAGTCGTTCCTGGCTGCAGGCGGTTTTGGCTGAGGTACTATCTCTGTGGGGATGCTCTGAGAGGCTGGAGAGGAGGGGCTGCCTCTGTGGACAGCTCCCGAGGGACAGTTCTTGTGGCGGTATTTCATGAAGGCTGAGGGTTGTGGGCTGGGAAAGGAGATGCGCCACATTGGAGAGTTCCTGTGAAGGCTGTAGGCTGACGAGGTGTCCTGGTGCCACTGTTTTGACAGGAGCCGCCATTTTGACGGCGCCTGTAGGGATATCTCACAGTGGCCATAGGCTGGGGTGGGAAGGAGGGGTCAGGTGATGCTTTGATGGCTTTTGCAGCATGCAGCTTAGGGATTACAGGGAATTCCCCTTCAAATCTAAACTACACAGTTATGACTGAAATGCAGTGTGGGGACTAGTTTAGAAGGCCCCAAACTTTCGTACTCACGACAGGTGTCCAACAGGAGGATGCTTCCACTTGATCCAGCTCAACTTTGTTCAGCAGAGGTCCTCTTGACCATCACGAACAACAAGCTGACATGATTTCCTTCTGAGAGAGAATCAGGCCCATTCTCTGAATGAAACTTAACTGACCTGCCTATTCAATAGATTGGCATCCCGGCATACATAACAGCATTACTAACTGGGGGGCTAGCACAGTATGGTGAGAATATGAACCTACGTGTCTCATACAAATAGGCAGTTTAGTTATACTTGTGAGTGAGCGTCAAGCATGTTGGAAGTAGGTGGGGCTGAAGGCCAGATGAGACACCAGTGAGCATCTCCACACCCCAGGCCTGAGCGGTTCATTTTTCCTTTATGAGGCCCAGTCAGAGCCTGGAAAAGCCACAGACTGATAGTTCTTGTCCCTTGAACCAAACTCACTGACAGGTAGGCAAGAATGGTGACTAAGTGCCATAGCCTGTTTCTCTACCTCTGGAACATTTCGATGGGCAAGGAAGTGACCTGTCAAAAGTCAAGGCCATTTTGGAACTGAGTGCCAAGGCCTGGTCTGTCTTGTTGACAAATCCCTCTAGAGCTCACTGTGTTGCGGAAGGCTGCAGTGGAACCTGCAGGTCATGGGTACTTCACCAGTCTGGTGGCGAGCTGCCTTCTGTCTATTCAAACCTGTAATAGCAAATTCTGTCCCATGGTATCACCAAGGAAATCCTATTGTAAGAAACATATGACGTTTGAAAATGATTGGAACATGACAGGATTCCCTGTATACAGGTGTAGAGCTGAGTTTATCCTGAGTCCCCAGAGGGAACTTGGAAGGCAAGAAGAGTGACAGGGACAGAAAATGAATGGCTTAGGATGGCCAGCCCAGGGAGTAACAGACGCTTGCTGGGCATACGAGAGGACTTAGTGAAATCTGGGCTTCCTGCGTGCGTACGTGCGTGCGTGCGTGCCTGCCTGCCTGCCTGCCTGCCTGCGTGCCGTAAGGACCACAAGGAGCTTCTAAACCTGCACTTTGAGTCCTTCACCGACACAGGGCCCTGCTCTTTGTTCTCTTGGCTTCAGGAGCTGCAGATTCGTAATTTAATGTGTCAATGACTGGGGAAATGGAAACCCAAGCTGGAGCTTAAACCCAGCCACAGACCTGTCTGTAACTCCGACCAGGGAGTCTGTCACAGACAGCACATGACTGTTTTGTTTGTTTTGTTTTAAATTGAAGTGTCTTCTCCGGGTTTTCCTTGAGTGCAATCCATTTCCCTGAGTAGCTCCCCACACCCCCGCCCCCCTCCCCCGGCCGTGAGCAGTTGCCTCGCGCCGCTCGCTCTGGAAGTTCCATTTTCATGTCTAATTGCCTTTCTTCTCTGTCATTTTCCAAATTAGACAAGAAGTAAGCATATTTTAAGACTATTTTTTTTTTCTTTTTGTCTAGTTAGTTGAAAGGAAAGAGCCTCGACTTCAGGGAGGCGCCTGTCTTGGGGAAGGACAGTCTCTGCCCTGAGCCCAGGAACACTGGGGAGAAATGGCTGAGTTTGGCTTGTAGGGGTCATGGAGACTATCCTGAGCTGGAGGCAGGAGACTTTAATATTCATCAGCAAATCCTCGGTGTGTGAAAAGTCAGGTCTAATCTTGTAAAAATCTCCCCTAGAGGTCCTAATGGAAACTGACACCCAGGGGTTCTCTCAAGCTCCTAGCTCCTCATTCCCAAACTGACCGGAGTGTAAAGAGCGCTCCCCGCACGTTTAATATCTCTAATATGCGGCTGCCTTGTAGCCTCGGGAGAAGGACAGGTATTCATTTTCATAGATTACTTTTTAACCATTTTTTTTTCAGAGTGGGGGTAGGGGTGGTGAAAGAAAACAGAGACAGAACAGATGCCTCCAGCCCTTTGATCAACTGCTCTGCAGACAAGCAGGCTGCCCGCTAGCACCTCTTTAACTACAGCTTGCCAGGAAGAAAATGAGTAGCTTTCGCTCTGCAATTACAGTGCTTGCTGAAGGCCTGTCATCGCAGCCAGGGGGACCTGATCCCAGCAGCTCGCCTGCCCCAGAATTACAACTGCTGGGCACAAAGTTAAATACCCCCTGGGATAGGCAGCTTCATATAAGCCTAGAAGTTCAAGCTGGTCCTCCCCTGCCCCTGAGCCACTATAAATATGAAAAACCGAAAGCAAATATGTAGGCTCGGCCAGGTGGACAGAAGGGACGGGGAACAGGAGACAGTGTGGCCTTGTCTCCCGCATGAGGGTCGGGAATACAATTGTGGCAGAAGTCTGATTTCTGGAAAGAGAAGGGGGAGGGGGTGTGGCTTCTGGGCACGTCATCTGACTGTGCTTATGTGAAACAGTCAGATAGAAAGCGTTAACTATTGGTTTGGGTCAAATGGGGAAAGGGACGGTAGTATTCTGACTGCATGAGGGAGCTTATGTGGCTCACATGACCCCCAATATCTATTCAAGATATATCATCCATATGCCTACTGTCGCAAGTCCTCAATCTTTGGCTCCGCCCCTTCCTTCTTTGCTTGCGTGATGGACACCCGTACTATCCATAAACAACCCTGGTTCCTGCTGCTCGGTCTCCGTAATTACTGTTCTTTCCGCTTAGAGCCCTCTCCTTAGCTGTTTCTCAAGCGGCTCTCTCTTTTCAGGGCTCCCCCTCAGAAGCCCCGGAGGCACTCTGCTGTGGCCCTAGCATGCCATGGAGTCTATCTGGGTTCCTTCCCACAGGGTCCCACTCATTCATTGTGAGCTCCTTATTGTTTTGAGGTTTTGGTTGTGCTAGCCACCCAGGGCTGGACGCCGTGGCTGGTACAGTCAGAACTTGGAAATGCTTCGATTAGATAAAAGAGACAAATGATAAGTTTTTAGAAGAGAAAAACGGAAGCTTCTTGGAATATCAAGATTAGGTGGCCGGGCATGCCAAAGGTGAGACTGAGGCCCAGGTCTGCCTGAGCACAAAGCCGACCTGTCTGGAAGATTGCTACATAAAAGCTACATGAGAAGGCGCACTTCTCAACTAGAGACTGTGTTACCTGAACCATAGGCACAGGGGCAGGGAAACAAACAGGATCAGATGCAGAAACCTCCAGGGGCATCCATAAAACTTGAGCATTGAGCTTCCACCGTCAAAGTGAGCAGCAGCAGAATCAGTGCACATAACATCAGGTTCAAAAATAAAGACAGGATTCGATCTATTCACCCGTGCTTCTGCATCCTGGGCACAAGTTAGAGGTTCCTAAGGCTTATCCTAGGCCTGTTTGTTAGAATGGAGATTCAAGTTCTGGCTGTCACGGCTACACAGTAGTATAGGGCAGGAAGTGACGCCTTCCGTCTGTAACCACGCTGCTGGAGCAGGTGAGTGAGGAACCCTCCTACCCCAAGGCTGCCCTCCTGTTCTCTGGCAGCATCTGGCTTGAGTTCCACAGGCAACTCCCGAAGAATGTACAGAGAGGAGTTGGTGACGAAGATCAATTGCAGACACGACAAGACATTGGTATTCTTCGGCTCCACGAGGCCGGGATGGTTGAGGGGAGCTCTCCTGACTTTCCATGGCTTCAGTGATGACAGCTCCTAGTAAAGTCACAGATGGCTCCAGCCCGTCCCCTTGGGGTATGGGCTTTCTATTCATGTGGCTTTTACTTTCATTCCTCTCTGCTCATCAGCAGAGATCCTTTTATTTTAAGAACAATGAGAGAGGACAGCTGGAGAACTGCTGCCTTTACTTGCTGAAATTCTTTTGACGTTTGCTCATTCCTCCGTAATTACATCTCCGACTCTGTCTTCTCCCACAAATTAGGGTGATAGCTCGGTTCCAGTCCTTCACAGGCTCATTCATTCGTTGATTCACTTAAATAAGTGGTTACTTGGGCCTGAGGAGATGAGGAGGGAACGACATTAGCCTCAATGTACCACGTCAGATGCTCATCTGCTGACCAGAGCAGGCCCAAGTGTGCACTGCACACCTACTATGCATCGAGCACAAGCCTGAGCGTGTATGGCACATCTATTGTGCACCAGACGTTGGCTCAAGCTCTGGATTTACCCCTGGAGCAACCTGGTCCTGACAGCTGATACCAGCTTGGAGAATACCAAGATTAAACAATAAGTAATCAGAAATCGGCAATAGCACCAGTGAAAAGGGCCAGGGAGAAAGTGCTTTTGACCCAGAGGTCAGAGGAGGCTTATCCCGGAAGCATGGCTGGCCTTGGCAGATAAATAGTAGAAACAGGCAGTGTGCATCTGGTACTGAAAGCAGCATTATGAGAATGGAGGAACTGAGCCAGGTACTGGGTGGCTGGTGCGCAGAATCACGGCCCTTGGTGATAAAGTGAAGTCTGGAAGATGCGTTGAGGTCAGATCATGCGGGGTTTCATGGGCCATAGCAAGGAGTCAAACCTCGGGGCACTCTCTTTCTGTCTACATCCTTATTTCTGTTGTTATTACTATTTTTCAATGGAAGAGACTGAGTCTCAGAGAGGTTTATTTACTCAGCCAGCAAACATCCACAAACACACCCGCTGTGTATTCAGGCTGAGGCTGCGTCTCTGAGTGGGTGGGCTGGGCTCTTTGATGTGGAACTCTTACCTAAATGACAAAGGCAGGGTGGGGTCTTCTTGTTCCAAAGCCTTCACTCTGTTGATATTAAGCATCCAGGACTCAGCCTGGGATAAGAGTTGCCCACGGTTGTTCTCTAAGGCTAGTTGAGAATGCTCAGAGGCTAGTTGGAATGGCGTTTGCGGTTTGTACGTGGGACCCAGACAAGTGACCCGCCATGCCCCACTAAGAGATTGCTCCCATCCTTAAATTCCTAAAGAGTGGAGCTGACAAATGGGGATCAGGACTGTAGCCCTGGCCAGTTATGTGACAGAAGAAAGTTCTTTGGTCTTGTTACTGCTGGAGCAACTTCAGATCCATACTCTTGTCTCGTTCCCATCTTTGTAGAATAAAAATGGCCAAAGAGATGGCAGAAAGCCATCTTAGACCTTTGCTCCTGCTCGACTGCAGGCTGTGAGCAACCTACGCTGAGACAGGAAGTGATGTACCACAGAACCCACCTGCTCAGGAGAAATGGCCTATTGTCCACGTATTGTTTCTTTGTTGCTGTTTTAGGTTTTGTTTCTTCTTTTTCTTTTTCCCAAGGAAGTAGGAGGTTAGGTGAGACGAGTTCATACTCTGTAGCTTAGGCTGATATGTTTTATAATGAAGTGGCATGGTGCAGCGGGAGGGGGTGCCTTAGGGGTCCCATGCTGAGGCATCCCCTCATCCCAGGTGCCAGCCATAAGGTGGGTCTAGTATAAAATGAAGTTTATATGGGGCATTGGAAGGGGAAAGAAAGGAGACAGAGAGGGACAGAAAAAGAGAAGAGAGAAGGGAAGAGGCTGGCCAGGATGTGTAGAAAGAGAGGGGTTAGGGGAAAAGACAACGAGAGAGAAAGAGGCCAAATAGAGAGGACAGAGGGGTGGGGGAGAAAGCCCAAACCATCCCATTGTTTTATAGTAATCTAGTCTTGAAACTGGCTGTTGCTAGGTAACTGTTGGGCAAGCCTAGAAGAAATGCTAACACAGGCTCCACTTGAACTGTATAGCCCAGGCTGGTCCTGAAGTCAAGGTGATCCTCCTAGATTTGTCTCTGAAGTACAGGGGCCCCAGGCATGCACCATTACGTTTAGCTGAACTATTGCATTTTGAGGTACTCAGTTTTGGGGTGTTGCTGTTCATCAATAGCTGAAACTCCACTGAGCATGCTCCAAGAGAAAGATGCAGCGACCTGCATCGACAGTTCTTTGAAGAGAACATATAAACAGCAGACAAGCATATGAAGAACTGCTCCAAAGCGCCAGCCATCACAATGTGCCATCAAAACCACAGCGAGAAGTCACTTCACTCCTCTTGGCCAGCTAGCACACGTCAAGGTACTTCTGCATCGCTGTGATGGACTACCTGATGCAACACTCTAGAGGGGAGAGGTTAATCTGGGCTGCCACCCCAGAGAGACTTCTATCCTCCCAACAAGGCAGAGCTCCTGCTGGCCTGAGTGTGTGGTGGAGGAACAAGCAGCGGGGACACTGAGAACCAGGAGTGAGCAGAAACTCCAAAGACTCACACTTGTTGACCCAATTCCACCAGCCTGGCCTCCTCTCCAGCAGGTTCCAGAGCCTTCCAAATACTGGCCCAAGCTGGCTGCAGAGTTTTCAAAAAACTTGAACATGTGAGGGACATTGCAGATTCAAACCTCAACTGCCATTTTCAGAAGAGACCACGGGGACTAGAGAGTATGTGCTGGTGAGGGAATGAAGAAGTGAAGTGCGGACAGAGAGAGCTCAGCCACTGGGGAAAGTGATATGAACGTTCTTCAGATACTAAGAATAGAGCTATAGAAGAATGTAGGTATCTCGCTTCTGGTCACAAGCCAACGGAACCGAGCCAAGACTCTCTGGGTTATCTGTACCCCGCCCCATCACCACAGTACCGTTCCTAAAAGGCAAGGTCTGGACGGAGCCTAATTATCCACTGACGGATGAATGGATGAATTAAGGGAGAAGATGGGTACGTGTGACGTAATATTACCCTGCCTTAAGATGTAAAGAGTTTCCATGTCTTGTGGCAACGTGGATGGGCACGGAAGATATTACATACAGTGAGGTAAGAAACAGACCAGTTGCTACAGCCTTAGGGAATTTCTAAGATAAGCCAAGCTCACAGAATCGGATGGAGGATAACATTTCAGATGTTATCCCCTCACCCCACTCCCCCCGCCCCGCCCAGGAACCCCCTATCCCATCGCCCCTCCTCCTTCTTCTCTGTGTATGTGCCCCTACCTACGCCCCCCCCACTCCCACCTCCCCACCCTCGAATTCTCACACACACAGTGTCCAGCCTTCATGGGACCAAGGTTCTCCTTTCTCAGCTATGCCCGACAGGGCCATCCTCCCTTACATATACAGCTGGAGCCATGGATCACTCCCTAAGTACTCCCAGGCTGGTGGTTTACACCCTGGGTGCTCTGGTTGGTTGGTATTGTTGCTCTCTTCATGGGGCCACAAACCCTTTCAGCTCCTTCAGTCTTCTCTCTAACTCCTCCATTGCGAACCCCATTATCAGTTCAATGGTTAGCTGTGAGCATCTGCCTCTGTATATGTCAGGCTCTGGCAGACCTCTAAGGAGAGAGCTATATCAGGCTCCTGTCAGCATGCACTTCCTGGCATCCACATCAGCATCTACCTTTGGTGACTGCACATGGGATGGATACCCAGGTGGAATGGCCTCCAGACAGCCCCTCCTTCAGTTTCTTTCCCACACTTTGTCTCCATATTTGCTCCCTTGAGTATTTTGTTGCTCCTTCTAAGAAGGACCGAAGCACCCCCACTTGGTCTTCCTTCTTCATGAGCTTCATGTGGTTGTTCCTTTTCGTTGTTTGTTTTTGCTAATAGATTCCTGTGGTGATGTGAATGAGAAATGTCCCTGTAGGTTCAGGAAACTTAATGTACTCAGTACTCAGTACATAGTACTCAGGACTCTGTGAATGTCTGTAGGCTCAGGAAGTTGAATGTACTCAGTACTCAGTACTCAGTGAATGTCCCCATAAGCTTAGGAAGTTGAATGTACTCAGTACTCAGTACTTAGTACTCAGTGTCTCTGTAGGCTTAGGAAGTAGAATGTACTCAGCTCTCAATGAATGTTCCCATAAGGTCAGGAAGTTTAATGTACTAAATACTCAGTGGTTAGTACTTAGTACTCAGTGAGTGTCTCTGTAGGCTCAGGAAGTTGAATGTACTCAGCACTCAGTACTCAGTGAATGTCCCCATAAGCTCAAGAAGTTGAATGTGCTCAGTACTCAGTACTCAGTTAGCGACTCTGTTTGGGGAGGCTCAGGAGGCAAGGCATGTCACTAGTGGTGGGATTTGAATGTTTTATAGCCACACTGCATTTCCAGTTTGTTCTCTTTGCTTCCTTTCGAAGCTGAGGATGTGAGCTCTCAGCATCCTGTCCCTGCCACCATGCCTGATGCCCGCTACCATGACTTTCACCACAATGGGCTCTCCTTCCCCTCTGGAACTGTGAGCCCGAGTAAACACTTTCTTATGTAAGTCACATGATCACGGGGTTTTATCCCAGCCACAGAAAAGCATCCATACATTCCAAGTTTCTGCTTAGTGTCCCACAGGGTACCAACTCGCACCATTCATAGACCACAATGTAGACAAATCATCCCCCTCTTGCTCTGAGGTGAGTGGTGGACTCAGACCTGGTCAGAGGGAAATGGGTATCTTTCTGGAAAGTAAGTGGTTCACAGGTGAGCACATAACTTATCCTGAGACTGTCGGAGCTCATTCTCAGGACTCAAGGGGCCAGGAAAGCAAAAGGTGGGCTCCCCCACCCCAAGTGCTACATCTGAAACCCCAGAGGAGGTGAGCCTGTAGCTGTTAAGCACTGTTGTAGTACCACATAAAGAAATATTCATAGAAAATGGATCCTGTATCAAAGAAAGCAGAGCTATGACACAGAGAAACAGCGTGGAGCCGTCCTCTGAAGGCTGGATTTTGCTACACTGGAGAGTATGTCATTCCAGAGTGAATAGCTGGGAGTCTACTGGTCTCTCCCTGTGAGGGCTATGAAAACCAATGCTCAGCTCTGCTGCCCTGGAGCAGGGGTGGTTGACAGCCTGGCAGGTTTTCTTTCCAGTCAACCCCACTCCTGAGTGGCCCCAGCTGGTGGCTTTGCTCTAGACTTGCCCAGTGGTCTGGCCCCAGAATGCACTGCTGTTCCAGTTCTCTATTCACACCTCGTTCTTTCCGTTTCTCTGAACATTCTGGAAGCCTGCCTCTTTTAGTTCCATCTCTGCTGTAGTTTCATGAGTTAATGGAACCTCGAGAGGCCTGTGGGAAGCAATCGGGATCAGATGAGGTCTCCAGGATGGGTCTCCTGGGATGGCCCCAGGGGAAAGGCTTACGGCAGCTCTCTCCCCATGTTAGGGTGTAGCACAGGGTCCCTAGCAGGCACCAGAGCTGTGAGAGGAAAGAAGAAAGGAGGAAGGAGGAGGAGCTAATGAGGAAAGACAGACACACCCACTGCGGTGGGAGCCTTCATTTCACATCACATTTAATTTCTCCAAAGGTCATTGCCACTCTGTTGGTGAACCCAGACCCTCTTGTACGTAAGGGGGAGCCAAGCTTCAAATCCACATGCATGGCTCTAGATCTCACATTTTGTAGGTTCTTAATGGCAGGGATGGAGCCAGTTCCCCAAGAACACTGAACACTGACTACCAACCCAGCCACCTCTGAATTGACTCTCGGAAATGAAAGATAAGCCAGCCACTGTCACATCTCCTGGACAGCAGGGGGCAGGGTAGGGATTGGAGCAAGCTTCCACAGTGAGTGGAGTATCATGTGACCACTCATGCAGATGCAACTCTTGAGATGCCCACACTTGCCCCTCACCTGAGACTGTGTTCACCTTGGCCCTGAGGTATAGCTCCCACCCAGTTACCTATCTTACCTGGTCTCTGTCCTCTTTCTGATGGTGAAGATTCTGACACAGGCAGTGGTCCCGTTCCTTCTCTCTAGCCTCGCTCACTAGAAACAATCGTTTAAGAAAATCAAACTGAAGTATAATTGCCTCCTCATGGTGTCAAGAAATTGGACTTCAGGGCTGGAGATACGTACGGCTCGGCTCACTGGTTGTTTTTGCCGAGGATTCTGGTTCAGTTCCCAGCGTCTGCATAGTGGCTCGCTCACAACCATCTATAACTTCAGTTCCAGGGAATCTAATGCCCTCTTCTGACCTCTGTAAGCACCAAGCATGTATGTGGTACAGATACATACATACATACATGCAAGTAAATGCTCACACAACAAACAAACAAACAAACATGGCCTTTAAGAAGCAATCAGGTCATGAGCTCTGCCTCTCTGCACAGATTAAAGTCACCTTGAGAATGGGCTAGTCACCACAGAAGCTGGTTCTTTGAATGAGGATCGGTCCTTCCATGACTAACTTTCATCCTGTTTCCCCTTCTATGGGATGAAACAGGAAGAATGGCCTTCTAGACCCCACCTTCCACCCTGGCTTTCTCTGTCTCTGGAATCATGAAGCAATCATTTGTTTTCATTATGGATCACCAAGTTGGTGGCATTCTGTTAGTGGCCCAACACAGACTAAGGCAGGAGCTCATGGCTATAACCCTTTTAAGTTTGCATCCAAGTCCTCCCAGGCCAGAACACCAAAGCATCTCTGCATTGGTAACCATGACAGAGCTGCTACGGGTCCACCCTGGGGCCTGGGTACCATGGCCCAGCTTCTTGTAGGGTCTGGTGCATCTCTAGTACCTTGAAGGGTCTCCCACAAGCCATCACAGAAGTCCCCTGTTCTTTTACTCCAGCCGATCGCCACTAAGTCATTTTGTGTCCTATTTCCACTGAGATTCAATCTCTGGGCACTGAGTGGCTTCGGGACACGCCCTCCACCTTCACCTCTGCCAGCTCCACAGCTCCAGAAGGTTCCAGCAAGAATCTTGTATTGACCCCCAAGGACAGACCCAGTGGGACCTGCTCCTACCATCCCCAGCCTTTTCAGCAGAAACACTTTTTCCCTTCTCTTTTAGTAAAAACCAACGGACCCCAAACTGCCTCCAAATAGAGTTCTAGGTGGCCTGTTCTTGCCTGTCCAGAACAGGCTCAAGCTTGTTTGGCTTCCCCAGAGGACCCAGCTCAGACGTGCACCACCAACCAGGATTAGGGATTTTTAAATTACTTTCTCAAAAAACAATAAGCCCATAACACGAGCAGGAAAAGTATTTTCTTCTGTTTTGTAAATGGAAAGGCAAAGTTCACATAGTCACACAAGGGGTCTGCTGGGGCCCCAGCTTCTTGGAAGTTGGATGCCTTTCTCCTGCTCCCCAGGGCTAGCTTCTGTCTCCTCTGTCAGCATCCTGTTCTGCATCCCTGGCCTCTTCAGCTTGCATGGCTTTCCCCAGCCTGAGTTGCCTCGTCTCTGTAAGAGGAGCTGGAGCTAGCCCACTTTCCAGAGACAACTCAGGAGGTAGAAGGGAGAAGTCTGTGAATGGCCACAACGCTCCGCCCCCAGCATGCAGAGCCTGCTCTCACGCTCTCGGGTCCCAGGGGATGGGCCAGCACCAGTGACCTCTGAATGGCAATTGAAACTGTGAGCTGCTCCTCATTCTTCATTTGAGGAACAATCCTTGAACCCTAACGTGGCAGTGCTAATGAGCAAGCACTGTAAAAACGCATCTAATTACACAGGACTCTTGTTGGAATCAAACAATGAATATGACAGCCTTGGAAACTATGGCAAATTTAATCAATTATTACTGTCAGCACAAGCCTGTCACTAGGTGGCATTAGAAGCCCCATAGCCACCCTTGCAATGGATTCCGTCGGAGGATTCTTCTTATGGAGAATCTAAGTTACACCCAGCGTCCCCTGGATGCAGCAAGCATGTTTGCTTACACCAGGCTCCTCAGGGCTCAGATGAGAGTTGTTGCTTTTGCAGTTGAGGGAATTTATGGTCAAATAGGTGATCCTGTAGATCCAGCATTGCCTGAAGTGGAATGAACAGCCCCTTCTCAGCAGTGCCCACTGTTATCTATGGGTTATCAAGAGGTAAAAGAACGGCCCATGGGTTAGGTCCATGCTCATCAGACCAGAGTGTACTTTTAAAGCGACATGATAAGGTGAGGGCCCAGAGGTGTGCAGCCAGCTGTGCTCTCAGAGCTTTGGGGCCTGGTAGAGAAATCTGATCCCACTTGTATCCCTGTGACTGTGGCAGAGCCAAAGGTAGGATTAGAAAGAGACTGCTTTGCAGACATCAGCGCCCTCTACTGGTAGCATTAAGATATGCAGCTTCAAGGGAGAGGAGTGCAGGCTAAACAAACTCAACACATGACACAGGTAAGTATCCTTCATCCTGTAATGCTTGGAACCAGAGGTGTTTTGTATCTCTGTTTTTAAATTTTACTTTAGAAAAATATAGATAATAAGATATCTTAGGGATGGGGTCCAAGCCTACATACAAAAAATTTACTGATATTTTGTACACCTTACACACACACACACACACACACACACACGGACAGATACTGTAAGTACTTTCAATAGCATTGTGCACAAAACACAGTCTCCTGGTATAGAATTTCCCACTTCTGGCATCAGAATTTAGAACAACTTATTCCTTCAATCTTGCCAGAAGTAGAAATCACATGTCCTCACTTCTAAGTGATCTCACCTGGGCCAAAGAGTACAACTTCTCAGCTTCAGGTGTTAACCAACAGCCAGGAACCAGGGGACTCAGGCTCACCAGATGGATCATGGCAGGTCAGGTGAGTGTCTGTGGTTCTCTCAGGCTCCAGTCGGCAACCATCTGATGCTAGTCCCTGCTCCCAACACACGTCCGGTCCACATAAGACTGTGTTCAAAGGTAAGAAAGGAACTTATGGGTCAGAGGGTGCCTCTCTGGTCTTGCTGTCTAGAAGTAAGTCAAGGCAGGCTGAGAAAAGTGGGTATCAGGCTTCATCTTCAAAAACCGTAGACTGTGTGTGAGGGAAAGTAAGGACAAGAGTTATTGATGAAGATCAAACACCTGTTCCGTCCCTGGCTACACATGCTAATGGTTTTGATGCTCAGAACCAACTCCCAGAGTAAGTACCATTGTCCCGTTTTACATAGACCTTAGACATCCCACATAGGTGCACGCAAAACCATGTGACAGAACACAGATCTGGACCTAGTTGCATGGAAAACCATGTGATAGAACGCAGATCTGGACTGAAGCAGGCAGCTTCCACATCTTGGAAAAGCCATCAAGTCTTTCATCTTTCTGGATGCAGCTCACAGGGGCCTTCACCCCGTCACTCTTCGGTGCCAGTTCTGGTCTGGGACAGCGTGAATGATTCACTAAAGATCTGGTAAACATATGAAGACAAACCTCTGCTTCCTGGTAGGCATCTCACTGACGTCAGCACCTGCACCTACTCCAGCCACTCCACACACGGGGAGCGTCTTTATATTTCCCACTCAGGCAGGGCCTAGGCCAACCTTCTGCAGAGTTCTCTCCTTGGGACCTGGATCTTGCCCCTGCATGGTTAATCATCAGTTTCAGAAAGGAGAGGAGCTGATGTGACGGTCATTACAGTTAAAGAGCAGACAGGGCACCTGAAAAAATGCCTAGTGTTATTCCACTAACAGTTGGTAAACATTTTACTTTATGCCTAAAATTATTTACTATTTCTACTGCTGTAATATTTATATTTACGGTGTGTATCTATAGCTGTGATAAAACACCATGACCAAGGCCTTTTTTTTTTTAAGGCAAGAGTTTATTTGGGCATATGGTTCCAGAGGAAGAAGAGTCCATTCTGACTGGAAAGCAAGCAGCTGGCATGGTGGCTGGTGGTGGGGCCTGGAAACTGAGAGGCCACACCTTCAAACATGAATCAGAGAGAGAGTGAACCGGAAGTGGGAAGAGGCTGTGAACTCTCAAAATCCACCCCAGAGGCACACTTCCTCCAGCAATGCTGGAGAGCTCTTCCAAATAGTGTCACCAACTGGGAAACAAGTATTCAAAACCCTGAGCCTACTGGGGGCATTTCAATTTCAAACCGCCACACCATATATTAGTATTTACTATTGAATTTTAAGTTTTTAACTATTGTTTTGCAAATTAAATTCATCCACATCTACTAGGTTGGCTATTAAAATTGATGAAATCATTTTATTTTAAGGGATTTTTAAAGCCCATGATGCATTTCTTTAAAAACGACTTTAGTTTTCAAATACAGAACAAGCTAATGGTGAAGTGGCGTTTTGAAATATTTATTTCAACTCTCATTCATGCCCGGGTTTAAGAGACAGGCTTGGGTCCACACCCACTTTTCATTTAATCTGCTGTGTTACGGTGAAGGAAGAGAACGTGGTCCTACACGTTTAGGCAGGGAGGGATCCGTATTTTTTTTACTGAGACAGTGTCTCTCGTGTACTTGTGCTGTAGTCAGTAAAGGCCTTGAACTCCCAATCCCCTACAGCCTTTGCCTCGAGTGTTGGGATGGGAAAAGGGTATTTTAACAGCCCTTGGCAGATAGTTTTTGTAT
This sequence comes from Grammomys surdaster, assembly GCF_004785775.1. Classification (NCBI taxonomy): domain Eukaryota; kingdom Metazoa; phylum Chordata; class Mammalia; order Rodentia; family Muridae; genus Grammomys; species Grammomys surdaster. The sequence continues at coordinate 2,811,558 of NW_021604656.1, forward strand.
AGTCTTTGTTTTGCAGCATCAAATTGACAAATAGTTTCCTATTCTAGGTTATAATCTTATTCCTGAATTGTTTTCTGCGGTTACATAAACCCATCAACCTCTCTTACGTGGCTATTTCCCTGTGTATGACTCTGTAAGGTCATCCACTGGTCACTTCAAAATATTGCTTCCTAGAGTCCTGCAGAGCTTCCTGGATGCGTTTCATTTTCTGAGGGTACAGTTCCCATCCATTGCCCCTTGCATGCGTCATCTGTGATGAACATTTAGTTATTTGGAAACTGTCAAATTCATAGTAGTGGATATAGATTCGCCCAAATTCTGATGTTCACTTGAAAGATCAAATATTTTAAGCGGCGGCAACCATTTTCCCCTGGAGGAGGCAAGCTCCCTTCCATGTCTGTAACTGATGTCTACTGAATACTGGAGTATGAATAGTGTCACACACATATGACTATGCATACATATGATGACACACATCTATACATACAGAAGCAAGCACGTGAGACCATACAAACACGTGACCACGACACGTGGTTATTCATGTAACCACATGCATACATACGACCACACATGCATGGCTGTGGAAACACATGGCTACTCACATCAATGACGGGGCACATATGACTTTATATGTAGATACTCATACAGAATCACAAATTCACAGATCACACACACACACACATATGATCACATACATACCCCCCATCTAGGACTACACATACATACATCACAATACATGACTGCACATACATATGACAGAACCCATAGACACACATGACACATACAAACACCCATGTAGTTATTGGCACACACACAAAGCCAGAACACAAGGTAATTGTGAAGAAGTAAAAATGACTTCAGGGCACACAGCACGTCCCTCATTGCTGCTAAAGCCTTAGTAGTCTCTCTCTGCAAAATCCTTGCTCTGCCTTCCAGGGCATTTGTTTCCATATAGCAGGCCTATACTGAACTCCCCACATACACGGTGATATGGAACTGCACTGCGTGAATATCACTGTAGCCTACTTTATAAAGAGAAGACTGGTCAGCTGTGAATAGCATTTCCCGGCCTGCCTTGCTTCTTGTGCTGGCTGTGTGCATATAACTTCTGGATCAAGCTCAGTGCACTTCCTGAATCCTGGTACTCCCTTCCCAGTCAGTCACTGGATGCAGAGGACTTTAAGACCCTAAACCAGTGCTTCTCAACCTTGCTAATGCTGTGAACTTTTAACACAATTCCTTATGCTGTGCTGACCCCCAACCACAGAGGATTTTTTCTGTCACTTCGTAACAGTAATTTTGCTGCTGTTATGAGTCATAATATAAATATCTAATACACGGGATGTATTTTCATTGTTACAAATTGATCCAAAGGGGTCGTGATCCACAGGCTGAGAAGCTCTGTCCTACAAGAACATAGGGACACAAGATGAAAGGCATCCAGTCTCCTGAGAAGAAACTGGTCTTGTCAATCAGGACCACTCACATTAGATAGTCATAGGAGAGAAGTCCCCCCCATCGAGCATGGCATTCCTGTTGAGTAGAATATGAATTCTAGAGTCTGTGTCAACTACAGGGTTATTTTAACAGGAGGAGCCAGGGCTTGAAAGATCACAGCGGGAAGGCAAGGAGGTGCCCTCTATGTAAATATGGCACTAGAGATAAAGAGACCAGTTCAGTCTAGACACCAACAGACTGCGGAGTGAGAGAAGAGGGGGGTGATAAGAAATAGAGCCCAGACTCTTTGTTTTCCCCCACCAGAGGGACCGTGTTGTCCAGAGGCTGAAGGAGACTGAAGGACAAGGGTGTCACTTAATGTTCAGTCAGGAAGCAGAGTATGGAGTGTGTGTGTGTGTGTGTGTGTGTGTGTGTATCAATGCCTGCCTATACACAAGGATGGGCTGTGCACATGTATTAATGACAGATAGAGTGAATTCAGACTGTGATCACAGTGAGTGACAACACGTATCCATGTACTGCTGTGGGTGTCTAGGTGAGTGTGAAGCAGGTATGACTGACAGCGGGTTTCTGAGTGTGGTGATAGCATGTGTGTGAGTGTCTGAGAGTGTGTGACCAGCATGAAGGGTAGACAGATGGGAGTGCCTGAGGGTGTCTACATGGGTGTGGTGTAGTGTGTGAGTGACTGAGGGTATATACATGGGTGTGGTGTGTAGTGTCCATGTGTGTTAGTGACTGTGGGTGACTATAAGAGAATTTGAAGCCTTGTGACTTGTGAGTGTGACTGAGATTGTCTGTGCACCATGAATGCTTGTCACTCCCTGAGGTCTGTGTATAAGTATGGAGTTTGCAGGCAGAGACTAGTGCCTGAGCATATATGAGGGAGCAGGAAGTGTGTGTGTGTATGTGTGTGTGTGTGTGTGTGCGCTTGACTGAGGCATAGAGTGTGTGTATGTATGTATGTATGTGTATACTGGCAAGTATAGATTAGTGTGTACATGTGTGTATGTATATACTGAGAAGTATAGATTAGTATAGTATTCGTGTGTGTGTGTTTGACTGAGAGGTATAGATTAGTATAGAGTGTGGATATATGTGTGTGTGTGTGTGTGTGGCTGACAGAGGTATAGATTATTATTATAGAGTGTGTATGTGTTTGTGTATGTTTATATATGGTTGACTGAGGGATATAGATTATTAGTATAGAATGTGTGTACATGTTTGTGTATGTGTGTGTTTGACTAAACAATGTGTGGGTATAGGTTAGTATAGAGTGTGGATTGTGTGTGTGTGTGTTTGTGTGTGGTTGACTAAGAGGTATAGATTAGTATTGTGTGTGTGTGTTTGAGACGTATAGATTAGTATAAAGTGTGTGTGTGTGTGTGTGTGTGACTGAATGGTGGGAAGCCTATGAATGAGAACACAGTGTGTTTGTATGCTAGTTAATGAGCGTGTGTGTGAGTTTGGAGGGTCTGTGTATGACTGATTACGTATGAGTAAGGACACATGTACACATCCAAAGCCACACACACACACACACACACACACACACTCCTCTGCTCTTCCTCACTGACTCTCCACTTGGTCCTGCCTTGGTCTCTCCGACAGCACAGCAAGAGTTTTATGGAGAGATTTTTATAGAGGTCCCTGAGAGTGCCAGCATGGAGCTTGCTGGGATTTAAGGCTTGGGCTCTGGAGGGACACAGCAGAATCCCCAATGTTCCTCAAAATCGGGAAAGACTACATGGAAGCGTGAAGTCTGTATTAGTGGTTTATTGGAGGCCACCGATATAACCCATCACTGATGCCACTGAAATGGGGGCTTCTCTGTTACTGCAATGCCTACCCTGTTGAACCCATAAACACTTCAGCATTTCCCACCATCCACTGCTTTCTTACTCCAAGTACATCTGCAATTTTGACAAACCATATATGATATTATTTACTTAAACCTTCTTAGCTTTCTACTCATTCTTATGCTAACTGGTACACAATAATTGTATGTACTTATGGGTGTAGTTGGGTCATGTGACAGACATTCTATTATATAATAATCAAGTCAAGATGTTTCTTTGAGTATAAATAAATTTGTTGAAAAAGCCTTACTCCAGAAAAGAAAGGTTGGGAACGCAACTGTGTTTGTTCCTCCATGCTCATTAAAGTAAGTACCTGGGGATCCACACAATGCACTCACATGGCCTCTAAAGTCATTTCATAATTATCAGGTACAAACGCGGCCCCTGGCTATGAGGTTGCAGAGATGCATGATAATTTGCTGTGAACTGAATTTTATGGACTTCAGGTCTGCTCCTCTATAATTTATCCCCACTTGACTCCACTGAACCCGATCTGATTCTCCCAGTCTGTCTGTCTGTCTGCCTTGTGGTATCAGATGAGTTTTCAGGAGAATGCTTCTCTGCCCGTCCGTCACCGATGTCTTGAACTCCTGTTTCCTTGAAGCAACACAGCAGAGAGAGAAAAGAGACTCTAATGCCCAAAGTAGCAGACACCGGGAACTCCCTCCCAGTACTTGTCCTTTGAGTGGGTTCAGGCCTGGAAGGAAGGCAGCGGGTGGGCAGGTTTCTTCCACTCCACGGTGACAGCTCTGGGCACCTGCACCTCTGATTAGCCGTAGTCCCGTGGCACCCTCTGCTGTGATCCTGTGGGACTTCTTAAACCTTACCACACATAGCCCCAGGTGCATGGGTTTATAAACCAAACATTTACTGATGACAAATCGTACAGAAAAAATATTTTAAAATTATTCTTTGGTTGCATAAAATGTTACCCTTTATCAGATGAAAGTAAATTTGCATCACGGTAAGAAGGGTGGGGTTAGTTTTATATAAAGGATTAGATACTGGCTGAATACTTGATGCTGTAGGACATAGGACGTCTCCAACCTATTTCAGAGATGATAGCTGGGTTTAATACTGAAACTACAGCTTAGCATAAATATGTACTATGAAGTGGCAGAAATGTGTTTAGAGTCATTTCAGAAATGGCTAGAAATCCTAGTATAATGTCAACATTTTTTTAATAAAAATGTTTTTATAACAATTTTTTAAATAAAATTCCATTCAGCAACTTAAAAGTAAATTCAATACTTTAATTTTTTTAAGTGTCTTACATAGCTCAGGCTGGTGTCAAAGTTGTTGTGTAGCTGAGGTTAGCTTCTGTTTTCTGATTCTCCTTCTTCTGGCCTGGAGTGCTGGTATCGTGGGCACAGTTCTGCTGGAGCTGGCTTTCTTGCAATACTGGGGACTGAGCTCAGGGCTTTGTGTCCGTTAGATCTCCAGCTCCACACACTCCAACTGCACTATTTAAAGCAAAGTATCCTAATGCAGTGCCATTCGCAGTGCTACATTCTAAGGACAGACAACAGGAACATGTTAGGGGCCTTTGGTTCCTATAATTAAATCCATGTGCTTTTGTAAGAGGAGAAGACTGTGTGTGTAGCAAAGACACGGATTCATAACGTGCTAGAGTCTCAAATCTGAGCCAAGCTCTGTGTGCGCTTGCCGGCGTAGCATGTGCTGTGCAAAGCGTGGGTGTTGTATGCTCAGAGCCAAGGCTATGACAAGGTCGCCCAAGACAGCACCTCGGGTTCCTGAGGTTTCTCATTGGTTGTTGTGTGTTCAGAATTACCATTTCCCATTGCCCCCCCTTTCTTGCTCCCACTGCATTCTGTTATGTTACCCCTATAGCGTCATGAATCACAATCTGAGAAGCTGTAGTCTTGTGTCTCTGTAAGCCCAGAGAGAGAGAGAGAAAGAGACAGAGAGAGAGACAGAGAGACAGAGAAAGACAGAGAGAGACAGAGAGAGACAGAGAGAGAGAGAGGGAGCTGGGGTGGAGCGGGGTGGGGTGGGGCAGTTTTTCAACTCACAGCAACATCTCTACAGGGATCTAATCCCACTTTAAAATTGCTCAAAAACCGCTTCCCACCTTGCTTATGAGTCCATACCTCATCTCTCCTTCTCCTCCTCTTGTGTTTTTCATTACAAAAGTCCCTTCTTGCCTTTGCTTCTGATTCTTGAGCATAAATAACTCAAAACGCATGCACTGTTTGCTGATAATCGAAGGACTCTATGCCTCTATCCTATTAATACTATAGGAATAGACATAGTACAGTTGGAAGGTTCTAGAAAGAAACCCTCAACACTAGGCAGCCAGTCACTAGGCAGTGAAAATATTTATAAGTATGCTAGTGCTTGTTTATTTTCCATGGCTAAAATAAGATACAAATAAAATAAGCGAGGCTGGATAATTTATAAAGAATACGGGATAATTTATAAATTTGGGAGGTGACCTTCACCAATACCTAAGCCCTGGCTGAGGAACTATTGGCAAGTGAGGCTTTTGGGGAAAGAGAGTCTGTGCTTTTTAGCCAGTCACACGCCGAGGGATGAGCCCACAATCCTGAGTATATGGGCTTCTTAAGTCAAACTTGGTAGGATTAAAAAATGAAAGAGAATATGAAGTTAGGAGAGGGTGGGGGTGGATCTGGGAGGAGTTCAGGGAAGGAGCGGAGGTGAACATGATTGAGATACACTGTATACGTGTATGAATTCTCGAAGAATTAATAAGCATATTCCAAGAATGATAGGTATTTGTCTTATGTTTTGGCAGGCTGGTAAATGGAAGGACATAACACCAACATTTGGTGAGAGCTTCTTGCTTCACCCTAACAGGAGAGAGGGCACCCACTAGTGAGATGGGGCAAACGTGTAGGTTCAGCATTCTCTTTTCTTACAAAGCCACTAATGCCCTAGTTGGAGCACTATGTCATGACCTCATCAATCCTGATTACCACGTCCAGACACCACCAACACATGACTTTGGATATTATATTTTCAACACATCAGCTTTGGAGTACACATTCAGACCGGATCAACCACCGAACGGTGCCAAGTTCATCTCTGTTTAGAATTCTAAAGGAAATATAGCTTTACTTCTAAAACCAGTGCAAGGGTGCTGGATATCTAACTGGGAAAAGTGTCAACACATACACACACACTCACGCAAGCGCACACACACATGCACACGCACATGTGTGCACACACTCATATGGTTGAGGGAGACTATTGACAACAAAGTGCAAGAGTTTCATTCTTTAAGGGGTGCTGCCTATGGTATACCCCCCACACCTTGAGCAGGGCTCAGCTGGTTTCAGAGGCCAGACACATTTACTCTTCTTTGTGTACTTTGGGGGAGTCCAACATGACCAGATGAAGCTAGTCTAAGGTCTGAGATGCAACAACAGATTTCTTTGGTTTTCTTTCGCTTTAGACTCTTCTATACCTGGTCTCGATGCGGTTGCTGGGCTCCAGCTGAGTTTCCATCCCATAGGCTGCGGTAGGGCCTAAGTACATGTTTGTTAAAGAGTCCCTAGGTGGGACGGAGGAAGTAGGGACCTGAGCAGACTTGGAGAAATCTGTGTTTAGTGTGTGGCTTGTCCAGAGAGGATGGAAGTTTCTATCAAGCTCGTTCCCATTCTTCAGACTGCGGGGTGACTTTGTGCATAAAAGAGCAGACTTACAAAGAAGGAAAGAAAAGGGCAAGCTCTCTGCTGAAAAACCTGGCTCGGAGGCGGCTTTCACTGGTCGAACGGCACCTCCTGGATGGAATGTAACCATGCTGGAGGCACTGGCGCCCTCTAGTGAAGCTACTGGCACATCCCTATGGGGACCTCCAAGGCTGCTGGTTAACTTGAAATACCAATAGTAGCCACTAGGAGGCTCTTTTTGCTGAGAAATATCAGTGCCACCTCACCTCTCCGTGATGGTAGAGGACGGTGGAAGTCTCAAAAGCTCAAAAACCCTGGAGCAAAGAGAGCTAAGGTGTGTTGCTAGCACTCACTGTCCTTATGCAAGTCATTAAACTTTCTGGTTTGCACGATCCCCATAGGGACATGGCTATTGTACCTCTGGGAAATTGTGATCACATTCTACATTCTCTGTCCTGTGAGACGCTCGACCCCCCAACCCTATCCTTTCTGGAGGCTGCCCTGACAGACTAAGACAACTTGTGTCCCCGTTATGGGCAGCTCTCCCTTGGGTGGAACCCAGCTCTCGGCTCTGTAAGACTCCCTGCCATTATCTGAATGGGGACAGAGTCACATAGATTTAATCTGCCCCCATCACCTCAAGCATCCTCTTCCTCCCGGTCTATAAAGTCTCTTCCATAGTCGGCAGCTGGGGGATTTGATCTCCAAGGGTGGAGCTTCACTGTTTTGTCTTCTACTGATCGCTGCCTTTGAACTTAGGAAACTTGAGGTTTTCTGATTCCACTCTAGCTCTGGAGCCAGAGACAATGGTTGACTCATTCAGAGCCACCAGCCTGAGGTCGGGTAGCACAGCCTGGAGGGCACACGCAGAACCTTTTGCTGAGTGCAGAGACAAGTGTAAACGCATTAACGTCTACCTTGAAATAGCCTTTCTGACACGCTGCCAAGAGCCCTCGCTGCAAGGGATCCTGTGGCAGACAGACTTCAGAAGGCCAGAACTGGTATCCCCTTTCTTTTACTTTAAGCATAGCTCACTGCGTGAATGCTTATTTTTCATAATTCTGCTTTTGGTTTTTGAGACTTTCATACGTGAGTTCTATATTTATACCATATCCACCTCTCCTGGCCCTAACACTTCCTTTTCTTCCCCATTGCACACCGAGTCCATGACCTTCTCCTTTTTATTATTGTTACATCTGTGTGCACATATGTATTTTTGTACATACGTATGTAGTATGAGTCCAGAACGAGCTGGCTGTATTATGTCTCGGAAGGTGACACTGGGGTCTAAGCAGAGGATGAAGCTGTGGGGTTGGGGCTGGTAGGACCTTGTATTTGCTACTTCCTCAGTCCTCAGTGTTGTGACAAAATCCCTGATGAGAAGCAACTGAAGGCAAGAAGGGGTTGCTTGCTTGGTTCACATTTTCTGCAGTCCTTCATGGGAGGGAAGGCATGGCTGGAGTATCAGGAGAGAAGGGGTCGCATGGCATCTGCAGCCAGTAGACAGAGAGCAATAGAGGCTGGTGTTTCAGCTTGATCGTTGGCCTTTGCTCAGGCTGGGACTCAGCCCACTCAGAGTGTATCTTCCTGTCTCAACCCAATCCAGAAAGTCCCTCACAGACATGCCAGGCATTTGTTCCCACCGTGGTTATAAGTCCCATCAAGCTGGTAATAGAGACCCACCATTACAGATCTCAAGGCTTAACGAGGTGAGTTCTAGGTTGACTGCCAAGGATCTGACTTAGGGTCAGTAGTGCCCTTGATCAAGAGGAACAGCCAGAGAATGAGCTGGTTTTTAGGAAGGATTACTGTTTCAAGAAAGAGCTTCCCAAAGGACAGCTCCAGTTGAAAGTAGAGCTCAGAAGCGGGCTTGTTCTGTGGATAGATACAACGGATAGAGTGTTTGTAGCACACAGATTTCCACCAGGCAAGGTCTAGAGATAGCGGAGGTCTAGAGGATGTATCTCAAACTCACTCTGGTCTAGCACATCGCCAGTTCCTACTGTGCACATCTCCCTGCCTTGGCTGCAGCTGACAGTGTGAGGCTGCTGAACACAGAGTTGGGAAGCATTGCACGCACACAGCTGTTCTGACGATTGTACCAAGCCTGCTGCAGACAGAGCATCAGTTATAACCTTTAAATGTGCTGAAAAAAAAAATCGTGGATCCTCTCTTTGTGACCCTTAAGTGAATTTTGCCCATCTCAGGTGCATTATGTATGCTGTGCTAACATAATGCAATATTAACGGACAAATGGAGGCCTCATGCTTCTAGAATAAAGAATTTATAGATAGCCATTTACTTCCTATTCAGTCGCCCTCAGGACCCGCTGCTTTACCCGAGGCAAGGATGACAGCCATGACTCCCAGAGGGCACTTCTCTAAGAGCCCGGCTCCCTGGCAACTGAAGCTACAGCTTTCCAGGTGGCATTGGCCTGATTTCTAGTTCTGCCACATATTCTCCAGCACCAGGAATTTACTTCTTGCTTTCTTGTTGCCAAAGAAAAAGCGGAGACAATTGTTGCAATTCTAAAATCGGAGACAATTGTTGCGATTCTAAAATCAAAGCAACTGGGTGTTTCTATCTCTGATCTTTTTTGAGCAAAACCTGTCAACTCTGCCAGGGCTTTTGCTGGGCTTATCATCATCACTTTGTCACCCTCCTGTCTTCTTTGCTATTCTCTTTGCTCCAGAATTAGGCTTCCATCGCCCACTCAGCTTCCAGGTGTCACCACTAAGAAGCTGAACTGGGGATTGGTGGGGGCAGGGGAGAAGTTGGGTGAGGAAGTAAACAGATGGAAAATGACACAGGACATGGGGACATTCGGGAGGAAGCAGCTGGACCAGGAATGGAGAAGACAGGCAGATGTGACAGCCCGGGTTCTTCAGTTCATAATGGCATTAAGTGGGATGAAGGACTATGAGCTTGAGGGTTACATAGAATTGAGATCAGAAACATCCGCCACCTCATGGCCTTACGCATGTTACTTCACTGTTTTGAAGCATGGATTTCTGTTAAAACTGGATGAATACTCATGAGTGCCATACAGATATTGGTCAGTAATGATATGTATATGTATACATATATATAATGATATATATAATGATTTTATATATATAGTGGTCGTTTCTATGGCAACGCTAGTGTAAACAAATCTAGTGTCCAGCCAATTGTAAATACATCAACCACAATTACATACAGTGTATAATACTTAGCACCAAGGGACAGGGTCACTAGTTCATGTATCAATTATATTTTCTATTGCTGTTTTAAGAGTGTTTTGTTTTTAAATTCGTTAATTAAAAAAACAAAGTTTATAGTTGAACGATGTAAGAGCAGTGGCCTGGTCCCTCTGTTGTTTTCAATGTCTTTTGATCATACCATTTTCTCTCTCCTGCTTAGCTTGGTCACAAGTGGTTTAGTTCACCACTGACCTAAGAGCATCAGGCTTTGCCCACATAACACACTGCATAGCCTACACATGTAGCTTGCTAGGCTTAAGTGCTGTGATAGTTCTATGGTAAACCTCCTAACGATGGCTTCCTGAGAATGGACTTCCACTGATAAGCAACACATGGCTGTGTCGTACAGTGGTGATCTGGGGAAGAAAGAAAGGCCTGTCCTTCAGGTTTAAGGTACTGTTTGGAGCACAGTGTTTCTTGTCAAGCTAAACTGAGCATTTGTAACAGGACCTGGACGGCAGATGGCGGTAGAGCCCTGGGTCTGGCTACACCTAGCAATAATCTGGGTAGACCACTGAGGAGGTCCCATTCTGGGGCCCTCCTGGTTACACTGGTATCTGAAAAATCATAGCGCAGAAATGGATAGTGTGTAGAATCCAGCCCCATGAACAGAAACACAGTGTTTAACATTATATGGAGACTGCTATGATTTTTTTTTTTTAAAAAATGTCTTTTGGTGTTTCCTTTCCTAATCATAAACCTCAAGCACTCTCAGCCATCAGAGTCATGCCAAACACCTCCGACCCAAAAGCCACCATCTGAGGCCCTGCTCCGATCCCCTCCATACCCCACAGGCTTATTGGCTTGCTCCCCATGGCTTCTTCAGCCCACTGTCTTACACCTCCCAGGACCATCAGCCCAGGGGTGGCTCTGCCTACTGTGAGCTGGGCCCTTCCACATCAATCAGAAATTAAGAAAATGCTCCCACAGACTTGCTTACAGGCCAATCTAGTGGAGATGTTTTTCCCACTGAGGTTCTCTCTTTCTAGCTTGGGTCAAGTTGACAATCACAAAATAAAACCACCACCACAACAACAACAATCAGCAACAAAAAACAATCAGCTAATCAACAAGACCCTAGTATCCCCATCTGGGACCGATACTCAGCTCTTCAGACATCCATGAGGAGCCCTCCCCTCTTCCATGTGTCACGCTCAAACACAGCTATCTGAGGGCCTGGCAGATGGCTTAGTGGATAAACAGTTGTCACACAAGGAGGAGGACTGGAGTCTAGATCTCCAGAACCCACATAAAAGCTGGGCAGGCATGGTAGCTACCTGTAGTCCTAGCACCCAGAAGGCAGAGACGGGGGATTCCTGAGACCAGCTGGGCTACCTAGAATAGCCAGAGGTGGTATGCTTCATGTTCAGTGAGATCCTATCCCTGAATAAAGTGGAGATTGATCAAGGAACACACAGACACCAATTCTAAGGCTCTACACACACACACACACACACACACACATACACACAGATGTACACACACATGCACACAGTCATGCACATACATGCATGTGTACAGACACATACATGTGAACATTCATACACACACATGCATGTACATTCCATATACCCATGGAAATGAAACAACATTCTAGCCTGTCCTCTTTGGCTTTGCTCGGACTTCTCAACCCACCTCACAGTTACAAAGAATACTTTTTGGAGCACCATGCTGTCCAAGGCTTTATCCCTAACGGATATGATATCCTTAAGGTGTGTGTTCAGCTTCCTAGATACATGGGTCCAGCATCTTCAGATTCAACAATTCTGCTTTGAAATATCTAGGGAAAAACGTGTTAATACTGAGACTAGTTCTTTTTGTCATTCTTTAACTAAAACTCTTTAACAACCTCCAACATGGCATTTGTATTTGTTACGACCTGAAAATGAGCTATCCCCAGAGGCTCACAGGTTTGAACACTTGTCCCCAGTAGGTGTTAATGTTTGGGGAGCCATGAAGCTTCAGAAGGTGGGTTCATCAGAAGTTGTTATTGGTAGGAAAAGCACTTGATGATTAAAGCCCAGGCCCACTTCTGGTGGGGTTTTCTTCTTGGTCCATAAAGATGCAAGGAAGCCATGCCTGGAGCACTCAGCACAGTCAGGAGGTGGCATCCCCACGCCTCCCCACTCACTCATCAGCCAACGTCAGTCTTCCCTCTCTAACCTGCTTCTTGTCAGATGTTTGGGGGCAACCATGAAAAAAGTCACTAAAACAATGTTATGCTGGGACCTTTTAGGAAGCCAGATATGGTTTCAAGGAGGATACAGGAGAGTGTTGTACAGGTTATATGCAAAGTGATGCCACTTTATGTAACTATTCTCAAAGTTCAGGCTCAGATGGAGTCCTGAAACCAAGCCCCATGGATACTGAGGGATGGCTGAGAGTAAGCTCAGATCCCCACCGGATCTGGGGTCTGGGAGGACAGATGCTATGATGGAGTTACACACCTAACACTGTGATTCCTATAGTTTTTTATACCCATCACTGACTTAACACCAGGTACAAAGTAATTTTAAATGCCAGCAATCAATTTGTAGCCTATGGACATGCAAATTCTCTCAGGCATGTTACTAAACCCAAGGTCCTACATCTGGAGAATGGAGAAGTCCAGACAAAAAGCCCTGAGTATCTAACCGCAAGCTCCTCTCCTCTTGCTCCCTCCTTGTGTCTTACCCCAGATGTTTGCTCCATAAAAAAGTGCATAGTACCATGTTGCAAATGTTTGAATGAAGAAAAGAACAGAAAAATGAGCAGATGAGCAAGCACTGCGGCAGAAACGTGTACCAGAAAGGCACGTTTAGGATCTGTGGTAGGAACGGGCAGCGCACCCTCCCACAGCCACAGTTGGCTAGCGTGACTTTAAATGACTTCAAAGAAGCAAGCAGAGCGAAGCAAGAAAAGGTAGAGGAGGCAACCTAGAGACAGAGCTGAGATAAACAGGATGTGAAGTATCTGGGCCTTTTCAGTGAACAGTCTACTGTTCCCAAAGAGTCAGGGAGCAGGCTGCTTGTCCAGGCCTCATTTAGTGAATTAAAAAGGCGAAGAGCCCAACTCATATGTGGACTTTTAACCAAGAGAATATAATGTTTTAAGCAGAATTTAAAGATTTCAAAGTATGTAACACCCCACCCACCCCTTTTTTTGGTCTAATTGTAAAGAAGATTCTTTCATCTCTCCTTAGACAGGTGTTAACCAAAGCAAAACAATCAAAATGATTTGAGCCTCCAAATCTGTCCTGGGGTGAGCACCGGTACAGATCCTGGTGGGTGCTATGCTAGGGGGTGCTGATGCTGGTAGGTGCTGTTGCTGGCTGTGCTGCTGTTGGTGGGTGCTGCTGCTGGCAGGTACTGATGTTGGTGGGTACTGATGCTGGTGGGTGCTGATGTTGGCAGTGCTGATGCTGGTGGGAACTGATGCTGGCAGGTGCTGCAGGTAGCAGGGGTCAGTGGTGGTTGTTGACAGTGACTGACAAGAAGGCATGTGGTGTTTTGAAGACGACACACACAGCCTCTGCTTATGTGCTGCACACAGTTTTCTGATGTACCTGCTGAGTGCACAGAACCTGGCCTTGGATGTCTGGGACAGTAGACTGTGAGTAAGTACCGAGTCCTGCACTTTATAGCTGCCTAACTCCAGGAAGTGACTGGCTGACTGCTCCCTTTACATCCCTGACTGGTGACTAAGATGAGGCTAACTCCAGCACTTCTGATGTCACCAACTTTTGTTTTTATATTAGAAAAGAATACATCTCAGGGAAACGACATTGTCTGGCTGAGAGCGCAGAGATCAGATGTGAAACTCGGAGCTGCTGATCTTCTGTCCCTCCCTGCCTCTCCAGTCCTCCCATCCCCGTCCTACACTCCTCTATGTTCTTATAGGCAAGCGCTCAGCTGCCACACGTGAGAGGCTACGGAGATTCATAACTGGGGGAGGAGGTGGCTGTGTGGTCTGAGGCCCACAGAAAGCAGGTGTAGTGTAATTGCATATTTTAGAAATGGCTGAACATGCCCATTGAACCAATAACTTGGTCTCCAGGAATACACATCCAGGATGTACACCCAGACTCAGAGTGTGGTGTGACTAGGTGGTGTGAGCATCAGCCTTGAAAGCTGATACCCGACTCTTGGCACTGAGTTAATTGGTAATTCAGCAAACGACAATTTCCCGAATCCTGATTACTTTTCTAAAGATGTAGATTCCCGTTTAATAAGCACTTTGCAGCAGTGTGTGGCAGTGCTCCTGTAACGTTTGCTCACTGAGGGATGCTGGAGCAGGGGGAAGGATCCTCTCAAAGCAAGGTGCCTTCTCAGCTCCTGCTTCCTGCGTCTATCATCCCTTGTGAAATACACACTTTGACCAGTAGGTGGGGCAGTTGTAAAGCCAAGGACTCAGCAATAGCCGGATTCTAAGGAGCCTAAGAACTGTATTCCACTCTCCTAGTGCGAGAGATGACAGCCTAGTTTTATTAAGTCTTTATGCTTAGAAACAAGTGACCTTTTAAAAAAGATTTAGTCATCTATCATTTCATGCATGTGAGTACGTTGCCAGCATGCTTGTGTGTGTACTGTGTGAGTGCATGATGCCCGCAGAAATCAGGAGAGTCGGATCCCCTGGAACGGAAGTCACAGATGGTTGTGAGCCACCATGTGGGAGTTAGGAACTGAACCCAGCTCTTCTACAAGAGTGACAAAATGCTCTCAACAGAGCCATCTCTTCAGCCTTTGCAAAAGAGACTTTTTATGCTTCCAAACCACCATCCCCTTATTAGAAGTAGGGGTTCACCTTTCAACAACATTTTGGTATTTTCATTCTATGATTAAAATAAGACCAAAGGGCTTCTCTCTATTCATGCATGCATGCATCCATCCATATGCTTTTTCCTTCTACTGATCTGCCAAATACTTAAGGATAATCAGTGAAACATACTTTCCTCTCATGGAAACCTTGCATTCTAATGGTGGATGTTAACACTAAATAGCAATTAGGTACATGACAATTGCAACGCAGAATATAGATTGTGGGAGAAGAGTCTACTAGTACCTTGGTGGAATATCACCCCCAGGGACCTGATTTTCCTGATAATGCATTGATTCGGTGAGGGGGGAGTCTGTGAGGAATAAAGATAATATATAAAGGTCTTGCAGAGGAATGGAGCTCGGACAAGTCAAAGTAAGACTAAAAGTGGAATTGTGGGAAAGGAATATGGAGATGCAGGCAGGGGTTGGGAAGTGCTGGTCACTGTATGGAGTTTGATTTTATGTGCAACAGAAATCTGGGCATCTCCATCATCTGAACTTGTCCCCTGTGGCCACATCTTCGGCATGTATAGCCAGACAGTGAGAAGTTTTCTCTTCCGTTATCCTATCATGTGTTCATCACAGTTGTAAGGAAGCTAATAGTCTCCCCACTTTATAAATGATGGAACAAAGAAATAAAGTGGTCCAGTCACTCGGCCAAAGTTACAAAACTTGCAACCACTGCTGTGGTTTGAATGAATGGTTTTACTTCAAGATTTAACCTCTGTGCTGCGAAGAATTTCCAGGATTGACATTGACAGTTTCAGGAGTGTGGGGTCCCCGCCTCACTCTCAACATTGCCACTTGTTTTGCCGACGACAGTGCAGAGCGGACAGTTTCAGGTTTGCATGTCTCTGCCGGTTTCAGAGCTTTGCCTAAGACACACTCTGGCCTTCATCGTCAGCATCTTTTGTGTGAATCTGTTGAGAGAGGTGATGCCCGGTCTCTCGAAGAGCTCTGGAAGCCCCGTGCTCTTTACGTTCTTCTAGGTTGTGTCTTTTAGGATTTATCCTGTTTTCTAAATCAGAGTATCACTAATCTTTAGACCCCATTCCTACCCAATATCATATAGAGAGCAGGCTGCAGTCACATGTAGAATCCAGTTCACAATGGCAGTGGAAGCCCCTGCAGAAGTTTGGGGAAAGCTTGGACCACACCAAAAGGTTAACCTAAGCCTTCAGGAATGGATGTGGTCTCAGTCATATCCAGTGGCAAGCTTAGCAATTATTTGCCCCCAAATGGTAAGTAATTTTTCTTGAAGTCAACAATTTTTGATTTGTTTTTTTTGATGTCGGTAAAGCAGACGTGAATAAACCACAGTTTTAGAAATCTCTGAGACACAAATGCGAATATATGTTTGTTTGGATAGAGCTGGCAGCCAGTAAACCTATGAATTAAGAATCCAAGTGTTTTGATAAAGTGAATCAGTTTGTTGAAGACGTGCCTACACTCTCACGTCGATAGCAACACTTAATAGTAGTCAAGGTATAGCGTCAACCCAAGTGTCTTGCGAACGACGTATGAATAGATAAGGAAGATGTGGTGTCGTCACATAACTGAGTATTATCCAGACATAACTGAATATTAACCAGACATGAGGAGAACAAAATCCTGTCATTTTTGGCAACATGAATGGAACTGTAAGACATTACACCAAGTGAAGGAAGCCAGCCAGGATAATACATGTTCCTACGCATGCGCAGAAGCTAAAAAAAAAAAATGATTCCACAAAAGCAAGCAATAGAATAGAGGTTATTAGAGCCGAGGAAGGCAGGGGGAAAGAACTACTAAACATATGAGTTTTTTGAACACAAAACATACTATTGCTATATTGAAGGACTAATTTCTAGTGTTCTGTAACATAAAAAGGTGACTAGAGTTATCAGTGATTTATTGTGTCCTTTAAAATACCTGTAGGACTGGCTCAGTTGTTGGCTGTGCCTCTAGGCCAGTTCTGCTCTGTGATTTTGCCACACTTGCCCCAGGAGCAGCTGTGGGCACAGAAAGGGGCCCTGGGAGCAGAAATGGAATCCATAAGTTTTGAGGATGCGGATGTCAACTCCACAATGGAGAAAAGGACTTTGCTGGGCATCCTTACCAGAAGACCTGATACTTTATCTATGGCGATGTGATACAGGAAATGTTCTGAAAGTTCGCTATTATAGAAAAAATAGCCTAGAACTTTGAAAATGACTGTGAGAATGCCATAGAGTGTTGTGAGTTGTAGTTCCAACAGACCAAGAACTTGTGAGTGTGTGTGGTATGCAGAGACAATGTGCACATGTGGGGAGTGTGGCGTGTGGCGTGTGGCATGTGGCGTGTGGCGTGTGGCGTGTGGCATGAAGCCTTTGGTCCCCATCTCTCCTGGTTCCTGAAGCAGATGAGGACTCACACACTGGAGAACAGAAAATCTATCAATGTGGGAAACCCTTCAGTGAAGTGAAAACTTATGTTTGTTTGTTTGTTTGCTTCAGAAAGTCAGTTATGTCAAATGATGTTTTGCTGGGGCACACAGGTGAAAGGATGTTTTGCTAAAGCAGACACATGAAAGGATGCATGCTATTCAGAAGGAATAGAGGTATGATCCCACAGACAGTGGAGCATTGGTTTCCTTTGCTCCATCTTGTTATTCTTCACTAATGACACACATGTATTGGTACGCCTTACATTGCTTTGCTGAGCTTTGCTTGTGGTGACGCCATAGAAAGAAACTGGCCAAAGAACTTCTGATGAGGTTCCTGCGGCTTCTTGCTGCTTCCACAGACTCTGGCCACTTGGCGAGCCTTGTGGTTTCTTTTGGATTGAACTGCCCTTGCTGGTTCATGGGTGGAGACTGTCGGGTGGACTGGACTGCAGCTGTTGATTCGTGTGTGGTATCTGCTGAGAGGACTGAACTACAGCTGCTGATTTGTGTTTGGTGTTTGCTACTGGACTGAACTGCTGATATCCTGACAACAAAGATATCCTCACCCCAAAGAACTATTTCTAAACAAGTCTACTTCCCCCGTGTCCTAATAAATTTTCTCTTCCACTACCCTGGTGGGCGGTGGGCTAGAGGGGAGATTGAATGTTTATTAAAGTAGGTTGAGAAAAATGTATGTCTACACTTCAGTATCATAGCTGTGTTCAAATATGAAGAAGGATTCATGCTGGAGAGAAACCCTGTGTGTCAATCAAACAGTGCAGGTAAAAGCATTTAAAGACACCGTGTGACAACACACAGTGGAGACGAACCCTACATGCATAAGGTAAGTATCGAGGCCTTTTGTTGTTCTCACCAAGGATCACACATGAAATAACTCACACTGGACAGAAGTACTATATAGAGCCAGAATATACCATTTGTTGGAAAACATGTTTTATATATATATATATATATATATATATATATATATATATATATATATGTGTGTGTGTGTGTGTGTGTGTGTGTGTGTGTGTGTGTGTGTGTGTGCATGTGTGTGTGTGTGTATGTATCTCAAATATATATAGCAAATTAAGTAATGCAATACATGCATAGCCCCACACAGTTATTATCTATAGGGCTGTGTGAGAGTGAGAGGTGAGGGCACTCGGATCCATTTTCTTTGCAGTCTTGAAGTATGCAACCCATTGTTGTGAACAATGGTTTCCATGGCGTAGAGCTTGCTGATAACCTAGATAATGGTTTCATTCATCCTCTCACAAACATCTCCCCATTCCCCATTCACCTGAGTGGAAGAAGTAACAAAGTTAGAAACTCTTAGAGGAGATCGCAGTCCTTGTAAGAGGAAGAAGAAGCAGCAGGACCCAGATGCACAGAGTAAGGACTGGGCACGGAAGGACATGGGAGAAGGTGGACCTCTGCAGGTCAAAGAGAGGCCTTAGGAGAAACTCAGCCCACCCATGCTCTGGTCTTAGATCTCCAGTCCCCAGAACTGTATGAAAATCAATGTCTGCTAAGCCCCAGGCAGGGACAGTCACATGATGCACAGTTTCAGCTGAGGACAGACCACAGTGTGCGCTAGTTTTCTCTGATTGGAATGGAACGGAAAAGTATTCTGCCTTGCTTAGTGAGGTCTTGGCTCCTATGCCACGCTGAGGTGTATCTTGTACCTTTGTGTGGCAATACAACCACCTGCGGCCCCTCCTGTAAGGTACGGCACACTGGATCACACTTAGTGTGCACATGGCAATGAGAACAAAGGCTCTGGTTTGTGTGCTTATTGTACTGCAGCTTGGCTATCATTTCAAAACACATGCCCTTTGCTTATTCAGTCAACAGGATAGTGCGTCACCCAGCGGCTGTATATTACAGTCACTGTGTTTTTTCATGGTATGAGAGGGTACCTTGTATGACTGACCTACTCGCTCTAGGTTCTCACATGTAAATGTACTCTATGTTGTTCACACCATAACGGAAACACCCATCAACACGTTTCTTGGGGCGCACCGCCCTCACTGAGAGACGCGTGATGAGTTCCTATGTGATCCGAGAAAGCTGACATATGACAGGTATATAGAGATGAAAGCTAGAACAAGGTGGTGAGGTCCTTGAAGGGGAAGAAGTGTAAGGATAGAAGCAGAGGCTAAGAGGTGCTCAGGAAACCCCCTTGGTGGATAGACTGGTAGGAGAAAGAGGAAAGGGAAGGGAACATCAGTCAACTGGGTCAGGCAGAAGGAGGGTTGCTCATATCCTTTCCCAAGACAAGTTGTTGGGAAAGCCATGCCCAAGAGGCTTGTTCTTCTCCATGTCCCTCTTAGGGACAACCTTCGTGTTTACCATTCCTTCTAGGC
Organism: Grammomys surdaster; assembly: GCF_004785775.1. Taxonomy (NCBI): domain Eukaryota; kingdom Metazoa; phylum Chordata; class Mammalia; order Rodentia; family Muridae; genus Grammomys; species Grammomys surdaster. The sequence goes on from NW_021604656.1 coordinate 2,831,339, forward strand.
CCTTCGCAACTTTTTAGCCTCATCCTGTCAAACAGCGAAACCTCTGGAAATACATATTTGATGTACAATTTGCTAAAAAAAAAAATCAAACTCCATAAAGGTATCATCCATCTGGAAATGTAATAAAACTGGGTTATGCTCGAACAGGTCCATTTTGTGGGGACGGAGGTGAACACTTGGAACGTATGTTCCCGCCTGCCTGCTTGTGAATTTCCACACAGCTATTACCCTATCTTTGTTTTTACTGTTCCCAAAAATGAGCCCATATTTCTGGAAAAAAAAAAAGCTGTAATATTCATCTTTGCCAGTTTCGAAAAATTCCCAGACTAAGACTTTGTTTAAAAATCTATATTTGGCAAAGAAAACAAGGAGAGGTCTCATGTGGCCCTAGTCTCCATGGTGACGAATGTCATCATGGGATCTTCTGAAAGGATCCCCAGGGAGTGATGGACACACAGGCATTTTTTGGTGTGACCACAGATATGAAGATCGGTATGTCTTAGTGACATGTGATACAGATGACCAGTGTTGGGTATTTCATTGACTGGGGACAGAGTTTCTCAAACAGTGGCTACTAACATTGCCTTCAGTACTTGACTTCGGAACAAACTTCCCAGTGCTTCGGGGCTTTGTTTTTCCGTACCATTTTAGAATTTTAGAACTGAGAAAAACCCTTAATGTTCAATTCCTCTTTCTTTGGGTGGATTGATTTTTTTCTTTAGAGCTATTGCAACATGTTGGTAAAAGCACACACCTGTAAATTGAGGCAAATGTGGGCGTCGTGCCTCACTCTGCCGACACGCCTTACTCTGCCGTTGGCTTGTGTAGAAACCTGGATAAACTATGAAAGCTCTGAGTTTCGTAACTCGTAAGATAAAATAGGAGTTAAAACCTTTAGCGTGAGAGTTGCTATAGAGGCTGGAGAGGCCGGTCAGTGGTTAAGAACACTTGTTGCTCTTGCCAAGGACCCAGGTTCGATTCTTAGCACCCGGGTGGCAGCTCACAACCATTTGTAACTCCAGTTGCAGTGGATGTAGCTCCATCCTCTGACCTCCACACCAGGCACACACACAGTGCACAGACATACATGTAGGCAAAACATGCATCTACATAAACGAGAATAAGATTTTTTTGAAGAAGCTATTTACAGATGAATGGTGATAATGTGTGCCTCAGAGAGCTCAGAACCCAGTGTAATTTAGAAAAATTAAACTAAGCCGGGCGGTGGTGTCGCACGCCTTTAATCCCAGCACTTGGGAGGCAGAGGCAGGCAGATTTCTGAGTTCGAGGCCAGCCTGGTCTACAGAGTGAGTTCCAGGATAGCCAGAGCTACACAGAGAAACCCTGTCTCGAAAAAAACAAAAAAGAAAAAAAAAGAAAAATCAAACTATTAATTTCATCATTACATTAAAAAACATGTACATTTCTGGGCACCCAGCTCCTGCCAGTATGTGAGTAAAAGCATCATGCTCTAGTGAACAGACACTGAAATGAGGGCTTACAGTTCTGGAAATCTGCTGGCTGAGAAACGGAGAGAAGGCATCTGAATTAGCGCTGTTTGCCTGACAATATTGTCACCGTAGGTTCTTCTCCACCACACTGAGCTTGGAGGCAGAGGCACAGCCTGTGCACTTTACCTGAAAACACATCTGCAAAGTGGATCATGAAGAAAGAGGCCTGCCCTTGCCTTTCCCTGGGTATTTATCCTAGGCAAAGCTATGTGGTTCCAGGGAAAACCAACCCTTGATCCACCTAGATCTGGCAAAAAGGTATTTATCACCCACCCCAAACCAATCAGTTACTTGTGAGGATGCAGGAGCATGCCAGCACTTACGAGATGGCCTGGACAGGTAGAATGCCATCTACTTTTAGCTGGGTTCAGGCCTCATAAAAATGGTGTCATGGAGGATTTTAATTGAGAGAAAATGTCAATGGTCTGTTTAAAACATCACGCCCACTCATCACTGGTGGTAAGTCCCACTAACAAGCCAGTTCTCCTCTCTCTACGTCCCTACGCCTTGTTAAACGAGTCTCAGATTACTCATTAAATGGGTGGCCTGCCTGCACCTTGAAGCTGAGTCTCATCACAAAATTATTGCCTTGCTTGGAAGAACCAAGCAGAAGCCACAGGGACTCTGCCTGCCCAGTCACGCGCCTGCCATAGTCCTGAGGTAGTCTTTCTAGGGCTGGTACACTGATCTTCAGTTAATGAGACCTGCCATCAGAGGGGTCCAGCAGCGTAGTCTGGAGATGTTTTCTCGATAACCCGATCGTAAAGACCATGCTCATGTTATCTTCCAGAACTAAGAAAACAAAGCAGACAAGTTCATGAGGAGGGTGTGAGAGCCACAGTGCTGGGAAGCTGGATATGGGTCCAGGTTTCCGAGCAGGAGTGTCCGTCTACAGAGTCTCTGCTGCAGTGAAGTTAGAGACCGGCTCAGACACATCAGGGAGGAAAGGAGACCGGCAGTCAACCCACACACACTGCATACACACACACACACACACACACACACACACACACACACACACATGTCCCTTCACAGTTGTCATAACTTCTGTCATCACAGCAGAGGCTGAAGGGAAGGGATCCTATGGCCATGCAGCTTCTGGGGAGAAATTCTGGATCAAATTTGTTGAAAGACTTTGACATGCTCCCCTGTCTCTGCCTTCAGTTGCACGTGGGCACAAGATATTTTGTTCCAATAATTCCACCCACGATTAAGCAAGTGAGTGCTTTGGAGTACTTACTGTATGTATTTAATGAACATCTTTTCAAAGTCTTTCATTTTCTGTGACTCCTCATTCTCCCAGAATTATCGCTGTCAGGAAGTTAGTGTGAAGAAAGAAACTTTTAATTTCAGCGTGCCTGAGGACTGGGGATGAGCTGACTGGCTACAGCACCGCCGCGGAGCAGAGAGCTCTGGACTTGTGTTTTACCTTTCACTAATAATTCTCTCATTTTCCCCTTGACAAATGCTAACCAAGAGCCTAATCTGGACTTTAACTACAGAAGCCGAGCCTCAGTAGGCACAGGATTCCTGAAAATAACTGGAAATTAGATCTTAGGAAACTCCTGGTACATACGAAGTGCTCTAGGCTCTTTTATGTGGTTCTAAAATCACAAAGTTGTTATCTCTGCCTCTGTCTCTCTCAGCTTCTCTTTGTTTCTGTCTGTCTGTCTGTCTCCTGATTTTCCATTATTCTCTCTGTAGCACCCTTTCTCTGAACTCTCTGCAGAAGCTCAAATGAACCAAGGTTTTGCACTTTTCATTTTTCCTTCCGTAGCTCACGCCGTCCTAAGATCTGCCAGTCCTCAGTGTTTGAGGCTCAGCTCAGTGTGCCCCACCTCCCCGAGAAAATCAGAATGTGTCTTCTGCTTCCCTCTACCTCACCCTGTTCTCAATTACCCTGCCTCTCCCCCTTCTCCTTTCCATTTGCGGAACCCAGCTTCATGTATTTAATTTCAGACTTTTTCCTTGCCACCCTCAGGGGAGCCCAAGCTATCCCTAAGGATCAAATTCTTGGTTGTTTGTTCGTGGCTGTGGCCTTGATGCTTCAAAACAGGGCCTAGGACGTGACAAACCTCAACAAAAATCTTGTAAATCAACCCACGTTCAAAAGACTGGGAATCACGCTGCCCTCTGGCTGTAAATGAGCCTCCTGGAAAACAGGCACAGGCAAGCCTGCTCTGCGTGGAGTTACTTTAGGATTAGCAATTCACTCATTTCTAAAAAGTTGTAAAAGCCAAGAAGATGTGACTGTAGCAGCCAAATGTTTGGCTGTATGCTCTAAACCAAGAATATGTTTTTATAAACTCAAACTCTCAATCAAAATACTCAGCTTTTAATGATAAATGCAGTCTGATACATTTTAATTCTACAGATCTATCGTGGCAAGTGAGTTGATTCAGAATTTTTGAAGGTGTACGAAGAGGCTGAGTAAGATCCACTGATCGAAGGACATTGAAATTGCATTTATATAAAGTTGAATTGAAAAGAAGTTGTTCAGCAAAACGAAGGAAATCAAACAAACCTCAGAAACTCCTCAAAGTTCAGTCCTGAACTGGCTGGTTTTGTGTGTCATCTAGACACAGCTGGAGTTATCACAGAGAAAGGAGCCTCCCTTGAGGAAATGCCTCCACGAGACCTAGCTGTAAGGCATTTTCTCAATTAGTGATCAAGGAGAGAGGGCCCATTGTGGGTGGTGCCATCCCTGGGCTGGTGGTCCTGGGTCCTATAAGAAAGCAGGCTGAGCAAGCCAGGGGAAGCAAGCCAGTAAGTAACATCCCTCCGTGGCCTCTGCATCAGCTCCTCCCTCCAAGTTCCTGCCCTGTGAATTCTTGTCCTGACTTCCTTTGGTGATGAACAGCAATGTGGAAGTGTAAGCTGAATAAACCCTTTCTTCCCCAACTTGCTTCTTGATCATGATATTTTGTGCAGGAATACAGACCCTGACTAAGATACCTTCAACAGTTTTCACGGTGGAGAGATTTTGGAATAAATTGTGGCAGATTTGTGTCTATAAGAGGCAGGGCTCTCACTTAAGTCATAAGGAAAAGAATGGAGGTTGATATCTGAAAAATATTCATTTTCAAACATTTCAAATTCCTCTCATATGTTTGATGAAAATATCCATTTCAAACACTGCTAAGCCTTTTCAAAGGAAGCAGTGTACTGAACAAAGCTCAGTGGGCCACATCTTGTAGGTAAGCATGGGGAACAGTTATGGGAAGGAAAATGATCCCAGGACGATCCATGTTAGAAAAGCAAGAGAGACGGCTGAACCCGTGAAGGCTCCCAGCAGCAAAGCCTGACTTAACCTCAATCCCTGGGAGCCACATGGGGGGAAGGCAAGAGCTGACTCCCCAGAGATAGGAGAGCACTGACTCCTATTAGCTGTCCTCTGGCACACAATAGATAAGTCACCATTCTCATGTAACAACATGGGCCATTTCATTTTTTTTTCTGTTTTCTTGTAAATGTCATGCCCAGATTATACATATAATTAAAACAGGAAATGTTTAAAATATGTCAAGCACCTAAAGTGTCTCCATCATTTTGGATCTCTATTAAAACAAATGGTCAAGTGTTCGAGACTTTTAATCACTAGAAGACTGGAGACCACTTGACCCACCGATTTGCAGTCCCTGATGGTTGTAGTGAGGGGGTGTGAAGGAATCAGCTGGCGACATCCAGCCTCCCCATCATTCTGGTCCAGTTGTCCTTGAGTTATATATGTAAGGAGTGTCCACAGCCGTGGTTGTGCAGTGTGTTGGGCCTGGGGATGCCGGGGTAGGAGGTGGGGAGGGGCTGGGGATGCTGGGGTAGGAGGTGGGGAGGGGCTGGGGATGCCGGGGTAGGAGCTGGGGATTAGCATCAAGAAGCTGTGGTGGAGTGCGTCCGTGATTACCTGCTCCTCCAGTCTCCTGTGTTCCCTGCTGGAATGGGTAGGTGGCAAGTACCATGAGGGTACAGGGGAGGACTGCTGAGCTACCAGGTATTTCCTGTGAACACAGGGAGGGTACCTAAGGAAGACACACTCCAGGAATATGGGGTCTGGAAAGTCCCAGAAATAAGAGACTTACCTTGGTAAATTCTCCTCTGTGGTTAGACTCTGGAATATGAAGCAGTTGAGAGGCACGGGCCAAGACAAGAATTCTCTCTTGCTGTCAGGCAAAGAGGCTTCAAAAGTCTCGGAAGGATTTGGATTTTCCACCCAAAGACTTTTTCTTTTTCATGGTGGGCTGATAGTCATACTTACATACTTCAGAAAGATCCCTCAAACTAGGGCTGGAGAGATGGCTCAGTGGTTAAGAGCATGTAACTGGTCTTACAGAGGACCCAAGTTTGGTTCCCAGCACCCATGTTGGATAGCTCATTACTATGTGTAATTCCAGTTTCAGAGTCTGACGCCCTCTTCTGGCCTCTTTAGGCACTGCACTCACTAGTACATACCCCCTCCTCCAACACAGGGTTATAACAATAATGAGAAAGATATCAAGAGTTTGTCAGCTATTGATGGATGATGCAGGGGCTAAGCAGTGAGATAGTGAATGGTCCCAGGAAATGATGAAAGGTGAGACGCCCGGGAGGAAGAGACCCAAGGAGACAACAGATGCTCTGCTTTGGCACCTTGGGGTGGTTAAGAAAAGGTTAACCCAAGACTTGCTTGTGTTAATGCACTTTGTGGGGGCATACTGATGTGGCTTCTTCAAAGATGAAAATTCAAGAGGAGAGAAACAGTCACTTGGGGACCATCCACACGGGGAAAGTTACTGCAGCATCATGAATGTACAAGAGGCCAGGGAAAGAAATCCACACTGAAAGAGCCAGTCCCAGCACCTGGGAGCCTCTGCAGTCAAGGAGGGATAGAAAGAGCCATCACAGAAACAAGAGGAGCCAGAGAGGCCAGAGGAACAGGAGAATGGAGCATGGTCAGGGAAGGCAAGGTCAGGAGTTCAAAGTCAATGGTGTCCATGGAAAAGCCGAGTGCAGAAGCAGACATGAGCTCTTCTGCAGCTAAGGAGGCGGTTGCTCCTTGGTGAGATCAGCCTGATCCTGATGGTCACTGCAGGTGCCGGGCTGCCGTGGGCTCCAGAAGGTGAAGCTTGGGCGTCTGGCTTGAGAGCCTAGGCTGTGGAGAGAAGGTGGGCTTCAGTTCCTCTGTCAGTTTGGAGAATCGAGAGGCACTTAGGTACTTGGCAGAGACGCTCATAAGATTTAAGAAATTGGAGTATTGAAAATAGCTAACCAAAAAGAAAGGATGCATTAAAAATATAGAAACCCATTATCACTGGGCAGTGGTGGTGAACACCTTTAATCCCAGCACTTGGGAGGCAGAGGCAGGCGGATTTCTGAGTTCAAGGCCAGCCTGGTCTACAGAGTGAGTTCCAGGACAGCCAGGGATACACAGAGAAACCCTGTCTCGAAACAAAACAAAACAAAATAAACCTATTATCTTACAACTTGATTTAAAAAATTATAATGAGAGGGGACAGTAGAGAATATGTGATGTGAAAGAAGATTTGGGGACACTGGGGGCTAAAGGTGGGGTGAGTGGGGAAGAAGAGGGCATGGTGACAGGGTTAATTATAAATAAGGATTTATGAAAAAGCCTTACAGAAACCTACTCTCTATTTAGTAAGCCAATTTTTAAAAAGTTAGAGGAGTTCACAGAGGTCCCCTGTGTGAGGGGACAAAGTCACCCTCAAAGACAGGGCTTTTTAAGTGGAAAAAAAATCACAGCACCAGGTAAAGGATACTTCTCTACAAGTTATAGTTGAGAGAGGCCCCAGAGGTCTCTAAATATATCGGCTTTCCCCATTGTTCTCAGTTACTGGGCACAATTACAGAATGCTACTGCTGATGACATTACGCACTTACAATATGGGGCACAGAAAAATTCATCTCAAACAGACCAGCAAACTTTCTTCCTGCTGGTGAGCTTACACAGTGCAGGGCTGTGTATGCTGGATGCTGGGTAGAAGAAAACTGGTCCCTGAATGCTCTAATACTGATCCTCTAGGCAAGACACGCCCATCTGTGCAATAGTGTCATGAGTGTTAGAGGGTAACCAATCACATTCTTCTTGAATATGAGGCTTGCTCTGCAGGATAGAATTCACATAAACCTGGTCAAACCCCACAGTATATAGAGGTCACTATATACTGTGGTCACTATATAGGCTCTAGAGTGGAACTTACCGTTGTTTTTCTGTTAAATGGGCATATCGTTAAACTGTCTTCTAAGTGTCATGCTTATGCCCATTAACCTAGGCTGCTCTCAACCTTGGGCGCCAACGAACGAAGTGATTGATAACCGCTCAGAGTGCAGAGAAGTGCCTGAGTGCCCGGTCCTAACTAGCATATCTTTATCAATGCCCCTGCCCAGGTTCAGGGAGTATCAGCATTGAAGAGGAAGAAAAGAAGGTAGCACGCAGAGGGTGGGAAACAGTGCTTTGAAATGTTGTCTTCCTCACATGGTGATTATACTCAAGAACTCCCCACAGCTACGGCTGCCTGCACAAGGTCTGCACCAGATGAAGTCTGCCTATGCTCCAGCATGGATAGGGGAGGAGCTCACGAAGCCCCACCCCTTGCTGAGGAGTGAGTGTGATCATGTTACAGTGTATACATGCATGGAATCCCAATGAATACCAACAAAGATGTTATTCAGACACTGAGGAACCAACGAGGTGGTGGGGGGAGCTGGGCACTGTGGAAGGGAGTGAGAGTAACTGGGTGAGGAATGAAGGAAACAGGGAGTAGAACCGAAGGACGAGTGAGAGAGGAGCCTCCCTTCGCTGTCGCTGGACCAGGGGCTGATCAGTTGCAGGTGGAGCTACCTTTGCAGGTCTGCTAGGGAAGCCTGCAGGATGTTTTGTCTGAAGTTCGTTTTTTAACATGCAGTAGCCGGAGAAGATTCTGTCTCCGGTGAGTGGGAGGTAACAGGGTGGGAGATAGGAGAAGTGTTGAAAAATCTGAAGTAGCTGTGGGGGGAATGGGGGAACTCACTCGAGACAGTCATTCTGAAAGCACCAAGACACCTTGAGAAGCTGAAGACCTTAGCTCAGTAGTGGCACCAGTGTGCATGATAGCGAGGTTTCCTTCCCCACTGGCCTGGCAGCCAGGACTTGAACATGGAGGAGCCAGACATGAGGGCCGAAGGAAACAGATGGGTGTGACAGAAGCAGAGTAGGTTCCCCGAGCTGAGCCTGTTGGCCACCAGGGCACGAGCATCGTGAATTTAAAAGTCTCAGCTGATGGAGATAAAAGCTGAGGCAGGGCAGGTGGAGAAGGAGGTCCATAAGGTAGAAGAAAGCCTAAACTGCTGAGAGATCAGGCTTGCCGAGTTGCACCCTTGGGTTTGATATTTCTTCTGTGGAAGGACTCCATGGAGATTCCAGAGTCACCACGGCAACAAGCCAGCGAAACAAATGTCAGGGTCAGAGTGCACACGGGAGATGAAACTGAGATGCTGGTTGGGTGGGTATCTGTGTGCACTCTGGAATTAGTTTGGATGTAGCGGGTGAGAACCGGAAACCAGAGCCTGTGGCGAAGGAAGGAGAAGGTAGGTGGCCCTTAGTGAGGAGGGATAAAGCCCCGTGGGATGCAGCTGAGTCGTTAGAAAAGCAGGAATTTTGTGAAGGTTGAAGAGGGCAAAGTAAGGGAGACAGCGTGCAGTCTAGTCTCGTGCCTGTGGACCGAGTACACGGAATGGGTAGGCATCACTCACAACACTGCTGGCCAAGTGCTGCTTGCAGAACAGAGCATGCGTCTAGGGAAAAGGTGAGCCAGATGTTCAGCACTGAGGCTGAGGATGGGAGGAGACAAGTAAGCAGGATTCGAGGTACAGGGGACCAGTGGGAGTCTGACTGTCAGGAAAGCACACTGCAGTAATGCTGTTGGCACTGAGGAGACAGCAGCCAGTGTCTGCTCAGCTCTAAGCCTGGGCTGGGAATCACCTCACAGCCCCATGTGTTAAATGTATTCCCAGGGGAGGTAGGAAGCGAGATGTTCAGTCCCAAACGGTGCGCCCTGGGAGGGAATTGTGGTGTCTTGGGCATGTCTTCTTTTGTTCCCTGGCCAAGTGACCACTTTGCTCCGTTGCCTGCTGCCTACCATGTCTGAGGTGTGCCCCAACACAGACCTGATTACAGTGGTATAGATACTGATGGACTGGAATCTCCCAAAAAGACTCAGCAGTGGACAAAGGTGTCTGCTATCAAGACTGACGACTTGAGTTCCACTTCAGGTCCTGCATGGAGAAAGGAGTGAACCGACTTCGGCAGGTTCTCTCCTGATAGCACCTCTCTCTCTCTCTCTCTCTCTCTCTCTCTCTCTCTCTCTCTCTCTCTCTCTCTAACACACACAGATACATACACATATACATACATAATAAAATATAACACATTTAAACTTTTTTGTCAACTTGACAACAAACAGGCCAGGGTATTTTAGAAGAGGGAACCTCAACTGAGACAATACCTTCATCTGATTGGCCGGCAGGCATATTGGGGAATCTTCTCTTGATTAATGACTGATGTGGAAGGACCCAGACCACTGTGGACAATAATACTCCATGGTAGGTGATCCTGTCTTATATAACAAAGCAAGTTGTATAAGCCAGGAGGAGCAAGCCAGTAAACAGCATTCCTCCATGGCCTCTGCTTCCGTTCCTGCCTCCAGAATTGTGCCTCGAGTTCCTGACTTTTGTATTTTATGTATGCATATTTTGCTGATGTGTATGTGTGGGTCATGTGTGTGGAGAGCCCTTAGTGGCCAGAAGAGGGACTCAGATCTCTCTTTGTACTTTCCATCGAGTTGCTACTTTGCTATTTGTGAGTATGTCTTCAATTCTTTGAACCATGTCTTAGTCAGGGTTTCTATTCCTGCACAAAACATCATGACCAAGAAGCAAGTTAGAGAGGAAAGGGTTTATTCAGCTTACACTTTCACATTGCTGTTCATCACCAAAGGAAGTCAGGACAGAAACTCAAGCAGGTCAGGAAGCAGGAGCTGATGCAGAGGCTGTGGATGTTACTTACTGGCTTGCTTCCCCTGGCTTGCTCAGCTTGCTTTCTTATAGAACCCAGGACCAACAGCCCAGGGATGGCACCACTCACAATGGGTCCTCCCCCCTTGACCACTAATTGAGAAAATGCCTTACAGCTGGATCTCATGGAGGCATTTCCTCAAGGGAGGCTCCTTTCTCTGTGATAACTCCAGCTTGTGTCGAGCTGACACACAAAACCAGCCAGTACACCAGGAACCTGGAAACATCCCAACAGTTAACCACCCATGACTTTCCAGTATGATTCATTGAGTTGCAAGTTACAACCCAGTCTCTAGTACCTTGGAGGTCAGTCGTGCAGGGCTTTCTGCTCCTGAGGACCTAAAGGAGCACGGAGGTCCACCCATAGGCATTTACCTTCTTCAGTTGCTCAGGACCACAGCAAGATCTGTAACAAACATCAGTTAGCTCTGATCCCTGAGGCCCACATAGCTTGTCCTGAGTGTGTGCTGTGAGAGGCACTCTCTCAACCCCACACTCCCTGGCATGCTTCTGCTTCTGTCTACCCCTTCTGCGATGCTTGGGTCCACGGCCATCAGGAAGCAGCACTTCCCAAGTTCTGCTGTGTTCTCCCTGCAGTCCTGAGCTCTTGCTCCTCCCCCTACGCCCATTGCAATAGCAATGGTGGTGATAAACACACATACACACACACACACACACACACACACACACACACACACACAGAGCCTTTATATTTTAATATGCCTTAAACAGTTCAATGGCTGGGCCACTTCCAAACCTCCACATGGTTAACACTTGCCCCTATGATATTCTTGAATTATTACTTACTAAAACCTATTTTCCATCTTGGCTGCCCCAGACCCGGATCTGCAGCCCTTTCAGGCTGAATTCTCCAGCACCTACATGATGGCTATGTTCTCTGTCTGGAACCTCTCAGGCATGACATCTACTCCTCTCCAGCATGGCAACAATATTGCTTCCGTTTCCTCCTCAGGCCCTTGCCTGGGAATCCTAAAGTCCCACCTCTGTCTCCCTGCCCAGCCATTGGCCACCGGCAACTTTATTTACCAATCAAAACCAAATAGGGGTAGGGTCCCTCGCTATCTTTTGTGCAGATGTGTGGATTCTCATGTGATTTGGGGAACAGAATTAACATACTATAAGCGTCATTTTACCTGATCCTCAACACTCCATGTCAACATCCAGGAAGCTGTCTTTGGCTACTTCAAAGATAAGAACCATCTTGGTGCCCCAAGTGTATCTACTTGAAGAAACATACCTCATATTCATGTGGATGAAGTAGCCCAAGGCTGGGACTCAGAGAATATCATCAACTGTGGGGGCAGAAGCTGGAGCCATTAAAATATCTCATATATCAACCATAGTTTACCAAACGGGCTACCTACATTCATGCCAATTGTGTTTTAGCAAAGACTTCCTAAATACGGATCTGATAGATGATTGTCATTGTCCTGGAACTTTCTGGCCAGCTATATTCTGCCCTCGTCCAGATTCCTTCTGATGTTGTAGCCAAGCTCTTTCCTCTTCTGTGGGCTGAGACAAAGATAGACTCCCTCCATCTTTGTTCCACCGAACGAACGAGCTATGCACAAAAGAAGTTGACAGTGACACCTTTCCCTCTTCTGTTTGGATAATTGCATTGTCAAGAATTACTTATCATACATTTAACACTTAATACCTATTTATTATGAGTTCACGTAACTGCTATTTAAGGAATAATCGGCGCTAACTCCTCTCTCCTCCGCTTGATGCCACTTTGATTCTGTAATTGCTGGTTTCTGCGATATTATGCCACAAAATCTGAAAGCATAATTGGTTGTTTCATTGTAGACAGTACATTTTCAAGAGACTTAAGGATTAACTGGCAGATCTGAAGCCCAGGTACAGGCAGGAAGGCAAGCTCACCAAGGCAAGACGGCCCAGTAGAGTAATTTATGCAGGAGGCACACAGGATGAGATGGGGAAATGCTCCAGAAATGAACAGGAGGGAGCAAAGTTCTTTTGTGAAAATCCTTTAAGTTCTCAGCTGCTGGCAGTGTTTCCTATTGAGCAAATCAGCCTTGAATACCCTAGTGCAAAGGATCCCGATGAAAAATGGCACTTTTCCCTACAAGGAGAAGCCCGGGGCAGGAGAAGGGCTGTGGTTTGAAGTGCTGTTCCATAGATAATGGAGGGGGGCCTCTAGCTGGTACCTGTGGGCCTGCTTCTCCCAGCCTGTCTGTTAGAACTTTTCAGTCACCTCTCCTGAAAGTTTCTTATGCTCATTTGCCCCACAGTTCTGTTCCTTCATTCTAATCAGGAAGGAATCAGACTTCTAATAAGAACCAAAGTATTACAGTCTGTTATATGTGATACTCCAAAAGTCCCCATCCACCTACCTCTCCCATCATTTTCCTTTCCCTCCTTCTCACCCCCTTGAGGTCCATCAGGGCTGGCAGAGACAGAGATACCATCCCAGGAAGACAGTACCTCAGCTTTCTGATGTGCTCAGGGTGTCAGCATAGACTCACGAAGCCGGGTGTGATGACTAAAGAAGCCCTATTCTTCTCTTAAATATGCTTCCTACAACCCTGGGCTCATGAGGGAGTGAATTTATTTAAGCTGCAACTGTCACCTGTGAAATGTATCTTTATCTGGCGTGATGGGCACCGAGTGGAGTTGCAGGCAGTTCCCAGAAGTTCACTGCTTGTTTCCTGCCAGTCTTGCATCTGTCTGCTGCCGGTGTCTGTTAGATGCCACTCTTCTGTGATCCATAGGCAGAGGCACTTGGGAGTTTCTGTGAAAAGGCATTGCCAGGACCCTCTTCTCCTGCTTGCTGGTGGGCACTCACAAAAGCTCACTGCCTCTGAGGAGCTACTTGTTTGTCATCTGCAATCTTTACAAAGGCTCGTTTTATCAGTAGTGGGTCCCAGTTAGTTGGTAATTGGTCCTGTCAATAGAACTTCCATTTAAAGAACTTATATCTCATGCATAATCATGCAGTTTACTATATGGTAATATCGACAAGAATAACCTCCATAGAGAAAGTTTCCAAAAAGTGGTATTTGTCTATTTACCACAAAGTATAGAATCGGGGAAGAAGGCATCTCAGTCAAGGAATCGGTTCTATCAGACTAATCTATAAAAATGTCTGTGTGGGGAATTTTCTTGATTAATGATTGATGTGGGAGGGTCAACATATTGGGGGGAGCCCCACCCCCAGGCCGGTGGTTTCCTGGGTTCTCTAAGGTAGCCCTTGGTCTCTGTTTCAGCCCCTGCCTCTAGGAGCCTACTTGGGTTCCTGCCAAATTGGGAAATGTAAGTCCTTTCTTTCCCAAGTTGCTCTCAGTCATGGTGTTTGTAGCAGCAACAAAAAGTAATTAGAACAATTTGGGACCAGGGGATCACTGAGGTGGGAATGTCTTGGCCACACTGGGCTACATGTGTATTCTAGAAACTGAAGGAAAGAGTAGGAGTTAACGGAGCTGCCTTAGAAGGAGTTCGTCCTACACACGTTCATCTGCAGACGTGAAAAGGCTTCCAGATTTTCCGGAAGCGTTGCCTATAGCGGGTGCATCCTCCAACTGAGGACCTCGGTAAGAATCAGAGAACACGGACAACGTACCCATGGTTCCGCCTGCCCAAGGGATGTTTCTGGTGCAGTTGCTTTACTTTACAGAAAATTTGAGACTGAGAGATTCAGCTGGTCCTTAGGCATCTCGCTACTTTACGCTGCTCAAATGATCTTACCAATTGAAACCGAAAAGCGATGAATGACCTGCACACAGCCATTCTCAGTAGGCAAGGCTGAGGACACCACAGGGTCCAGTTCTTTGGATTTTCATTTAAAAACGAACTACTTCCAACTCTACCCTCTTTCTCCCTGCAGAACTGAAGGCCATTCTGTGGATGATCAGCTAAAAATAAATGTTGTTTATTAACGCAATTACCACAGTATTGCTAAAAATACTTTAACTTCCCCCACCCTCCAACATTGCTGCAGAGCTTTTGTTGCCGGAAGCTTTTAATTAACACCTAATAGAAGCTGATGCAGCTTTCCTGAGCCTTAGGCATCTCTGGCTCAAAGCCAGGAAGTTGCTTTTAGTGCAGTCCCTCCCCTGCCATTTGCTTCAGAAACATTTGGTATTCATTAGAGACAGGTCTTCCATGTTCATCTCTAACAATAGGACTCTCGCCAGTGCTGTGCATAGCTACTATGGACAGTGCCCTGTACTAGCCTGGATGAGGTGGTCACAGTCCAGGCTGAGTGTCCCTTATAATCCCCTGTAATTCCACCAGTAATAGCCTTATATGTGCTCAGCTTCTAGTTCCAGCCATGCCCTGCCTTACCTATGAGCTCATCCCAGCTTACATATTGTCCAATCACAGGCCTTGCTTTTGAGGTAGTCACTGGCTTCACACAGGTATAGCCCTATGACCTCAAGTTTTTTGCTCTGTCACCAAGGAAGATGTCCCTCCTCCCTGACCTTCATGAGGTCTAGTATTACAGAGCCCCTAGGACTAGGGGCAGAGCCCTTTGAAGCAGCTACAGGCAGGGACCCATGGAAGTCACCATGGCTTGGCAGGATGGAAGTGAGCTTTTCCATTGATGGTGCAGGCTGGAGCAGGTGTGACAGGAGCAAGGCCTCCTGCAGCAGGAGTCGTGGCTTCAGCATCCTCTACAGCCCTTGCAGCTAGAATGTTGCTTCCTCAAGGTCTGTGTGCCCAGAGCATCTGGGATGCTTTGGTGAGATTCTTCTAAAGATTGCTCAGGAATAGCCTCTACTCCAGGCAACTGGGTACACAGAAAGGTCTGACAGTAGTCACCCGGTGACTCAGTCAGACCAGCCCCCAGTGGCTTAGTTCATGGAATTGAAAAGAAAACACCAAAGGCAAATGCTTTTTAAAGGGTTCGGCAGCACTTACCTCTTAAAGGAAGACCATAAGGGGAGTTGAGCCCTTTGACCTGTCTCAAGACAGTCAATGTGGCTACTCTCTATGAAGCACCATGTTGCCCAGATTCTTAATGGCACCAAATTTGATGTTGGATGGGGACTGTAGATGTTGACAAGTCCCAGTTAGAGGGAGAAAACCACAGAGAAGGTACCTTGTGAAAGCGAAGAATTTTAGAAAAATTCTACCACATTTGCCCCATTTATACCCAGCTTCCCTATGTAGAAGTGAGAGGTGATTTAAAACTCCCAAGAATTTCCTTTGCTGTTATAAAACCCAAGTTCTAAGTGTTAAGAAGGCATCGTAACAATCTTAATGCTTGACAAAGCTTCTTAGCAATGAATTCTTCTTAGTGATTTGAGATAAGTCCCTTGGATACCTAGTGCTACCAAGCATTGAGAGTTTTATTTCCCTAAGTTCTGTTTTGATTGTTTTCTTTTATAGATTTTTTTTAATTTTGAACTTCTATACAAGTTTGAAAGCAACACACTGCTTTGGATATTTTTAGTGTGTGTGTTGGTGAGTGGTGTGTGTGTGTGTTTGTGTGTTTGTTTTTGTGTGTGTGCAGTATGTACATATGTGTGTGTACACATGACACTGCAGGATGACAGGCATTCTTTGCACTGTATTCTTAAGAGCACCACTCACTGTACTTAGGACTAAGCTAGGAGCCAGCAAGCCCCAGCAATCCTCCTGCTTAGGACTCCTATGGAACGGGGGCTAGGGGTGAGCACAGCCACACCTGACGTTTTACATGGGTAGTGGGGATTTGAACTCACGTCCTCGTGCTTGTGCATAGAATACTCTTTTTCAGCGAGCCATCTTTCCAGCCTCTAACACACTACTTTTACTCTCTACTTGACAGTTTTCCTTGCACAGAATTGAACCACAAAGTAGAAATTATTCAAAATCCTTACTCTTCTCCTAGACAATATAACACCTTAAGATGGATTTAATTTACTCATCTTTTGATATAATTGTTACTGTAGTGTGTTCTAATTCTAGTTTTAAATCTTAGCATCCTTAGATGTTCATACAACTCTTTCATAAAATCTCCAAATTCCACCTGCCTGGCCATTTCATGTTTCCTTCTTCAGTGCATTCTCACCTCACTCAGACGCTATCAGGGTCACTTTATTCCTCAAGGGTCCCACTGAGGTTCTATGGTGACTAATCTCCAATTTCTCCCCCTTCCCCTCCTTCTCTCCCCCCTCTCTTTTCACCCTCTCCTTCCCCTCCCCTCCTCTCCTCTCTTTCTTTCTCTATATACATACATACACACATGTGTGTTATATTTTACAGTACGTTCCATATATTTTATATATAATATCATAATTTTTGCTGATCATGGAATCACACACTGACAACTGTTTCATTCAGCACATCTAAAATTGTTTTCTGCTGGGCGGTGGTGGCGCACACCTTTAATCCCAGCACTTGGGAGGCAGAGGCAGGCAGATTTCTGAGTTCAAGGCCAGCCTGGTCTACAGAGTGAGTTCCAGGACAGCCAGGGCTACACAGAGAAACCCTGTCTCAAAAAATCAAAAAAAAAATCGTTTTCTCTCCTTTGGTTTTACTTCTGCGGCTGGGATGCCATCTGTAACTCTATCCTTCCTTCACAAACCTTTTGCCTTTGACCATTGACTCTAAGTGTTTCCTCATTGAGTCCGTGTTTAGGAAACCTGAATACAATGCCCAGGTGTAGGCTTATAAGAACATCTGTCTTGGGGATCCCTAGGCTTCCCAAATCTGTACTAAATATGTTTTTAATAATTCCGAGAAGCTCTTAGCCACCTCTCTCACTGCATCAGGCTCCCTTCTTTCAGACTTCTGAAGGACCACACGGCATGAAGACCACATGGCAGAGCACTGTAACAGGTTGTGATGGTCAATCTTGATTGTCAGTTTGACTCAATGCAGAATTAATTAAGCCATGCTTCTGGGTAGATCTGTGAGGACATTTCCAGAAAGGATGAACTGAGAAGACCACTCCCAGCTGAGTGGGTGACACTGTCCTGCAGACAGCGGAACGGGTGACAGCTGAGTGGGTGACATCTCAGTGCTGCCTGCTTTCAAGGCTTGGCTCCTTGTTGGCGAATGCATCTCTCTCATCACTGCCACTGCCACCGCTGCCACCGCTGCTATCAGTACTCCTGGCATTCTTTGCTGCCACTGTAATCTAGCTTCTATGGCCTTTTATCATGGACTATAGGCTGATACTCTTCATGAACCTTCCAAGCCTTAGGTGCCAGATTCAGAGTGCAGCCAATGGGATGATGCCACCTGCATTCAGGAGGAGGAAAACCCCCTAAACTTCTCTGGGACACCTGACCAGGGTTGTATCTCCTAGATGATTCTAAATCTATTTAAGTTAGCAATGAACATTAACCCCAGCAAATTAATTCTTTGTCCACTTGACACTCAGATAAACCACTTTAAGTCTTAACATCCCACTCCTGGGTCCATAAAATATCTTGCTAACCTTATAATGCAAAACAAACCTAGCGGATCTCTAAACATCCCCATCTTAGCCGTTTCAATGTTGTTTAAAAGTCTGAAGTCTTTTCTTTGCGATCCCCTGTAAAACCAAAAGCAAGTTACGTGTTTCCAGTGTACAGTGGCACAGAATGCACACTCCGATTCCAGAATGGAAGGAAATACGGAGATCAAAATGAGTTAACATCTCAGCCAGGCCAACACCAAGAACTGCAATTCCATGTCGAGTCTCTAGGGGTTGTGATGAGATCGTCCAGACCACAGTGGCCTTGGATAGCTCTACCTCTGGTTCTGTAACCTGCAACCCATCAGACCTCTCTCGGGTCATTTCTGCTCTGTGCCTACAGCTTTTGTCAGTAGATATTCCAGTCCTGACATCAATAATGTCCTGGTATCTCCATGGAAATTTAAGCCTTACTTTTACAGCTTCATGGAATGGCCATTCAGGGATTTTTGTTTCAAGGAATATGATTGTCAAAGCTAGCTAACTTGACACAGCCTAGAGTCATCTGAGAAGGAACTCTCAATGGAGGAACTACTTAGATCAGATGGGCCTGTGACCATGTCTATGGGGATTGTCTTGATTGACAGCTACTGCAGGAGAGCCCAGCCCACGTGAGATGTGCTGTTCCCTGGGCAGGTCATCCTGGGCTGTATAAGAAGGCTGGGTGAGCATGAGCCTACAGCAATCCAGCACCATAGTGCTCCCCCATGGTCCCTGCTTCATGCCAGTGCATTGACTTCCTGCCTTGACCTACCTTAGTTATGATCTGTGACCCGAGGACAAGGTAAGTCAAACCTTTCCTGCTCTAAGTTGCTTTTAATCAGAGTGTCTTATCATAGAAACAGAAAATGAACTGGAACAATGATCTTTGCATATAATTCCCTGGCCTTTATGATGAAAATCCCTGTGACCCCCCCCCAAACTAAAATTTATGTGCCTGCAAAACTAGCCCCTACATGGATGATGTCACAAACTCTACTGCCAATTCAAGATATAAGATGGCCCTGATTATACTGCAGAAGTAGTGGCCTTTGTGTTCTTTGGAGACTAAACTTAGGAAAACACTTCTTTGGATACCTGCTTTTGAATAATTAGTTCTCAATTTCCTCTCTCTCTCTCTCTCTCTCTCTCTCTCTCTCTCTCTCTCTCTCTTCTCTCTTCTCTCTCTCTTATGCGTTCTCCTCTTCAAGTGAATTTACAATTTTACAAGCTGAAACCTTTGATGAATGGGGTCTTGCCCTCAAGAAATTCCCACAGTCCAGACACAAGTGTCCTCCTTAAATGCCATAACACTTTAGTAATTACAGGTGCTCTCTCTGCACCCCCCCCACACACATCCTGTAGAAATGAGACTCCGCCTCCTTTTCTTACCTAACTGAGTACTTTTCATGTCTTTCCACTCTATTCAATGTTCTTTCTCGATACACCTGTGTGATAGCAGCGTGCAGTAACCACTGTTAAAGGCCTCAACAACATGTCTCCATCCAAACAAATTGGTTTGTTATCGTTCACGCTAGCTTCATTCAGCTTCTCACGATATAGTGGGGAAAGTAGCCTGATTCTCTGCTAGAATGTAGCATGAATGACCTCAAAAACATTTCTTGATACTGACATCCCTGTTACCCTCTGAGACCTAATGCATGCATGCTAGTGTCCAGCTGGAGTTATTTAATGCCATTTCATCCAGAATCTGCTGCCTAGGGAATGATGCCACAAAAGACTGGCAGTTCTTGGCACCCCAACCAACACAACCAAGGTAATCCTCAGAGAGGCTCAGTGGTCCATGTCACAGATGATTATAATTTCCATCAAGCTGACCACACTAATCAACCTCCACAACGTATCCTTCACAAGCACAAGATCTGAAGTTTCATGGGGGGAGCGGTGGGCTGATTTCCCTTCTGTTTTGTTGCAGTCAGCTTTTAAGACAAGATAACCTCACTACTTTTCAGCCAATCTGTGCTCCCAACAAGGGTGTGTTTTCAGACTGTGTGCTTCATTGTTTTCAGAGGGAACTTATCTAAATAATTTGGCTTGCCAATATTGGAAGCCAGAGGACACATTTGGGATTTCTAAGATACACATCTCAAAAGTAAAAGCAGTAGCATACTGTCACATAAAGATACCCTGCCCAGAAAAATCACATCTTACAGACATTATGTTTCCTTCCAGAAAAACTAGTTCAGAGAACTGCCTGCCATAGCAAGTTCTCCTGAGGACTGTATTAGACAGCACACAAAATGGCAACATGTCACAGGTAGTCAAGGAAGCCTTTAATAAGTCTGAAGCCCAAGAAAAGCCTGAGCATGGAAGGTTTGTGCACAGAGCCTGCGCTGAAGGTAATCATTGTGGCGTTATCAAAATGACTTGCTACATGGCTGGAAGAAACATAATGTCTGTAAGATGTGATTTTTCTGGAAGAGACATCTGCCTCTTGGCCTTTGGGATATTTCAATCATAAAAGATCAAGATGAGCCTTCTCAGTGCTCCTAGAATGGCAGGCCCAGAAGAGGAGTTGAGCCGAAGTGATTATGGGATTACGTTAAAAGCTTCACTAGAGATTGCTCTTCGAGTACCCATTTGATTTAATGGTTACAGAAGGATAACATGCATCCCAGGCAGGAATCCAGGTGCGCTCATCTGGTTTGGAGCCAGCAGGATAGCGGTCCAAAGTGCTGGTGTCTGGCCTGTTGGAGAATGTGAAACAAGCCGCTGTACATGCGAGTGTAAGGGCTGAGGTCAGGAAAAGCGGGCTGAACCTAGATCACAGAATTGGCAATAGAAGCAAAAGGCGGAGGTGGGGGGAGTTTGACTCTAGGTAAAATAGGGAGCTGTTGACATTCTGGGAGCATTAGATGAATGTTTGCGTGAAGACGCTCTATCACAAGAAATAAGCCGGGTACAGACAAAAGAAGCCATGCAGCCGGAAGTAGGAGGTGCTGTGGGAGGAGAAAAGCGGGATGAGTGGCAGGTGCCAGGAGATGGAGAGGGCAGTACCATTGTGAATGAGTAGAAACGGAAGTCAGAGGGAAAACGAATGGTGCTACTCCATCACGTATGAAGGCTACAGTTAGTGAAAGGACTAGACAAGCCAAGACCGAGTTCTCAGCACAAAGGAGATTTATGTGCCTTAGAGGGACAGAGAGCGGGAATAAAAGACAGGAGGGAAACGACGGGGTGGTGCTGGAGGGAGGGATATTTGCCCTGGAGGGACAAAGGACTGCCTCTGCAGAGAAAGGAGACAGATGTGGCCCATAGGCAAATGGAAATTTATAAAAGAAAAGGAAGAAACTCCAGGTTAGCATGGAATTGGTTACTTTTGATTGGGCATGTTAACTATGGTAGCTGGCATGTTATACCATAGTTATATGGTAGCCAAAAGGAGGCTTTTGATTGCTGGACTTCAATACTTTGATAGCTGGATGTTGGCACTCAGCCTCAGAAGGAGGAAGTGGCCAAATAAGGGAATAGACTTTGGTGGCTTGCTGGCTGTCTTTAGAAATGTAATCTAACGATGTTTAGCAAGGCAGAGAGAATGGGGACCTGCCAGAGCCGTGTGTGCCATACTCATGCCTGCAAGAGCCCTTTAATTAGTAACATTGTGTATCTCAGAATCACTACAAAATAGGACTTTGAATGCTGTTATCCCAAAGAAATGATAAATGTTAGCGGTTATGGATATGCTAAGTTACCTAATTTGACCTTTACACATTAAATATGTATTGAAACCATGGGTTGAGGCCCATAGACCTGTACAGTTATTAAGTATGTATTAAAACTAAGACTTTAAACCTAATGAAAACATTATGTACAATGAGTGAACTGGCCCAGACTTGGTTTTACAATTGTTGCTTCTTTTATAGAAGAAGCTAAGCTTTCAGTAGGCAGATGGTTGGGAACTTCAAGCTATGATACAATGAACGCCACGCAGCAATGAGAAAAGATGGAGTAGTGCTACACGGGGCTGTCGGGGAAAGCCTCAGAAATAGTAGCCTGAGAGAAGAAAGGCATGCATAGAGGATCCCAGAAATCCTATTCTGAGCGAAAGAAGGCATGCATAGAAGAGCAAGCACAAGCCACATACCCTATTCTCATCTGAACTGGCACCATGACACTCTCCCGATCTATAATTGTACCTGTATTTGTTGACTTAGCTGTAACCAGCGTCCGTTTCACTAGACTGTAAGTGCCAGGAAGAGTTACTCATCACGCATCTTCGGTGCCTCACATTATACTGAGCACACAGTTACCGTTTGGTAAGTGAGGGCCACAGACTCAGTGAGCAAAAGAGCAGATGTCAGAGTGATCGGGGTGGGTGTTGTCCTGATATCTTGAGCCATTGTTTTGTCCTGATTCACACACTCAGTAGTCCCTTGGAAGCATCTGAGCTGCTGTGAGCAGTCACAGAGCAACAACTTTCTGCTGGCATCGCCTGCTTGTCCAGTCCCCTCAAAGCAGGCCTGTGTCAGAAATTCTGAGCTCTAGAATGCCTCCTGGCATTTTCTGCTCAGTGAGCCCATCCATTCCCGTTTATTTCAGAGGGCAAAAGATATAAACTCAAAAGACCTTCCTGTAGGTTTTTTTTTTGGGGGGGAAGGTAAATACATGGGCAGGGCTTCTTCTAGAAGCCTCTCCAAGGGGTTGCAGGGTGTGGGGGTCTCCAATGGAGTTGCTTTGGTAGCATAGTTGAAATCACTTGGGCTGGACAGGTATGGAGGATCAGGGGATTTGTGCAGCTTCCAAGACGAGATACCACTGGGATGGATGGATGGATGGATGGATGGATGGATGGATGGGTGGATAGATGAATGGTTGGAGAAAGTCTGAGTTTTTGGCACAACACAGAGAGATGAAGTAGAGGACACAGATTTTATTCATCTTAGAGTCTTTTCATTGTCTTTTTCTTTTTTCTTTTTTTCCTTTCTTTTTCCTTTTCTTTTTTTTTTTTTTTAGTTTTATGAGACAGGGTTTCTCTGTGTAGCCCTGGCTGTCCTGGAACTCACTCTGTAGACCAGGCTGGCCTCGAACTCAGAAATCCACCTGCCTCTGCCTCCCAAGTACTGGGATTAAAGGCGTGCGCCACCACTGCCCAGCCATCTTAGAGTCTAATAGTAAAGATTGGGCAGGTTTGGACATGACCTGCAGTCAGCATGATCCAGATGAAATGTCTATTCCTTGGAGATGTGTCCTATAAAAATGGGGTCCCCTGGTGCAGTAGGAAACCCCAGAGACCTGTGAGGGTTAAGTGAGTATTAACGTCCAAAAATTCTAGAGGAAGAAAGGAGGACGCAAAATGGGGGGAAAAAACATGTCTGACAATCAGAAAAGCTCGTGTCAGAGTCTGATCCTTCCCCTTCCTGGACCCATGTGATTACACACATCATCTCCTTTGAGCCTAGGTCTTCTCAGCTGGAAGGTTGGGAGAACATCTTGACCACAGAGAATGTAAGAGTGATGACATTTAATTCACAAAAAGCCACACTAAAAAGTGTGAACCATGATACTTACAGGGCTCTCGGCCACTGGCAGCACCTTATACACAGGACCGTGGGATGAGCATTGGGATAAACAAATGACGGTAGCTCCAGCCATGCCCTTAAGAGTAAAAGGGTAAGGGATGTGGGCTCATTTTCAATGGAGTCGGCTAGAATGCACCAAGTCTTAGACTTACCGGTAGTCCCTTGGCCAGGAGGACTAGGTTGCCTTGGATTTCCTAGAGTTGATTCTGGGGGCTGTTTCCGTCTGTGGATCCCACCAGATGTTGTGCCTGGCGGGATGGCCAGAGAGACGTTGAAGTTACCTCAGCAATGAGGAGTAAGGACAAGAGGTCACATCTAGAAGATCTCCATGCTGTTTATTTGTTTTTAACAGATCCTGGGGACTCACTGGATGTGTGAGCCGTTTGTTCTGGAACTGCTCTGGCACAGTCCACGCACATCCGTCCTTTCACTGAGGCAGGTATTTAGAGAAATTTGCTTGCAGGCACTCTCCACTGGGCTGATGCTGAAGCAAGCTATCCAGGGACAAAGGGGCAGAGCACTGGTTCCTAAGAAGACCAGGAGCTGGTGGAAGAGTGCAGCAGAATGGGAGAAGCCACACTACGCTCCTTGCAGGCACTCTTCTGGACTAGCTGGGCCACCTATGTCATAGAACCGTGTGACATGCGTTGGCACCTCATTTAGCTCGCTTCAGTTTCCACAGAGGATTGCTGTGACCATTGAGTGCAAGCGCCTAGGCAATGCTTAAAGATATATTACATTCTCAATGGATGTAAGAAATAAAAATGATGTGGGTGGTGGTGATGGTTTGGTAATGTCGAGGAATAAGCTGATGATGATGATGATGACGATGATGATGATGATAGTGACGCTGGGTGTAGAGTAGTTGAGACAATGTGTTCTAGGTAAAGCCTTTTAGCATGTGTTTATTTTAGAGGTAGATTTATTTATCTTGTATGAGTGTTTTGCCTGCATGCATGTGTGTCCTGTGTACACCTGGTGCCCAAGGAGGCCAGAAGAGTTTGTCAGATCTCCTGGAACAAGAGTTGAGGGTGAGAAACTCTGTGGGTGCTGGGAACTGAACTTGGGTCCTCTGCAAGAGTAGCCAGTGTTCTTAACTGCTGAGCCATCTCTCCAGATCCCAACGTCTATCTCTTAGATGGTGCATAAATGATTTCAAAGAGGGCAGGGAGAGAAGGCACAGTCTTAGCACAGATGACAGCAGGCACCAAGTTGCTAAGGCATTGCATGGCTACAGCAACTAGTTAGGGGAAAGATCTTACCTCAACCATGGCTTCCGTTTGCTTCACAAAAGAACAGTCAAGCTTGAGCCAGAAACACTCTAAGGTGAACATCTTACCTACACCCATCTCCTCCCACGCACACAGAGACAGAGTCTGAGAGGTTTGTTCTTATGTAGCATGAAATTCACCTTCTGTCCTCTTGGACTGGGAAGCTGGACCGGCCTCTTGTAAATATTTATGTTGGGATATTTGGAGACTGTACAAAATGTGCAGATATTTTCATCCTTTCTTTCTCAGTTTACACAGTGTGCCACCTGCCTTTATGTCTTAAAAAATGAAAGGCAATTTTTTAAAGAAAGTGGGTTGGAATGAGAGGCTAAAGTCATGCATTATATAAAAGCTCAGTGCTGAGTGAACAGAAACACAGGCTGCTGAACCCTGAATATCGTAAGCATTAAGTGTAGGTATAGCTCCATGCATGAGGAGCAGAGACATTGCAAGTCAGAATATAGAGAAAGCTAAACAATTAAACAATCTACTTTACTAAAAGTTTCCATAGCAGCCATGACTGTCAAAGCAAGGAAAATCACAGTCAATTTGTTACCTTGTACAGAACAACCATGCCTCACACTTCATTTTCCTGTGGACACCTTACACATAGGCTTCCCGATTCCTCAATTCTGCTTGCCCAATCTCACTTGTTAGCTGGATGCTGTCAGGGCATAGATATGCCCGAGCTCCTGGGTCACCCCATGGAAGAAAATGGCTGGATGGGATCCAATTGAGCTTTAGACATGAACAAACTAAAGATCTTCCCAGGCCATACTTGCAATGGAAATCAAAGCTGGACCCGGAAGTCAGGGAGTGACGCCTGCTTGCTGCTACCCAGTTCTTTCTCCACTTACACAGACCAGGATCCCAGCCAGGGGCTGTTGCCACCCACAGTGGGCAGATCTTTCCACCTCAGCAAATGGAACCAAGATTAACCTCCCACAGGCATCTCCAGAGGACCATCTCTGAGTGATTCTAGCTTACACTAACCTGATAACCATCATTTCTGGAGACCGATCCGTGTATATTTACAACTGTATTCACAGAAGGTCTGCATTTGTCAGATGTTACCATACAGGTGCCCTCATCCCAACAGCATCTGTGGGCCAGCATAATTTACTGATCTTCTGGCAGTAACAGGCACGAGTCCCACAGAACTTCATGATGGATTCTCCTTAAAAATTAAGCACTGTGCAAAATACACCCCTTCTGAATTAAGCTGAGAAACTGAAACCTATTCTTCCCACTACCAAACAGTACCTCTGTGTTCACTTAATTTGCCCATTTGTTGTATTTTGAGAGCCAGGCAGTGGACCCTGTCCTGGGAACAAATACATTAATAAAATATGACTTTCAATTCCCCCAAATGCTCCTGCTTATGCCATTTTCTCAGTGCATATGAACAGAAATGTATATACTTAACCGAGGTTCAGAAATGACGTGAGTCTCCTGGTATGAAAAACCTGTAAGCTTGCTGTACTGCTGGTGTTTGTTAATGAGAAATCATGAAAATACTATCAAAACTAATGCTTCAAACAATTAGCCTTATATCTACCAACCACCCACCAATCCTACTTCCTGACACTTATATGTGCATATATACATACACATGCTTAAGTGTATTGAAAACAAGGTCTCAGGGAGTTATCTGCATACAAGTGATTATAACAGTATGGCTCGTGTTCTCCAGTGGTGGAAACAGTCTAGATAGCTATTGATGGATGAATACGTAGAAAGCATTGCTATACACATATAATGAAAGATTATTTAGCCTTCAAAATGAAAGAAATTGAGATATATGCTATGATATAAGTGAACACTGATGGTGTGATGGAGAATCAGCCAAGCTTTCCATAGAAAGACAACTAGCTCATGATCCCACTGTATAAGGAACCTAGAGTAGAAATTCTGTCCAGCTCGGAGGGAAGAGAGGGTGGGTAACTATTGCTTAATAGGGTTAGAGTTTTGGTTTGTAAGGCTAAAAAATATAATAAGTTCAGAGAATAGATGCATAGCAATGTGAACATTCTGTACGTTGACTATTTTTACTAGAATCTCATGTGAAAATTTCTTTCCTGCTCTTGTCTATTTGGTGTTCTGTGTGGCTCTTGTATCCAGATGGGCTTCTCTTCCCATAGATTTAGAGTTGACTTTTATAAGATTTTATTGAAAATATTTTATGTGTCTTTGGCTTAGCATTCTTCTTCCATGCCCTTAGTCAAAGATTTGGTCTTCTCAGGGTAACCCAAGGGTCTCCCATGTTCCATGGATACACTACTTGTACTGGCTGGTTTTGTGTATCAACTTGACACAAGCTGGAGTTATCACAGAGAAAGGAGCCTCCCTTGAGGAAATGCCTCCATGAGAGCCAGCTGTAAGGCATTTTCTCAATTAGTGATCAAGAGTAGGAGGGCCCATTGTAGGTGGTACCATCCCTGGGCTGGTAGTCCTGAGTTCTATAAGAAAGCAAGCTGAGCAAGCTAGGGGAAGCAAGCCAGTAAGCAGCACCCCTCCATGGCTTCTGCTCCTGCCTCCAAGTTCCTGCCCCATGTGATTTCCAGTCCTGACTTCCTTTGGTGATGAACAGCAATGTGGAAGTGTAAGCTGAATAAACCCTTTCCTCCCCAACTTGCTTCTTGGTCATGATATTTGTGCAGGAATAGAAACCCTAACTAAGACATGCCTAAAAATGTAATAGTTTTCTTTGAATGAACGATCCATCTTCTCTATCTTGTCTTCAGGCCCTGATAGTTTGTCTTCCGCACAGTTCCATGCACTGTTAAAGCTTTCTGCTGGGCTTTTTAGTTGACTTGTTGACTTTCTTGTTTCCTATCATTCTGGGTTTTCTTTAGCAATTCTTCTTATTGTATTCTATTTTTGTACTCTGAATTTGTCTCTTAGAGTTTGGAATTTTGCCCAAGTGTCTGTTATCAAGGATGCTTTGGTGGGGTTGGTAACTTTTGGAGGAGACACGGTGGCTCACTCAGGCTTCTATACTGTGGCTCTGCACTGGGATTTGCAGATCTAGTTAGTTCATTAGCTGAGTCTTTCTGCTGTACCTGTGTTGAATTAGCAACTGGATTGGTACTGGGCATTTACTCAACTAGGGTGGTCTTGGCTAGGGTGGGTGATTCGAGGAGTTCAGTTGTGGGGTGTTAGCTGATCCATAGGTATTGTCTGAGGTGAATACCTCACCCCACTAGGAGTACAACCTCTGGCCTCTAGAATGGGGTGTGTGTGGAGCTCATGAGTCCAGTTGGGAGCATATTTCAGTGTGACCTCTGAGCTTGAGAGATAATGTCTCTAGTGTCAATGGGCTGAAGAAAATTGTTGGATTGAGGGTTTTATTTTGTTGTTATTTGTTTGTTTTTGTTTTTGCATCTTTGAACTCACATGGGGTAATTTAAAGTCCCCATGGATCTGGAAGTATCATGGAGACGTGCAGCAGATGTTCATGGGCCATGCGTTCCTAACCTTACTCAGTCAGGTTAAGCCACCTTGGGTCTTCCTTCACATTGGGTTGAGTCCCACAGGAATTCCAGCAGGAATCTGGAAATGGGTTGAGGTGATAGGGCACCAGGTTGTAGATCTCTGACCTCACACAGAGTAATTCTGAAACCCTGTGATTCCCAGAAGGAGCCTAGAATCAAGAATGGCAATAAAATTGTGCATCATGAGTCTGACTTCACATAGGGTCAGTAGTTGTCACATGTGTCCTGGCAGGAGCCTGGAAACAATGGCAAGGGATCTGGGTCACAGATCTCTGACTTTACTCTGGGATAGTCAGTATTCCCATGGGTACAGACAGAAAAGTGGAGATGAATAGGAACACAGGGAACCTGGACATGTACCTCTGACTTCACACCGAATCAGAGTTCCCTCAGGTCCCAGTAGGAGACAAAGGAGGCTAGGAGGCCAGGTTGTGTATCTCACACTTCACACCGGTACAGTCAATGTCTGCAGGTCCTGGTGGGATTGCAGAAACTGCAAGGGGATAAGAGAATGGGTTGTCTATCTCTGCTTTACTCTGGGTCAGTCACTTCCTGCATTTCTTGGCAGGAGCCTGGAGAGAGGGAGGGAACAATGGGGAACTGGGCTGTGGAAATGGGTCACATGCCTCTGATTTCACACTGGGTCAATCAGACTTCCCACAGGTTCTGGAAGGATTGTGAGGAAAGGTAGGGGGTAGAGGGAACTGGGTTAATCACTATGTTTTTTGAAAAGAACTTTTATTACATTACCAAACCTCTACTCTGCAATTAACTCTAATTACATAAGCAATTAAGTTGAGAATAAGACTATTTTGTGATTTAAACCTATTTATACTTGTACGACTTTCCCTTAATTAATTCTCATCTCCTGGCTACAACTGCCATTTAATTAACAGATTTTTTTTTTTTTAACCCCGAGCGTTATTTGAAGACCAGCTTCTCTATGTTCACGCAGCTAAGCAGAATGTGTCTTCTCGGCTGTGATGGACATCCCACAGCGGAGGCTAACACAGAGAACCGAGTCACGTGTAGAGCGATGTGAGCAGGTTGATGTTGCTGTGGTGCTTTCCTTCTGAACGTCCGTTTGTACCCTGGTGCATTTGCAAGCTGTTGGTTTTGGACAATCATTTTGCATCAGACATTTTTACTGGAAATGTTAACTGGACCTGGACATTTTCTGGTAGAGTCCCTTGGGTCTTTATATAAGAATAGTGCCATTTGCAAATAGGAATGTTTTCATCTTTTCCTGTCTGTACTCCTACCTCTCTTTTTTGTCTGGTCTAAGGCTCTCATCACCACACTGAAGGAGAATGGAGGGGAGGGGCACCTTATTTCCTCCCAGGTATTGAGAGGAACGCTCTTCATTTTCCTCAACTCGGACTCTTGCCTACAGCCTTTATTACATTGAATTGCTGCTCATTTATTCAGAGGGTTTTTTTTTTCAGGGCTTTTATCTTGATCCCATGTTTAACTTTGTCAAATGCTTTTCCTCTGCATCTATCAAAATGAACATGTGATTTCTACTCTTGGTCTATTTAAAAGGTGTATCATAATCTATTGCATATGCCGAACCAACCTCTTGCGTCTTTGAGATGAAATCAATTGGTCATGTCATAGAATCTTCTCTCAGCATTCTTGGATTTGCTTTGCAGGTATTCGTGTTAATTTTTTGAGAATTTTGTACAAGAATTTTGTACAATGTATTTTGATCACATTCACCCTCTTCCTCAGCTCTAGCTTCTCCCAGATCCACCCTCTCATCCCTGTCTCCCAGGCTTTGTGTCCTTGATTTCTTTTTAACCCTTGGAGCCCTGTTGTGATGCTCTTTATACTCTTAGACATGTCACAGTCCACAGGAGGTGACCACATACTCAAGAGTACATAGCATTGCAAATATTTTGTTGAGAAATTTGGCATCTATAATCATCAAGGACATTGGTCTGAATGTTTCCTTTTATTTCCCCCCCCCTCTGTGTGTGTGTGTGTGTGTGTGTGTGTGTGTGTGTGTGTGTGTGTGTGTGTGAATTTGTCAGTGTCTCTCTCCTTCCCACTGGAGGAACAGTTTGAGAAACATTGGTATTAGATCTCCCCTAAGAGGTTAGTAGAACTCAGCAGTGAATCTGTTCAGTCTTTTACTTTGTGGGAAGACTATACATTTTTATTGTGTGCCTCTGTGTGTGTGTGTGTGTGTGTGTGTGTGTGTGTGTGTGTGTGAGAGAGAGAGAGAGAGAGAGAGAGAGAGAGAGAGAGAGAGAGAGAG
>NW_021604656.1:2861880-2919275 GCF_004785775.1 Grammomys surdaster
AGAGAGAGAGAGAGAGAGAGAGAGAGAGAGAGAGAGAGAGAGAGAGACGTATGTGATAGGGATGTATGTCATGGTGTATGTGTTTAGGTCAGAAGACTTTCTTATGAAGTAAATTCTTTCCATTCACTATCATGTAGACTCTGGGGATTAAACTCATGTCACCAAGCTTTCTTTTCTTTTTTTGGTTTTTTGAGACTCTATGTAGTCCTGGCTGTCCTGGAACTCACTCTGTAGACCAGGCTGGCCTCAAACTCAGAAATCCACCTGCCTCTGCCTCCCAAGTGCTGGGATTAAAGGCGTGCGCCACCACTGCCCGGCATCACCAAGCTTTCATAGCAAGTTCCTTTACCCACTGAGTGAGCTCAGCAGTGGGGAGATAGTCAAGCATTGCTCTCCTCAGGCTTCTTTTTATGGGTCTCAGTTGACTACAAAGTAGAACTGCCATATACCTATTCTTGTACATACACCTCAGAAGCCTCTATATCCTCCCACAGAGATGCTTACACATCCATATTTATCCACAACAGCAAGGAAAAGGAATCCACCTAGATGTTCATCAACAGATCAATGGATGATACAAAGAGATGCACACACAATAGAATACTACTCAGACATAAAAAAATGAATTTATGAACTTTTCAGGAAATGGATGTGTGCGGAAATTAGTATATTAAATGTCATATTATAAACTTAAAAAGATAAATGCTCTGTTCTTTCTAAAGTACAGATCCTAGTAACATTTTTATAGGAGTGTATTTATTTGGGACCATCTTTAGTTTAGGTCATTGTCTTAGTTTCTTTTCTGGTACTATGATAAAATATTTCAATAACATCAACTTAGTATTTATATCAGCTCACATCTCAAGGTTATGGTCCATCATTGTGGAGAAGTCACAGCATCAGAAGCTAGGGGCAGCTCGCCACACTGCATCTACGGTAAGGATGTAGAGACTGGTGGGTGAATGCTTGCTGGTGAGCGGCATGCTTTCTGGGACTCAGCTCATGAAAAGATAAATGCCACCCATGTTCAAGATGGCCTCTCCTCCACAATAAAGTCAACTAAGATACTCCTTCACAGGTGAACTCAGAGGCCAAACTAATCGAGACAATGCCTCACTAAGACTCTTTGCTGAATAATTTCATCTCCTTCCAAGTCGACAATTAAAACCAACCACCACAATCCCACTCCTTGTCAACTTGGCATGTTTACACACTCTAAACCACAGCCTTTCACCTTGATCCTATAGGCTCGTGACCGTGTTGAAGTGTATGACACATTCACTTCAGATTTAGAAGTCCCCATAGTCATTAACAGTTCTACATGAAACTAGAAAGGGGTCCTTGAGGGGAGAGAAAGGGGTTCAAAGAGCCTGATGTGAGATTAACAGAGTCAATGAGCTAGGAAAGTAGAAAGGATGGTACTGTGGGGGGATGGGTGCCACCAAGGAGGGATATGAAGAGAGGGAGAAGGGAAGCGAGAGAGGAGGCTCAATCACCACCACGCTATAGTGAAACCTGTTGCCTCGCATGTTAATTTGAATAAAGCAGCTTCATCCTCAGTGCTTTAGTATGTAACTCGAAAACCTCTGACCACAGGTTGATACAAATAAACTGGTGTTGACTATGTGATTGCAGTGTAATTTGCCACATCCTGTTAATGGCTAAAGTTTACTAAGTGTTCCTGGACTGTACCTTTGGGAAGCATTGACTTAACTATTCGTCATCATTTTTAGAATGTGACTTTATAAACATTATCTCCTCCAACTCTTTGTTCTCCTTTTAACACTTAGCCTTTGTCCACACGGATCCCTTGTGACTTCCGCCTGCACATCCAAGATGGAGATCTCTAATCCTCCCTCAGAAATCTACCCTTAGGTTCTGATTGGCATTGCCAGATACTGAACGGGAATTCTAACGCTCGAAATGTATTTGTTCTGTATAAAAAGTTCAAGCTTCAACTTTGTGTTCCAGTTCTTTGCTTGCTAAATATGGCACCCCTTGCCTGACCCACTTATTCTGCTGAAGGAGAAGGTGGTCCCCCTTTCAAAGCATCCTTGCAGGTGGTCCTGCCATGTTTTAAAGGATCTTAATTAAATAATAATGTGCAAAGCACTTTAAAATACAACCATCCAACCTCTCCTAATATGAATGATCTTTTACTATCCATAAATACTGAAGCTTCTGCGTGATAGTTGTTTGGGTTTGATAGCAAAAACCTTTTTATTGTAGGTTTGTATTAAAATGCTAACTAATTTTCTTTCATACTCCTGAAGACACCACAGTTTCTATTTCCTGGCAGAAGAGAGGACAGTGAGTCACTTCCTGACAACTGAGTACAAAACCTTGTGTTTCAATAATGTGTTCCTTTTATAGCTATGAATTGATTAAGACTGTATCAAAGGCCGTGTGATTTGAAATGTACGACTCCCCTTCTCTAAAAGATAAAACAGTGGTTAAAAAAATGGGATCACAGTATTTGCAGGCTAATGGACGCAACTAGAAAAAAAAATCATCCCAAGTGAGGGAAACCAGACAAAGACAAATGTGGTTTGTAATCACTTATAAGTGGATATCAGCTACTAAGGAAAGGATACTCATGCTACAGTTCACAGACCCAGAGGGGGTAGATAAAGAGTTGGGCTATGGGGGTGGGGCATGGATTTCTCTGGGAAGAGGAAATAGAATAGATTCTGAGGGTGGACGGGGCAAGTGGAGATAGAAACAGGAGGGATCAAGTTGGGGAGAGTGAAGGGAGAGACAGCTGGAATTAGGGGTCACTTGGGGGACAGTGTGAAAATCTAATGCAGTGGAAACTTCCTAGCATCTGTGCGGGTGACCCCAAGTCAGGTCCAGAGTCTGAACTGGCCATCTTTTATAGCCAGGCAAGGCTTCCAGTGGTGGGACTGGTTGGCATTTGGTTGAGTTATTGGCTGAAGAGGTTCCCAAGGAGATCCCTAAACAAACCAGGCTGATGCTGGGACCAAAGGTCGCTCTCTGAAAACTGAAAGCAGGGGTCCCACTGCAGAGGACAACTTCTGCTCAGCTTACTGAATCTAGAGAGGTCAAGCAGGTGCAGGCTTGGAGCCTTAGCCCCTGCATTCTAGTCTCTTTGATGTGAGAAGGTACTCTGAAGGCTACGGAAAGAGAAACCTGAATACCAACCTAGCCACAAAAACCACAACCTACAATCTGTCCTGACCACAAGATGTGCTGGGACAATGAAGGCACAGAACTTGTAGAGTGGCCAACCAACATTTGCTTTAACTTGAGGCCCATGCCCTGAGAAGGAGCCCTTGTCCTACACTTCCTGGATGGCCAGGAAATGGAGACTGGATAGCTCAGAGTCCTAGGGTAGAACCAAATACTTCTGGTAAAAAAATAAAATAAGATCAGTGAAATAACTTCTCCTCTGCTATACTCATGGATTGGCGCGTTATCCACTCATCAGAGAGACTTCCTCTGGCAGCAGATAAGAATGAGTGCAGAGACCCACAGCCAGACAGTATGTAGAGAGAAGGTAACTCTAAGGTTCCTCCCGTTGGAGATCAGGAAACCCTGTGGAAGAAAGGGAGGAAAGATTGTAGGGGTCAGAGGGGACGGAGGACACTGGGGAAACATGGCCCATGGAACCAACTAAGCAGGGCTTGTAAGGGGAATCTCTTGTGCAATGGATGGAAGCTTCATCTGTCAATAAAATGCTGTTGGCCCATTAGCTTAGCAGGAAATAGGGATATGGAAGTTCCCATATAGAGAGAGGATTTCTGGAAGAGAGACAGATGGGAAAAAGAAATTTGCCCTAGAATGCTGATGGAGACCAATGCATGAAACTGATGGACAGGTAACTTGCCATGTGGTTCACAGAGAACAGAATAAAGGGGATTATTGAGATATGAGCTGTTAGCATTAGATGCGGCTTTATAGTCAGCTTCCGAATCATCCCTAGGCGACAAGTACCTTTTTGCGGCTGTTGCCATGGCAACCGCCACACTCCCTGTGTATGCCTCACCTGTATGCATCATTCATTACCTGGCATCTATATCATGGCCCAAATAAAAGACAGACCCCGAACCCTCGCCCCTTTTTTCCTCTTTCTTCTCTTCCTGGCCCCCGCCCCCATCCAATAAATACCTCTTCTTGTGGGACTGTGCTGGCCTGGCGTGGTCTGTCCAGAAAAGAGCCACCTTCTAACTAACATGAGCTAGTTGGGGAACAAAGCTATTAGCCTAGGCATTTATTCATATAGCTCAGTCCCAGAACTGTTATTTCAGGGAACAAAGAGGCATGGTGGAAAGCCCATCGTTACAAGGGCTCCTATGAGCTTAAAGAGACTGAAGCGGCAGGTACGGGCCTTCATGGATCTACACCAGGTCCTCTGTGTATATCCTACGTCTGTTAGTTTGGTGTTTTTGTGGGGCTCCTACCAGCGGAAGTGAGCATATCTCTGACACTTTTGTCTGCTCTTGGGACTCTTTGCCTTGTCCACCCTTGATATTGTATCTTTTTGTCCTGTTTGGTTGTTGTCTGTTGGAGGCCTGATCTTTTCTGAAGGAGAAATAGAGGAGGAGAGGATTTGGGGAAAATGGAAGGTATGTGTGGGGGCAAGGAGGAAGTGGGGGGAGGGGAAACTGTGGTTGGGATGTATTATATGAGAGAAGAACCTATTTTCTTTTTTCCCATAACTTTAAAATAATTATCTATTCACTTTACATCCTAGTATCAGCCCCCCATCCTCCCAATACCCCCTCACACATATCAATCCTTCCCCCATCCCCATCTCCTCTGAGAAAGGGGAGTCCCCTCATACCCCCAGCCCAACACATCAAGTCACTGCAGGACTGGGTGCATCGTCTCTCACTGAGGCCAGACAAAATGGCACAGTTAGAGGAACAGAGTCCACAGGCAGGCAACAGATTTAGGGACCCTGCCCCAGTTGTTGGGGACCCGCATCTATTTTCAATTAAACCAGAGCAGAAGACATCTTAGAAGGAAAGTGTTAGCAGGGGTTCTAGTTTCAATTTTGAAGTACAAGAACATGATTATGTTTTGTGGTTTTTTGTTTTTAAAAAACCAATACAAAGCCAAACAAACTGAAAAAAAATAACAGTGGCTTATTGGGAACTCATAGAAGAGTTGAGGATTTAGAATTAATTCAGATCACCACCAAATCTGAAGAATGATACTGAAACTTGAGAAATTGGAAGAATCCGGTCCGTGAGAGCACAAGCCACTGGAGGCTGGTTTGGACCAGTGGGAAGGTAAAAAATACTCCTAAGAGATGTAGCAGGAGGGTCCCTTTCACGGTCATGAATTCTACGTCCAGAAACCTCACCAGGTGTTTGTGATGAAGAATAGGGTTACCTTTGTTACTCAGGAAAGAGAGAGGAATAGTTAAGCCCCCAATCCCCAGGAAGGTTCCAGTGTTTTTATAACAGAAACCTACTCTGCAGGAGATTGGCCCAAGGCCTTATCATACCTTTCTCCCCCTTCCTATCTCATGTAGGTGGAGAAGTGAAGGCTGAGCTACACTTGTGAGGGTACAGACAACAGCCAGGGAAGGACTGAAATTTAAAAACTGGAGAGAACACTGCATGCCATAACCTACCATGGTACCAACGGGGCTCCTGTCTAATCCCAGTGTATTCAAGATAAAAAGATGAAAAGACATGGATTCTGAAGAAAAGAAGACAAGTTAGGACAAAGTTAAGAGTAATGCCAAAAATAAGGGGGACATTGGGAACTCTGAAGCCTCGAACACCCACAGCAACAACAAATCAGCAAACAAAACCAAAAGTCATAGTGAGTTCAGATACAACCTAACACTAGAGGGTATCTGCCTCAGCACCTAGAGCTCGGTGTGTCATCTTAACAAAGGCTCTAAATTCATGTTAGAGAGGAAAAGAGTAATCACAGTAAGCACAGCCCAAGGGGAATAAAAAGGACCAAAACCGGCCAGAGATGAGGCAAGAGCTTGTTAACGGGGGATCAGAAGGGGCTATCATTTGGGATGTAAATAAATAAATACCTTATATAATAGAAAATATGAAATTATCAAAGAGTTTAAAATAACTTTGATTAGTATACTCATTGAATATAGAAAGGACAGAGACAGGTTCTCTTAGGAGGTATAAAAATATTAGGAGTAAAAGCCATAATAGAAATGACAAGAACCCTTAATGGCTCATCAGCCGACTAACATGGCTAAAAAAAAAAAGGATACTAGTGACTTTGAAGATCAGCATCAGAGAACTTCAACCAACCATGCAGTGGAACCTAAGCAGAATGCAAGAAAGCAAGAAGTACCAGAGGGTGGTGAAGACATGATACAAATAACAACCAAAGCTTTCCAAAATTAGTGGTGAAACTACAGATACAGGAATCCCCAAAACACATCAGACGAGCTGAGACTCTACACCTGGATAGAACACATTTCAAACTCAAAAAAAAAAGACAAAGAGAAAAAAAATGGAAAGAAATTGGAGTTTCTTTACACCTTACAGATAAGTGGGTGTAAGAATTACAGCCAACTTCTTTTTAGAGACTATGGAAGGAAGAGGAGAGTGGGATGAAATACTTCATGTTAAAGGAAACAACTCACGGATTTCTTTGAGTTAATTTTGTAGCCAGCTACTTTTCTGAAATTGCTTATCAACTGTAGGAGTTCTCTGGGAGAATTTGGGGGTTCTAGCTTATGTATACTATCATACTATCTGTGAATAATGTTACCTCAACTTCTTCCTTTCCAATTTGTATCCCCTTGGTCTCCTTAGCTGTCTTATTGCTCTGGCTAGAACTTCAAGGACTATGTTGAATAGGCAGGGAGAGCAAGGGCAGCCTATAGGGATTTTTTTCAAGTTTCTTTGATGACCCAGGGTGGGAGCTACCAGAAGGGCACCCTCTCAGAGGTGAACGGGAGGGAGATGAGGCAAGAGCTTGTTAAGGGGGGGGGACCAGAAGGGGCTATCATTTGGGATGTAAATAAATAAAATAATTAATTCATTAAAAAAATAAAGAAAACAACTCACCAACCGAGTACACACACCCAAGGGCATGCGGGCAGCACAGACTGGATTCAATGTGTGTAAGAAATGGGGAAGCAAGGTTGGGTAGGTAGGGAAGGACATGGGGTCTCTGGGGAGTTAGGATGAAACTGAATATGATCAAGATACATTGTATGTGATTCTCAAAGGATTAATAAAACTTAAAATAAGAGCTAGTGCAAATTCCCTTAAAATTTTAAGACAAAACAACAACAATAACAGCAGCTAATGGAATTGTTTCCCGGCAGATTAGCTTATAAGAACAGTTAACAGAAATTTTTCACATAGAAGAAGAATCATATTGGCCAGAAATGCAGATCTACAGGGTAAAGGAAAAAGTCTGAAGAAAAAAATAAACGAAAAGTATATTATACCTGTTTATATTATATTTAAAACACGACATTAAAAGTAATAACAGTGATGAAGTACTGGGTATTTACATCATATAGAGAATTAAAATGATTGACAGCAATGTTATCAGGGATGGGAGGCAAAGGTCAGGAATACAACAAGGTATTGATACTATGCATCTTTATGCATCACAGTGCTATCTGAGGGTAGGCTCAGATAAATTTAAAGTGCATTTTGAAATTCAAGTTAACCACTAATTTTTTAAAAGTATGATTGATATGGCAAGAAGCAATATAATTACAAAAACTTCATGAAATGTAACGATAGGTGTTGGTAGTCTTCAGAGAGAGAGACTCTATACTTGCGTTGTATAGAGCTGAGTTTAAAGAATAAATCAGGACTGGGTGAGTCAACAAATATTATATGCTCATAGTCGTTTTACATGCATAGAGACTGCTTGATAAATATTGTCATCTTTACCATGACCAGTAGGACTATGACCACTGTTGTGGTCATACGAAAAATAATTGTGAGAAGG
The DNA here is from genome assembly GCF_004785775.1 of Grammomys surdaster. Lineage (NCBI taxonomy): Eukaryota > Metazoa > Chordata > Mammalia > Rodentia > Muridae > Grammomys > Grammomys surdaster. The sequence goes on from NW_021604656.1 coordinate 2,869,807, forward strand.
AGACTGAGTCCGGGAGTTGAGAAGCACTCACTAGAGACACTCACTGACTTACTCTACTTGGTCCTCATGTCCTTGGTCCTCATGTCCTTGGTCCTCATGTACTTTCTGCACAGAAACTCCATATTATGATATTATTTATACTATAGGCTGTGCTGGCTGGTTTTGTGTGTCAGTTTGACACCAGCTGGGGTTATCACAGAGAAAGGAGCCTCCCTTGAGGAAATGCCTCCATGAGGTCCAGCTGTAAGGTATTTTCTCAATTAGTGATCAAGGGTGGGAGGGCACATTGTGGGTGGTGCCACCCCTGGACTGGTAGTCCTGGGTTCTATAAGAAAGCAAGCTGAGCAAGCCAGGGAAAGCAAGCCAGTAAGTAACATCCCTCCATGGCCTCTGCATCAGCGCCTGCTTCCTGTCCTGACTTCCTTTGGTGATGAACAGCAATGCAGAAGAATAAACCCTTTCCTCCCCAACTTGCTTCTTGGTCATGATGTTTGTGCAGGAATAGAAACCTTGACTAAGACATAGGCTGAATTTGTCTAATGTTTTACGTGGATCAGTGACTTCTGAACAACCCAACTGTGTGGTGGGAAGTGAGAGCCTACACATTTTTTTGCTTTCTTCATGATCCTTCACAGCAAAGGGCCTTTCCATGACCCAGAGTTGGCCATCACTAAACTGGAGGATAATTTTTGCTTTCTGCTTCATTTGTTAGCCATTTCTTACCTCTAGGTACAGCTGACTCATCTGACAGATACACAGTTCTTGGAAAAGTTCATGACGATGTTTTGGTTTCTTTTAAAATTGAGGGATGGGGTAAAACAATGACCTTTTAGATAGAAGAAGGGTGTATTTATATAGGAAAATGATATTTATGTCTTTTAGTGAAGTCATAAAATGTAATTCCAGTATTTATACAGCCCCATAAAGATGGAATAGTCAGCCTACATCATGATGCAGCCTGCATCTGCTGATTCTGGAAGCAAGGGCTGGGTACAAGTTTTATCACAGCTTCAAGACAGCGTCACTCACACGGGAATGGGAAACAGACTTGTGCTTCTCTGTCTACTTCATTTCTGTAGGCTCTTGGACATCTGTGGATTTGGATATCTTCACAGCATCTTGAATGAATCACCTGTAGTCTCGGAGAGATTTCTCTACCAGATGCCACTGATTACTCAGCAGTAGTCCCTGTGCAACTGCCAAGACCAGCTTTGACTGACACCCCAATTCTCTAAGCAGAATGTGGTACCCATAGCAGAGAAAGACTGCTCACCTTGGGAAATGCATAGTGTTAGAAATGACAGAGAGGAAGTGGCCATGAGACACTTTCCATAACCCGAATCCTCCAACTGTGCTTCATCTCCCAAACTTTCCAGTAGTGTCACCAAATGAAGACCAAGCCTTCAACAGTTGAGATTTTAGGGGACCCTAGGAGATTCTAGAATGGAAGCCTAACAGATCACAAGTGAGAAAGCCCTTTGGTAAAGAGAAGGGAAGGCATTCATTCCCAAGCATGAGTGTCTTAACTTTCCAGTTGTGGCTCAATGATCGTGGGCGCTCTATCAGCCTCTCTGATGAGCTAGAGTTCCATCACCTACCTTAGGTGCTCAGTGAGAAAAGGTGCCCAGCAGATCCAACTCTGTCCCTGGGTACCATCTGCCTTCATGTAGAAACACAGAATAAGATTATCCATGCCAACATTCCTACAGTCCAGTAAGTCTGAAATACTTCCTGAATACGCATCCCAACTGAGCCCAAATACTTTACAATATATCAGCAATATCTGCACCAATCCCAAGGCCCTGGAATTATAGCCTTAAAATCATCTTTCATTTCATAAACACTCCACAGAAGGCATCTACATGTCATCTAAGCTACTCATCAAATATCTACTTATCCAAAAATCTCCAAAATTTGAACAGAAGTCAAAGGCTCTTTAAAAAAACTATTATTCCATAAGTACTATAAGATTGCATCTCTTTGGTACTTTGGCTACTGTGTTGGCTAGTTTTATGTCAACTTGACACAAGGTAAAGGCATCTGAGAGAAGGGACTTTCAATAAAGAAACTACCTTCATGAGGTCTGTCTATAGGTAAGCCTGTAGGTCATTTTCTTAATTAGTGATTGAGGGGGGAGGGGCCCATCCCTTCCTAGATGGTGCTATACTGACTGGGCTGGTGGTTCTAGGTTCTCTAAGAAACCAGACTGAACAAGCTGTAGGGAGCAAACCAGTAAGCAGCACTCCTTCATAGTCTCTGCATCAGCTCCCTGCCTCCAGGTTTCTGCTCTGAGTTCCTTTCTTGACTTCCTTCAATGATGGATAATGATATGTTAGTGTAAGCCGCTTACACATGCCCTTTTCTCCCTAACTTGCTGTTGCTTATGGTATTTCAATTACTGCAACAGTATCCCTAACTAAGAGAGCTGAGGACTTGGAAGAAGTGGTTAAGTGCACATTATACTGGACCAGTGGAAGAGATTCATCTGCCTGTTACCATGATTATTGAATGGGATTCACAAATGCATAATTCAGACATTTAGTAACTCAAGCTCCCACACTGGCTTTAGAGTTGACCGCATGATGTATTCCCCTGTGGGAGACAATGTTAACGTCACTGTTGCTGCTCAGGGTACTTGATATCCATGAGGCGGTCAGAAATTCTGTCTCTGTTTTCTACGTGTTTGACTCAAAATACAAACCGTTGGGTGGTGTCAGTGTGAAGTGATGGCTTCATGGTTGGTGGAGGCTTCTGCCTCTCCAGATATGTCCTGTTTCATTTCATAGGTGAACAATGTGACACGATCTGACCAGAAGTCTGGACTGGATCTTTCACAGCTGGTTACAGTGGCTGAGAGAAATTCGGCTTCCCTTCTTTCTCTCAGAGACAATGTGTGAGCCATGTGCTTCCAGCAGGCAGAACTTTTGAGGCTGGATTCCCCTCCCCACCATGCTTTACCTCTAAGACTCTACACTTTTAGGCTGTGCCCCATAGAGGCTCCTGCAGAGATAGTTGGACACCTCAAAAAAGCTGCACCAAAGACCTTTCAAGATAAAAGGGCTTCAGGGGAGTGGTAAAATGCACCTTTAGAAATGAAGTCATGGTAACAGATTCTATCACTGTTATTTTGGGCTATCTTCTATTGTTCAATAACCAATCCAAGACAGTACTTTATATACACCTGAGGTTTATATAGCTCAGAGTTCTAATAATTGCAAAGTCAAAGATCATGGTGCCAGTTCTCTGTAAGGGCCTTGTTATGCATCATAACATGGCAGAGAGCATCACATGGTAAGACAGCACGTGAGCTAGCTTTGGCTTCTCTTCCTTTGTGCATAAAATCCACAGTGCTACCATGGCAACCCCAACTTCATGATCTCATTTCACTTAATCACACCGGCGCCAATACGACCCTTCCAAATGCCATCAACACATTGCCTTGGGGATTACGTTTCTAACTCATGAATTCTGGGTAACAAGCATAAAAGCCACATTAATCAGCATAGCCTTGATAGCTTCTATGGGATCCACAGTGAATTAATATATTTACCCCTCAAGATGGGTGATATTATTGTATCTCATAAGTGAGAATGCTAAGGAATGAAATCAGTTTCCTTTTTGTAAAATTTTTATGCATATGTATCTGTGTATGTATGTGCCACTTATACACAGAAGCCCCTGTAGGAGGAAAAGGCACCAGATTCTGTAAAGCAGGAATTACAGGCAGATGTGAGCTGCCCAACGTGGGCACTGGGAACCCAACTCGGTCTCCTGGAAGAACAGCAAGTGCTTTTCAGTGCTGAGCCTTCTCTCCAGCTCTAGGAATCACAAAAGCCCCAGGAGTGTTTAGTAAAATGTTACTGTGTGAGTCAAATGAAACGATAGTGAAAAGACAGACCACTCTGGTAGACTGATGTGTCCTTAAATCAGGCCCTTTCCCAGACATTTGAAGCATTCTTGGATTTCATATATCCTGTGACTTCAGTCTATGCACCTAGGCACTTCTATAGGCCAGTGCCTTTCAAAAGAAAGTATCATCATTTATATGCAAACCCATCAGCGGTGCTCTTTAAATCATCCGTAGATAATCCAGGTGTTAACTCAAGAATGTCAGGCCTGCTCTAAGCAAAACAGAGGCCAGGAGTGAAATAAGACACAGCCCCTGTCCTGGAAGAGCAGTGGAAGGTGGACACATCAGCCGAGAGGCCCTTTTATGATAATAAACCTCATTGTGTGTCAGCTTCCTGTGTGAACCCGCACCTGCTTTGTCACCCTTTATAATAATAGTCACTCAGACACATCGATTTCCCTGGGGAGTGCTGACTACAGTCATATTCTGGAAATGACAAAATTATAGAAATAAAGATCAGGAAAACAGTCGCTAGAAAGTAAGATGGAAGATGGGCAGCCTGTGGATATGATTATAAAGGCTCAGTAGCCGCACTCCTCGTGGAGATGGCGCATTTTTCGGGATTATGGTGAACACACAGAGCTACACCTGTAATAAAGCTAGCCGTGTATCACTAAATGCAACACACACACACACACACACACACACACACACACACACACAAAGAAAGAGGAAAATCTGGAAAAGGTTGGTAGATGGTATTAAATCATCGACACGGGGCAATGTACTAAAGTCTTATACAACGTTGTTGATGGGAAAACTGAGCAACTACTATATAATTGTTCCCAACTGAAAAGAAATCTATAATTGCAAAATGAAAATGTTTAAGTTAAAAATGGGAGTAATCCTCCCAATATGAAAGCCGTAGGTTAAAGTGTGGTGAATGTTCCATGGAGAAGCCTCTAGTTTCCAGTCCACATCTTCCACAGAGCGCTCTGCCTAGTGCTGGAAAGGCTTCAGTACAGGGACCATCCACGCACAGTGGGGACGTGATGTCACAGGCACATAGAGGTGCCCTGGAGGAGGAGGATGTCACATGGAGCATCTCCTACAGGGAAGAGAACTAACAATGCCCTCCCACTGAGATTCTTTTTAACATTTCTTCTTGCTGACTGTCATCATGCTGTCTTAAATCTTCCTTCCTTCTCCACACAAAGTGATTTGAAATGTTTTATATCATAAGACATGGTGCCATGTTTTCTGCTTTGTTCACATCACTCTTCTAGAACACACCTCCAGCCATTTTTTTTTTCTGGTGTGTGTGTGTGTGCATGTGCATGTGCGTGTGCGTGTATGTGCGTGTGTGTGTGTATGTGTGTGTGTGTATGTGTGTGTGTGTGTGTGTGTGTGTGAGAGAGAGAGAGAGAGAGAGAGAGAGAGAGAGAGAGAGAGAGAGGTTTCATTTCCAGCTTTTGAGTCCTCCAAATGAACTCTGCAATCTGGCTTCTTTCAGCCCTTCTGAGGATTGAGAGCATTTACTTACAGTGAGAGCCGAGGCTGCCCAGCCTCTTCCATTATGGGCTCTGCTTTAACATTCTCAGAGAGAGACATCTGCTCAGCTGGTTCTTTGAGGGCATGATAGAAAGGCGGTTCCTCTGAATGCAGAAATTCCAGCCCTTCAGATCTCCAAGACAAAAAAGACTGAAAGGTGGCTGATTGTGGCAGCAGGGCTGGCATCCTCTGATGGGAACTAGGCTCCTGTTTTAGCTGTACCCACACCAGGGGAGTCTATTGCTCACCACTCTCGCACGAAAACCACTCCAGCTAGTGTAGGAGCAAACCATATGACAACTTGCTAAGTAAATGGGTATTATGGGCTGCATTGTATCTTCCTAAATTCCTCTGTTGAAGTCTCAAGTCCCACTCACCGGGAAGGTGACTGCATTTTGAGGCAGTGATATAAAATAATAATTAAGATAAAATGGGGTTCTATGTGTATATGACCCCAGATGATGAGCAGCCTGTGAGAGGGTAATTTAGGGGACAGCAGGAGGATAGTGATGAGGTCTTGGGAGAAAACAACATTGCCAACATAAGGGTCTCACTCTTCTAGAATCCAGAATGGTCAAGAGCCCACTTCTGCTGGGCTTACCCAGTCTGTAGTGGCTTGGCTGCACTTGTCAATGGTGGTTCTAGCAAACAAAATGCAAGCATCCATTCTTGCAACTTGCCCAAGATCTTGTCTATCTTCTCTAGGTGGCTAACGAGGGTGTGTATGAAAAAAAAAAAGCTGGAGATTCCCGTGAGGAATGTGTGTGTTGTAATAACAGCCGTTATGAAGAGCTCTTGCTATGTGACATTGACTGCTCCAGTGACTTCTTTGTGTGACTCCCTGGTAAAGACGGTGGCTCCTGCAGGATTGCTACCAGTGCACGCATGAGAAAACCAGGGCCCCGAGAGATTGTTGGACTCACCCCAAACCTCAGTAGAGGAAAAGCAGAGCTGACATTTGAACTGAGGTTTGCCTGGCTCCCAGCCCATGCTATATACTTTTAATGAACCTTTGCTTAGAGTTGGCTTTCCAGAGGCCCACGAACACTGAATTTGGCATTATTTGGAACTCTACATCAGCACAAACCTGGTCACATTTGCCACCAACTGACTAACATAGACTCGGTGCTTTCTTTTCTCTCATCTGCATCTCTTCTTGAGCCCTTGGCAGGTTAGGAAACAACTGGTATGCTTATCTAAAGCACAAGATACACTGGTACCACATCCCCCAACAGTAAAGCTACCCAAGCCCCATACAGGGCCTGAAGTCCTTGCTGAATCAACCTCTTTTTTTTTACCTTTCCTGTGAGCATCGTCCTATCCTGTCCAAGGCACTGGGCATCGAACACTGTTTTGTGCATGCTTACTTTTCTCAGCAACACCTGTCCTCTCCTTACCGATCTCTGATCCCTGGTGTTCATGGGGCTCTAGATGGAAATGAGCAGATGTCTCCAATGGGTCAGTGCAACAGGGGCTTGAAGGGACTCTGGCCAGCTCGAGCTGGGTGAGCAGAGCCCTGACAGACCTTACCCTTCTCCCCCATCCCCTGTGGCTTGCTTAAAACCATTAGATTACATTCCTAAAGTTACCTCCCAAGGTCTATTTCTCTACTTGGCCATGACCTTCTCCTGAGACTGACCAAGGTCCAGCTATCGAGGTATTGAATTCCAGCAATCAAAATGCCCCTTTGGCTCACCTAATTAACATGCCCAAGTAAAATTAAACCCTCGTCCTATCATGGGGTTCACCTTTACTTTTATAAACTGCCATTTGCCTATGTCTCCTCTCCATCCAGGGGACGCAGTCCTTTGTCCTCTGTCCCCTTCTCTCTTGTTTCCTTCCTCTTCCCTTTCTCCCTCACCCCCTCTCTCTTGTCTTTGTCTCTTCCCTGTCCTCTATCCCTCTGGGGCAAATAAATCTTCATGCTGAGAAGTTGGTCTTGGAGATCCTGAGCTCTTCCTTTCATGGCTGTTTTCTCTCAAGATGTCTCAGATTAGAAGCCTTTCTCTCAGGGAGGAATGAGTAGTTCCATCAGGTGGGGGCAAGCTAGCCGTATTGAAAAAGTTTCCCATAGACATTGCTTCCACTGTCAACCAAACTAGTCTGTCATATGGATTCTCAACACTCATTGCACAACTCATGCAGCCTCTGCACAGCCCATCCTGGTTCTGTCAGGTCTCTGTTAGCTGCTATATTGGTTGGATTTTGTCAACTTGAGACAAAACCCTGGGAGGAAGAAATCTCCACTGAGGAATTGTCTCCATCAAGTTGGTCTGCGGACATGTCAGTTGGACAGTTTCTGAACTGTTAATGATGTAGGAGCACCCAGCTCATTGTGAGTGGTACCAACCATGGGCAGTTGGCCTGGACTGAATAAGAAAGGTAGCTGAGCAAGCCAGGGAGAGCAAGCCTATAAGCAGCATTCATCCATGGTTTCTGCTTCAGGATCCTTCCTTGAGCTTGTTGACAGACTGAGGGACTTGTACAATGAAATAAACCTTTTCTCCAAGAGGTTGCTTTTGGTCAGTATTTTATCACAGCAACAGAGAAGCAAACTAAGACAAGTAGTGATTATGCCACATGACTTTTTCTAAGGAGATGTCACCCAATTGGTAATCACTCCAGCTAGATCACCAACGACGGATTACAGAAGTGGTTCCACTGAAGTCTGATTGAATGAACCTTATTGGGGAATTACTTACAGGTACCTAGATGAGGGACGGCTTACAGAAGCATGGATGACTCAAAGGCAGCTGCATCTATGAAAATCTCACCTCTGGATGATGGAAGACTTATAAGAGCCACAATCCTAGAGCTCTCGTACACTTTGCAAACATTCAGGCTAGAACAGCTAGAGTATCCTCTCGCTAGAAGTTGTAATTATTTATATAATCGGAGGGTGGGGCCACATGAACCTTGCAGTTTCAGGACCTTCCTGCACCTTGTAAGTTGTATTTATTTCCTGGGCTTCCTAAGTTTGTTAGTCTGATCTGGCCCTTGATGTCATCACCTGCACAAGTCAGGTGCTCACCTTGGATCTGACCTGATGATTATAGGTACCCCAATCTTCTACCACAAGGAAGAGACAAGAAAAATTCCCCATAGCAACAAATTTTCCTGTCCCAAGGGACACACACATAATTACAAGCAATGCCGTGTTTACAAAGTAACTTAGCCAGAACTGAGGACAGGTCTGAAGTCATTTGTCATTTCTACCCAGTTTCCTGGCTGCATTGGAAGGCTGCTTCATGAGTGATTTTGAATTTGGCTTGCTGTCTAGAGGGAGCTGTCAGGTCTATCTGCAGAGCTGGGTGAGCTTGGCATGACTTTATTCGGCACGGCATGCCTCCCTCTGTTCTGTGATTCTCCATGTTCTCTCCCTTCCACATTGAAATCCAACTTCTTGGGAAGAATGAACAACGTCTCTTCCATCCAATGCAGAGATGATGTGGAATCACAGTCCAGTCCATGGTTTGGTGTGAGGCAAACAGACATCAAAGGCCAGCTTCTCTTCTGTACAAGCAGTGGGACTTAGCGTGTTACTCAGTCTCCTTGTGCCTCTATTTTCTCATCTGTAAGGAAGAAGTGTGATCATACCCACTTCACAGCATTTCCTTGAAGGTTCAAAGAGCTCAGTATGGTGTTCTCAAGAATGTTAAACAAAGAAGTCGTTAGCTATGATCATAATATCCACTGATAATGGTTCTGAAGCCACAAGCCAAGCTTTACCAGGTATCATTTCCACTTATTGATTTATTTTTGGTCATGTAAGTCAACACATTACCTACTAATAAGATATTAATTCATTTTATTTTATGTTAATGAGTCTTTTGCCTACATGCATGTATGTGTACCATGTGCATGCCTGGTGTTTGTAGAGGCTAGAAGAGGATACCAGATACCAAGGAACTGGAGTTACTGTCACATGTAAACCACCACATGGGCACTTGGAACCCAACCCAGGTGTTAGTGCTCTAACCACTGAGCCATTGCTCCAGCCCCCACGAATCATCTGCTAAGTCAAATCCAGTACATTGTTACTGCTGACTCAGCTAAACACAAATGATTGAAATGTGGGGTGGAAATATATAACAATAGTCACAACCTCCTAGAATTTTCTTGGGCAAGAAACAGAAAGTATGACCTTCCCATGGAGGTCTATATCTGAGTGGACCGCAGGGAGGGTGCCCTCCACCACAACTCTTCATAGATCCTGGCCATCTATGGCACTCCTAGCTTTATCAGATCCAGCAGATGCAGGCTTCACTCCTACATACCCCATGTGGAAAGACTAGCAGCTCACAGCCCAGACATCACTCAGAGTACCTCTAATCTCAGAACTCTAGAAGTAGAGGGAGGAGGATCATGAGTTCAAGGCTAGCCTATCTATCTATCTATCTATCTGTCTATCTATCTATCTATCTATCTATCTATCTTTATCTAACTCCTTACCTTCCCCCCTCTCTCTCACACACACACACATACACACACACACACACACACACACACACACGAGGAGATGAGATGATAAAAGACTTGTATTTATGGAGGTGGAGCCTGGATTCCACACTACAGCTCTTATATTAGAAAAGAAGCTGGATGAAATAAGATGGGTCTTAGAGAAGATGCATTGGAGCAATAGCTACAGAAGAATCGCTGAAGTATTTCCATCAGCCTGAATGACTTACAAACCTATTTGTCACCAGCTGGCCTCAGTGCCACACAGAATGCACACTATCGACTCTCCATGAACGTGCCCCTGACTATACTCAGTGTAGCTGTGAGTTGGTGGCTGCCTTTCCCCTTGCAAGATAACAAGGTAGGTCTTACTTACCTCAGACTTAACTCAAGGTAAAGTTTAATCACTCTAACGTGCTCTCTGATGTGTGCTGAGGAGGTGGGGGCCGTGTAGGCACAAGTTGCTATTTATACAGACCTGACAAGCGCACCCCATCAGTACTCCTTTGTTCTCTTCCATGCTTTCCTGATTCTCCAAACTTAACATCCTCCACTCCCCAAGTAGTTTCATCGTCCCAAAGTTTGAAAGACACGCAAGGGAATAATGGCCCTCACATTTGCATTTGCAGACCAAATATGGCGCGCTGTGAGAAATCCTTAATTTGGAGAGGAAAGTCTGCTACTGACCACCTACCTCTTAGAACTGGGTGCAAAATGAAGAAACAACATACAATGCTGTCTATCTGCGGTGGCTGACAGGGCGGAGCTCTGCAGTCTAATGGGGGCGGAGCTCTGCAGGTTGACGGGGCGGAGCTCTGCAGGTTGACGGGGCGGAGCTCTGAAGGTTGACGGGGCGGAGCTCTGCAGGCTGATGGGGGCGGAGCTCTGAAGTTTGATGGGGGCGGAGCTCTGTAGGGTGATGGAGCAGAGCTCTGCAGGTGACAGTTGCTACCCCTGTTTAAACACATCATCATCCATCATCAATTCTCCCTCTTAAGACCCATTCCCTTAGGCGAGCCGCCATTTTTCTCCTCGTTCCTTCCACTTTACTTTCTGTAGGTCTGGATAATAATGTCTATCTCTCAGTGCCACAAGGCAGAGTACATCCTCAGTAGGATCGAAACCCCTTCTACTTGTCTTGTGTCTTTGCTTTTGCTAATCGCCCCTACACACACACACACACACACACACACACACACAGAGTTTCTTTTTCCAAGTCAGAGGGTCAGAGAGCTTGGGATGTCTATCCTCCAGGAGCCTGTGCTGGGAAGCTCATTAATATTATACATTATTATGTTGCCTTGGGCAGTTTTCTCATCTTCCACACAAAACAGTGAGAATAAATGGATAGTTTCCCACAGCAGCCTAGGGATACAAGGTTGGTTCACTATTCCAAATATATGCCTTGGGAGAAAATGGCAAAACCTTCCTGAAGATGGTAGTGAAGGGCTGAAATGAAGCAGCTGCCTCTGAAAGTAATAGCAGCACACGGATCTGTGCTGTGACACTTAACTGTTCTCTTTAAAACGAATCACTGAAGATGGTGAGATGCTTTATGGGAAGACAGGTATGAAATTTGTTTTTCTTGTCATAATATTTCAGAGAGAGAAAGAGAGACAGAGAGACAATGAGAGAGAGAGACATAGACACAGAGACAGAGAGTCAGAGATACAGAGGTAGATGAGTCTAGGAACTTAGGTGACTGCCCTCTTTAGAGTCATCCGAACACAGGTGTAACACCTGGTGGCAGATGTACCAGCAGGCCTGACCGAATTCCCTAGACTCATTGAGTGCCGGGAGCCAAGCCCATGAAATTACCCACTGTATTGGAAAGACTAGTCAGTTAAAGTACAAGATCAAGAAAGGTTCCAGGAATCGAAAGATTCTGGTATTTCCCAGAAGCCTGTTATGATAGTGGGATGGTCTTGGGCAATGATCCTTCCCTAACCTTCCTGTTTTGCTATGCCTTTATACCCTGCTATCCAATAATAAAATTTGAGAGCTTGATCAGAACCCGAGACTTACTCTCCTTCTTTGTGTCTCTTGTACCTTTATTTTTTGCCCCTCCCCCTCCATTGGTCCTTGTTGAATTCCCCATGGGCTGGGGCAGTTGAATTCCAATGTCTGAAATTTTTTTAAAGAGTATTCTTACCGGCTGTGGCTGTTGGCTTGCATTTTTGTGACACATGTCAGTGCTCAGGGGAGAACAAGTAGCAAGTCCCCAGTGAGTTAAAGCTACCAAGAATTCTGAAATCAGAACAGTAAAACAGATTAGATTTCTAAATATACAGTTACTGATAGACAAGGCACCGCAGGGTAGACTATCTTAACCCGCCACTGTTTTATTACCTAAGATTTTCTTCAAAGGTTCAAACACAGTGTTGGAGAAAGCTCTTATAAATCCAAATTAAAATGGACAGTCTTTTGCCTCTGCTAAGCTATTCCAAGACTTTCCGTGAGCTTCCTAAATCCCTGTTAGTCCACCCTAGAAAAATGACGTCAGTTTCACCAGAAAGGACAGTTGATGGGACTCCTGCTCGGTTTTTGTCACTTTCTCAGCAATTTTAAAGAAAAATAGTCAACAGATTCAGAGAGGATTCGGATAGAAGTCTCATTTGAATAAAGAATTTGGGTTTTTTTTCTTCCTAATATTCTTTGAAATCCAATCAGCATTTAGCAGGAAAGAGTTCAGTGTGGAGCAGAAGCGAGCAGACACTGGAACAAAGCTGTGACATCCTCGTCAAGTTACTGCGTCACCACTAGGTCTCAGCCCATCACTAGATCCAAAAGTGCTCTGAAGAGCTATACAGAATGGCGGTGCATAGAGGAGCCTAGAGACTGTGGCGGCTGACAAGTCAGTCTTTCCCTAACTCTCCTTGATGAAGGGTTTGTGGGGTAGGAAAACACAGAAGCATGGTCCATGAATGGGATATAACATGTTGTTTCTCACACTGTCCACGAAGGAGGGAGGACATGAATTCATGAATTTGATGAAGTCAGTGTTACCCAGATTCCAAAGGCAGATAAAGACAGAACAAAAAGGGGGAAAATTATAGTCCAGCTTCTTCGATGAACACAGATGCAAAACCTTTCAGTGAAATATTTGCAAACCAAGTCCAAGAACACATCTGGAGGATCATACATCGTGACCAAGTTGTTTATTCCTAGGACTGAGGCTTGATTCAGCAAATAGTAACAAATGTAAATCCACATATAGGAAGACTTAAGGGCAGAAGTCATATGATCAATTTAATAGATAAAGGAAAGGCACGAGGCAAAGTTCAGCATGCCCCCGTGATAATGTCTTGAACCTGGAACAGAAGGAACAAAAATCAACATAGTAAAAGCCACATCTGACAAGCCTATAGCCAACATTCCACTAATGAGGAGCAACTGATGACACTTCTGCTAAATGTGAATCAAGAATATCCACTCTCTCTGCTATTGATGCAATGGTGATGCAGTTGAGAAGCGGTACCCTCCTCTAACCTTTGCAAGGTTGATTAACTGATTAAACCACGACAGTTAGGGAGAGTTGGGGATGTTGCAAGCCCAGAACCAAAGTATACTGGGATCATCATTAATCTTCTGAATAGGTACTTATTGCTCCCTCTGTGCCTGACCTAACATCTTTGTAACCATTAGGTAAACCTCTAGAAATATACAGATCTCTGATTCCACCAATAAAAAGGCTAAAAATGCCTTGAGATAGCACCTGACCTAAAGCAGAGGTTCTGCAGGAGGCCCTGCTGTGTGGGGCACACAAGGCAGATAAAGTGCATATATGCTGCTTTGCAAGTTGCCTCAGAGATGAAATTGGTGAACATACAGAAGCATAGATGGATTCACAGGTGCACAGACAGGTGGATAGATGGATACATTCATAGATGGACTCACAGATGTGCAGGCAAATGGACAGATGGATGAATGGACAGACAGACTAATGAATGGATAGATGGACCTATACATGGATAAGTGCACATGCGGATGCATGCATGGATGCTGGAAATAGGTAGTAGACCAGTGATTTAACCACGTGATGATAGATAGACAGTTTGATAGATAGATGATACATAGACGATAGATGATAGATAGATAGATAGATAGATGATAGATAGATAGATAGATAGATAGATAGATAGATAGATAGATAGATGTGGATTTATGTACACAAGTTGATGGATAGTTGTTCTCTGGTTTCAATAGAGTTTGCCCATGCATTGGCCTAACCTCAGTATGATACCATTTATAAGTAGTAGATTTCAAAGGATGAATCTAGCAGGAAGTGGTTAGATCCTGGCCGATGCTGCCCTCAGAAGGAAGTAACGTAATTCTCATGGCACCTGAGTTTGTTCTCATGATTTTGGGTTATCATAAAAGAACACCCCAGAGCTCAGGCTAGCTCAGGATTTTAATTTCTGTGTGATCTCTCTGTCTTGTATGTGCTCCTACCACGATGCCTTCTGCCATGCAGTATCATCAAAAGGACTCTCACTGGAAGTTGGAACAATGGGACCGCTCAATCTTCACCTTTCAGCTTCCTCAACTACAAGCAAAGTGTGCAGCTTCCAATATTTTGTTACAACAATAAAACACATTCTGATACAATGTGTAATCTCTTTGTTACCTGTCTGTCTTTGTTAAAATTTAGAAAGGACATAAAAAGGCTGGCTATCACTTAGCCACGTTTTACAGTAATCAAAGAAAGCAAGTCAGGTGGGAGGATGGGGGTACACTTGAGTTTTTATGTTTTTAACAGCTGAACTGTATCTTCAGGCCTGAAATTGACTTTTTTAAACTATACATTTCTGTATGTTTAACTTGGAAACATAGACATGTTTTATGTAATGTTGTAGGAAAAAAAATTCTGTTCCTGAACCATGGAGTTAAACGAAACCAAAGAGCCTCAGCAGTGTTCCTAGGTAGAGAGAAAGATGGCACAGAGAGAACAGACATGAAAACAGCACAGAGAGAACAGAGATGAAAACAGCACAGAGAGAACAGTTCCAGTGACACAGAAGGTGATGCGTCCCTCTCCCCACTGCTGGGTCTTCAGGAGAAACGATCAAATGAACATGGCAGTTGGCAACTCCCACCAGGTCTCTTTTAAAGGCGTCTGTCCTGTCACTGGGTGGTTCTGGGAGCAGAAGCCATAAGCATGCCCTCAGCTGCTTTGCAGTGTTGGCACAGACGGATGAATATTGTTTGTCCATCAAATAATTATATAGGTGAGTCAATAAAATGAATACATGAATGCATTTAGGCTTTTGAAATCAGGCTGTTTTCAAATCCAGATCTTAGAGTGAATTCGCATAGACACATCTGTGAGTCTCGCCAAGTAATTAAACCAAGGGAGTTGAGTACTTTCAAAATCTGAAGAAAGTTTGATGGGAGGAGGGGGAAGGAAGGAAACCAAACTTACAAATAACTCCCTGCTGACCTATTCCCGACACCTCCCTAGTTCTATTGATCCAGTATCCTTCAGACACATCCTGCAGGGCAATTAATTAGGAAGTTGCTGAGAGAGGAAACAGGCTAGCCTAGGCCTGGGTAGCGAGTCCTTTTACAAGCGTTGCCCTCATCATCTGTGAAGTGAGAGGCACTGTGCTCCGGAGACAGTAATGTCAAACAAAGCAAATGAGGTCATGTTGCCTGGTGATGAGTAACAGTCACATTTCAGATGGTGGGAAGGCCCATGGTGCAGGACCACCCACCCCTCATTACCTTACAAGTCCTCACCCTCAGAGCCCAAGTTCTATTCCAGGCTTTGGATGTGGGCAGGCAAGCCATTAAAAAGGAAAGCAGCGACAGCCAGCAGCTCCCTCCCACGAACCTGGTGATTAATATTTCAAGGCCAACTTATCAGGGAGTATTAAGCCAGGATGATTAATGAATCAAATAGGCACCTAAGTTTTAATGAGACACTGTTTGTTTTTCTATCTCTGAATTTTGAAATCACAATCTAAAGAGTCCAGCTAATTCAGAGAAGGGAACCCTGCCCCCAACTGTGCTTCTTGCTATCCTGCCTACCTTGAGGGAACTGAGTGGAATCAGAGAGCCTTTTGTTTATTTCGTCAGGGAAAACAATAAGTGTCTTGCTGAAACACAGAAAATACCAGTTCTTCAGAGACAAGCAGAGTAACACAGGTTCCTCAGGATCCTTGACAGATATTGAGGGGCACTGACAGATGGGCCATGTAGAAAGTATGCAGGGCCTGGGATCTGGAAGACTCGGGTTAGTAAAGGAAGTGTGGCTTTAGGAAGAGACCAAAGGCCAAATGGTGCCAAGCAAGAAGAGGAGTGGGTATCAGGGCTGAAGATAACACCCGGAAGCAACAGGTCCATACTACACACAGAGAGGTACCACAGAGCAGGCAACAGATCCATGCTACACAGAGAGAGGTACCACAGAGCAAACAACAGGTCCATACTACACACAGAGAGGTACCATAGAGGAGGCAACAGGTCCATGCTACCCAGAGGTACCACAGAGCAAGTGGAATTTCACTTTTGCTTCTACCCTGTGGGCCTCCACAGGTCCTTCACCTTCATGAGCCTCAGGAGACTTCTTTGTCAAAGGAGACAGACACATCAGTTCCCAGGGCAGCTAGAGTTAAATGAGAAAATTCTGGTTCTTTTCTGGTGTTCGATGTATCTTCCCTTCCCTTTAGTAGGAAGATATAGTAAAAAGCACAAACTGTATGCCACAGAAATTCAACTGGACCAATTCCTATCAGTATGTCATTGGCATTTTTTTTTTTACTCTATTGCTCAGGCTTCTTGGCTACAAAATGGGAATGCCAATCTTTCCCTCCCCACAGAGTTCTTGTGAGGACTTCAATACAATGTGATACAATGTAACACAATGTGGCACAATGTGATACAGTGTATTAAAATGTAATACAATGTGACACAATGTATTACAGTGTGATGCAAGGTGACACAATGCAGGTGAGTGTGTCAGGCATACTTTTTCTCCTCAATACTCAGTACAGCTACTGTGAGATTAAGAAGCAGACATGTCTTTGTCCTAGGCACTGTCATGGCCCTGACGACTACTAGCAAAAATACTGATAAATATAGGTTCAGTATCCAACTGTAGTAGTTTCAGGTTTTTGGGGTTTTCTTCCAAATTGGTGATGCTCTTCTCTCAAATGGACAAAAAAAGCAAGTGCAACACCAAGCGTGAAATGTTTACATAGAATTAGACAAACAGAAGTTCCACGCCCTGGGCCCTACGAATGAGAAGACATTTGCAAAGCGTGTAAGCCAGCCCTTGGAGCCCATCCCCACAGCCCTGGGTTCAAGCAACCATTGTAGAAATTGTCCATTCTATTTCTCTACCAAACCATTACTCTAAAATGGAAGGCTGTCCCTCACTTCAGAGAAATTTAACTTTGGGATCCTTGACTTGTGTGGTATCTCCTGTTTTCTTTTTCTCTTTTTGATCCAAGCATTTGTAGCTGCCTCTAAGAGAGCAAAACTCAGTGTAATTGAGACCTACTTCTCTGTAGATCCATTCTCTCTCTTTCTTCAGGGATGTCCCTATAGGTTAATGTAATCCACCTGCCAAATATATGCAAGGCTTCCCCTAAAGACTCTGCCTCGTGGCCACCTGCAGTCTCTTGTTGGCAGACAGACCAGGTCTTGCTTGGCATGTCGTGTGCTATTTCACACAGCAATGACTTTATTCTCTAGTCACCAAAGGCTCCCAGTCCTCTGTTCTTTGAACTGTTTTCTCCGTAAATACACGTGAGTTAGAGTTGTTTTAAGAACCCCATTTCCTGGAAGGACGTACTCAAGGCTCCATCTATTGCCAAGCTGACCGGACACATCACAGAAAGATGCAGATTCAAACCATCTGGAACAAGTGCCAGATTCCATGAAGGGAGGGTTCCCCCTTCCATAATACTCAGATGCTAGCTGCCAGCAGGATTGCAGTTGTCACTGGTGGCAGAACACAGCCCTCCAGCACACAGAACACAATCCCGCCACTCCCCACCCTCCATCACACTGATCGCTCCCTGGGGTTCTCTTTTCATCAGCCCCTGTTCAGGTAACACTGGGACTTGAGGCTTTAAGGAAGAAATGGATTTGAGAGCAGGCCAAACATAAAGCAAGCCTGGGGTTGTGAAAGAGAGGTGCTCCGAGAGAGGAGCAAGCTCTCTGGTGTGACAAGTGTGGCCTGCTCAGCCGGAGAACTGCATCAGCTTTGTTTGCAGTGGGTGCATATGGGATTTGGGCGACTCCCACACTACATTTCCAAGGTTGCTAAGAAACTCTTCTCCCTTTTGTAGCAAGGTTAAGAGTTAATTTTTTTTTCCAGGAAGCAATTGATAGGTTACAAAGTTATACACAAGTTAATGTCCTTCTTATATATCAAAGACAAACACGCTGAAAGGGTATCAAGAACGAAATCCTACTGGCAGCACACACACACACACACACACTCTCATGCAAACACACACAATACACATACTCACACACACATACACAGTCTCTCACACATACTCATGAATTCTCACACACTCATCCATACACACACACAATCACACACATACACACACAGCACACACTACACATGCTCTCTCACACACACACCATACACACTCACATATGCTGACACACACTCACATATACTCATACACACACCACACACAAACTCACACACTCTGACACCCACACACATATCACACACACATACAATCACACATACATACCACACACTTTCACACACATTTACATACATATCACACACACATACACACACACACCACACACTTTCACACACACTATACACACTCAGATGTGCTCACACACTCTCAAACACACACACACCACACACAGACTCACACACGCTCTGACACACATAATAGACACACACACACTCACACACAGAGAAAGACTTGTACGAACTTATCCAAGCAAACACAAGATTGCCTGCTTCCAAGGATCTGACTATGGTAGCTTACAAGGTGTTGCACGGGTGTCCCTTCTACCTTTCTCTGGCTTCCTCTGCAGCCTTGGAGAATGCCTATTTCTGTGTTCTCAGTCTTCTCGGAAGCAGCGTTTATATAAGCCAACAACAGGCTTAAATCAATCATGTGATCTCTGCCCAAGGGAAGCACATAGGCCTCTTTACTGACTGAAAGGCCAAAGCCAGAGAGACATCTTCCAGCAGAGGTCATCTTCTTGGGTCTCAGACTTCTGCCAACCTACAAAGGCCAGGTCCTAAGACTTCACCCCTAATAGGAACATTATTTTCACACACTGTAGGAATTACTGGTAGATTAAAAGTCTATGTCCACAGATGGGGAAGAAGACAGGATTCTGAATTAAAATGTAACAGAGAAAAGAGAATGGATCAAGTACCAAGAAGGGATGTACTATCTGTAAAAGCAAAGTTAAAGGGACCTGTACAATACCTGGGGTAGAGGACTTTAACACTTAAGGAAGAGCAATTTAAATGTCCTTGTGACGGTGGCACAAAATGACATCCACGGTGAGTTGTAAGTTCGCCCTCATGTAATACCGTAACAGTGGATCGGCTCTTCTCAGGGCCTGAGGCTGTGGGAAGTGGAGCAGCCTGCCTGAGATTACAGTCTAGAGTAGAGCCAGCTGGCAAGTCCTTGTCAACCTGATGCCCTGGCTGACAATGTGGACAGTGTATCTCTTCTACCCTTACCTGGTCCGTTCCACTCTGCATCTCCCTCGGCCTCAGTCTTCCTACCTGGAAAATTGCAGTCTTTGTATTGCTCGCACATCCTTGTTATGAATGAAGCACTACACTCAAAGCATTTACCTCGGGGTCTAAAGGAGATGCTGGATAAATGAAAGTTTTTCTGTTCTAATGAGGAATGGAATTGAGCTCCCCAAGACTTTAATCAACATATTCTATAACATAATGATAGGGTAAGAGATGTCTTTCCATCACGTTCCATCATTACAAGGAAGAATAACTTGAGGAGGCACGGAGGAGACAGGTGGGTTTTTATGCTGGTAGAATGTCTATTGTACTGACAGCACCAATTCACCGCGCTGTTTGACTTGAGAGACAGCGAAGCCGAGGGATGTAAAATGCCAATCTTTTGGAACAGCAATTATCTGTGATTAAATCACTGTGCTTTTGAAGGGAAAGAGAAGCCGCTTTGCCCCCACAGTGGGATGACTCATGAAAAGGATCACTTCCTCAGAAGAGGAAGAAAGCTGCCTGTGGAGTGTCAGAGATCCAGACACCGCAAAAGATGCAGGATAGCCCAGACTCTGGCCTAGTCCTGAGGCTTGTCTGTCCGCTTATTTCACTATCAATGCATATTAAACATAATCAGAAAAATAGGTAGAAACTGTGTGTGTGTGGGGGGGGGGATTCCTATCCAGAAATTGTACTGTAGCACCTTCTAACATTTTGTTTCCATTTCCACTGGGGTTTGCCTAGAGGGAAAATCGCCTTCAGTACCAAGTCCACAGATGCTGACGTCCTTTATGCAAAATGCCATATAAATATGCATGCAACTTGCTTGCATATAAATATACATGCAATGTATTTCCACATACTTAAATTATATTGAGTGAGGTTATCCAGGCACTGACAAATACCATGTTCTCCCTCATGTGTAGAGCCTCGCTTTAAGTTCCAATTCAGTGTGTTCAACTTGCATACTAGGAAAAGCCAGGGAACTAAAAAGACACCATTGGTCGGATGACCCCTTAACGGAGAAGAGATATGCATAAAGTAGGTGACATGAAAGCAGAGAGGGGGATATTCAGGCAGAAACAGCTAAGCAGAGAAGCATGGGAGATGGGAGAGACTAGGGGACAAGAAGAACTAACCAAGACAAAGAGCCAATGGAAGCTATATAAAAACCTACTACTTTGTAAGCCAATAAAAAAATGAGTTAGAAAAGAGATTTCCTATATGGTCTTCTAATACTCTACAAAAAGCCATCAACTCATAAACAGAAGGCACAATGACAAGCGTAGGCTACGTCTTTAGGAGGTGCTGGTCAGAGAGTCCCAGAGCATCTCTGAACACAGGCTTTGCTGTTCCTCTTGGTTGCACACCAGAACTAGTTTATGAGATCTTACTGCTGAAGATACCACACATCACTGTGGCAAAGGCTAGTGAAATCAGGCTGAGTCTGAACTGCAGGTACCTCCCCGTGGGTAGCTTCCATATTTCCCAGGGATGCTATGCACATTTCTGGGAGGAAAAGCCATCATGCATGGATCAGAGAAAGCCTTATCCAGCTATGACTCCTTCAGTACCAGCCCGCCAGGCAAGACACATTCACAAGTGTAACGGTGATATGACTTCTCTGAGCTGACCAGTTGCTACCTCCTTGACATTGATGACTGCTCCACCAGAGGGAATTCATGCCTGGTACTTTAAAACCTATGGCTGAAGAGGTCTTAGGTCATTAGACCACGTTGACATGGCAGCCAACTGCTTTCTAAATTTGGTGATTATACCCATAGATAAACACTTCTCTCAGTTTCTATCCGAGATGCTCTCTTTGCAATGAACTATAGCAAACGCCGACTCATGGATAGCCCAGGAGGTGAGAATACCTGATGACTGAGCGCTCAGTCCTAAGCAGGACAGCTATACCACTTCCCCTAAGGCCAGAGGACGTAACAGAAGAGGGAGCAGAAAAAAAAGAGTCAAGTCAAAAGATAGGGAGGACTGTCAGATGCCACCTTCTGGCCATGTCCAAGCCATTGGCAATCATGAACATCTGGCAGTTACAGATGCCTTCACTGAGCCTGCATAGGACCAGACTTGTCAATGGCCAATCACAGATTGAGGATGGACTGACAGGATTCTCTCTCTCTCTCTCTCTCTC
This sequence comes from Grammomys surdaster, assembly GCF_004785775.1. Classification (NCBI taxonomy): domain Eukaryota; kingdom Metazoa; phylum Chordata; class Mammalia; order Rodentia; family Muridae; genus Grammomys; species Grammomys surdaster. The sequence goes on from NW_021604656.1 coordinate 2,891,509, forward strand.
TCTCTCTCTCTCTCTCTCTCTCTCTCCTCTCTCTCTCTCTCTCTCTGTGTGTGTGTGTGTCTCTGTCTCTCTCTCTCTCTCTCAATCTATCTGTCTCTTTCTCTGTTTCTTTCTCTGTCTCTCTCTGTGTGTCTCTGTCTCTCTCTGTCTCTCTCTGTGTGTCTCTGTCTCTCTCTCTCAATCTATCTGTCTCTTTCTCTGTTTCTTTCTCTGTCTCTCTCTGTGTCTCTGTCTCTCTCTGTGTCTCTGTCTCTCTCTGTGTCTCTGTCTCTCTCTGTGTCTCTGTCTCTCTCTCTCATTCTCTCTCTCTCTCTCTCTCTCTCTCTCTCTCTCTCTCTCTCTCTCTCTCTCCTGTACTATTGGCCCATGATGGATTCTGGAGCAGCCACTGGCTTCAGTTTCGTACCTACAGAGGAGATATCAGGCTTCCATGATGGCTCCAAGCACATGACCAGACTGATGGCCCTGGTTAAACCTGGCAGGTCACAAAATAAAACAACAAGACTTGAATGTGAGAAAGAGATTTACTGGAAAAGAGGAAGGCCTCACAGGGACGGGGGATGGGAGAGAAAACAGAAGCCAGATGAGAGGAACCACCATGGATTATGTACAGGTATGAAGTCGTCAAAGAATACAATTTTATTAATTAATTCATTTCTTTATTTTACATCCTGACTGCAGTTTTCTCTACCTCCTCTCCTCCTAGTCTTCCCCACCACCTCCCCACCCAGCCACTCCTCCTCCATTTCTCTTCAGAAAAGGGCAAGTCTTCCATGGATATCAACCAGCCCCTGGCATTTTAAGTTTCTGTGAGATTAGGCACTTCCTCTTTGATTGAGGCTAGACAGGACAGCCCAGTAGGAGGAAAGGGTCCCAAAGGCAGGCAACAAAGTCAGAGATGGCCCTTGCTCCCACTGTTAGGAGTCCCACATGAAGACCAAGCTGCACAGCTGTAACATGTGTGCAAGGGCTGAGGTCCATTCTATGCAGGCTCTCTGGTTGGAGGTTCAGTCTCAGTGAGCCCCTATGGCCCAGGTTAATTGTGCTGTAGGTTTTCTTGTGGTGTTCTTGATCCCTCTGGCCCCGACAATCATTTCTCCCCCTCTTCTGCAGGACTTCCCAAACTCTGCCTAATGTCAAAAAAAAAAAACTGCATTTAATAGAAGCTATTAAAAATAAAAAGGAGAGAAATCAAAGTTTAAATTCCATCACTTTCCAGAAACGGAATTGTGTCATATCTTTTATGAACATCACTTTTCTTGTCTATAAAATGAGAAAGTAGCGCCCAAAAGTTTTTCAAAGATCGGCAGACAATGCAGGTCGGTTGTTGGCACACAGTGTCTTGTAGTCACCTAATAAAGGGTCCTTGCCATCCTCCTGTCTATCATAAAATTCTCTTAGGCTTTGAAGGAGCGCTGGTCTCCACAAGCTCCAGAGGGCTAGACCCAAGGCCTCATCGAAGTTTCTGTGACCCCACATCAATTACAGGAGAACTCTATATGTAGCTCAAACCAGATTTAATTTTCCATCTCCAGAGATCTCATCTCAGTGTTTCAATTCCACCAGGAGACAGTGGTTCATCGGCTCAGTGTGTAGTCAATGGCCACTAGCCAGTCCCTCCGATCTGGAGACCAGCAATGCCCTAGACACCCCAGTGGCTGTGAGTTGATATCTGGTCAACTGAATGTCATATTTCAACTGATGTTTTAATTTTAACCGATCCTCTAACTGATCACTGTGTATTTACAACTATATATTTTAATAACCCACAAAGGTAGACTGCTGTTTAGTGATCAATTCAATGGTGTATTCCCAAATTGCTAAATTCGTTTTTCAGTGGTGTACTTAGCTGAAGACAGGGGCATGTGTTTAATTCTTAGAGAATTCCTAGAAACTTTCCAGCTTTCAAAGTACTGAAAGTCCTGGGACTGGCCCACACCTCACACTTCACTGTTTGTTTGAATGGCCCATCTTTTCTCTGATTGAATGGACTGATCCATCCCTCAATGTTTGGACTGCCTCAGATCTATCTATCTGAATTTCTACATTGCCAAGCCTCCAGTATTCTGAACACACCATGGCCTCTCTAGTTCTAGAGTTACCTACCTACCACCCACTCTGGCCTCTGAACAGACTGGGCTGTCTCTCAGTGTTTGAGCCTCATTCCTCTCCACTCTGTAGGGTATGAATGTATGATTCTCCCCAGAACACACACAAACTACACACATACACACACAAACACACCACACACACACACACTGAACAGACTGGCCTTTCCTTCCCTCGTAGCATGTGAGCATGTTAGTCCTTCCTGATGTCTCATTCCCTGCCAGAAGTTCTTGTACTGCCCAGAATGTGTCTGTTGAGCAGTGCTCTGGGACTGGCCTGCAGGTGGTATGAAACTATTTTTTTTATCAGCTGTTAATTGAGGATGAGACAAAAAGAAAATAATTTGGTAAGTGAAGGTCTGAGATCTCATTATCAAGAGGATACTGGCTTTTCAGGGTATGCAGAAATTCTCAGACTTGTTCTGCTGGATGTTCTGCAAGGAATCTGGCAGAAACAAGCTCAGCAATCATATTGCAGCTTATGAAAGCCCTGGAGCCCTGCCCAAGGCCACGATTTGCTCTTCACTTGCCTCTACCTCCTCAGAATCTCCATGGGCAAATTCTATGGAATTTAAAATTGGACCTTGTTTTTTTTTTCCCCTGTTATTCCAATCTTAAAAACAGACTGAATAGCAGTAATGTTGAGCAAAAGGCAGGGCTTTTGAATATAAAATATCAAGTTAGATTATTTTCCATTCATCATTTGGGATGCGTTTGGCTCTTTATGGCATTGGTACCTCATCCCGGGGATGCTTCACTACTGTCTTCTCGAGCTACACCTGAGTCTGCTCACGAACGCTGTGTGAATGAGATGGGATGATCTATAACCTTCCATACCGACTCTGTTTTTTCACTCAACCTAATGCTTTTGGGATCCACCAAATTTGTTGATTAAATCAGTGACACGTTATCTATTTCTTAGTCCTGAGTGATGTTCAATATTGTGGACACAACACAGTTTGTTTAATCAATAATCCACTGAAGAACATCTGAGCTGTTTTTAGGCTGGGGTTTTGAGTGAGTAGGAGCCATGTGCCGCCCTTAATCATTTCTCTGGCATAAATGAGTGCCAACGGACACTCCATCTTTAAAATATTTAATATCTTAATATTCTCTCTCCCTCTTCCTAGCTGTCTTTAATGTTCTCCTTTCATTTTGTTGTGCTTTTGGTCAGTTTTTTAACATTAGTACATAAAGTACTAGGTGGTGCCTGCCCCTGACCCTTGCCTGTCTCTCCTCCCCAGCTTCAGCTGCCCTCTTGTCCCCTTGCCCCTCATAACAATTCTACTTGGATATCTCACTGTTAATCTCTACAGCGGTACTCACTGTCTCCTTGAGACACTATTACACTGGGGCAAGAAGAAATCAGATGCTGAACTCAGCATCAAATGGCTCAGCCAGGAAGACCAGAACTGCACAACCACCTCTCCATAGTCCACGGCATCTCCCTGTGCACACTAAGAGTTGGCATTTAGTCTAGGCTCTGACCCACAGTTACCTGGCAACCGCCAGGTATGCCTGACTCACTATAAAAGAGGCTGCATGCCCCCTCCTGTCTCTCTTGCTCTCTTGCTCTCTCTTCTTGCTCCTGCTCCCCCTCTCTTCCCACTCCCCTCCCTCATCTCTCTCCACATGCTCATGGCAGCCCTCTACTCCTTCCCCTGCTTTCTCTGCCGTTTTCTCAACTTCCCTCCCCATGCCCTTAATGAATTCTGTTCTATACTATATCAGTGTGTGGCTGGTACCTCAGAGAGGGAAGGGATGCCTCAGCATGAGCTGGCAGAGGCACCCTCTTCCCCCCACACCACACCTCACCTCTACCAAACATGTCTCTGGTCTCTTACCTTTTTATAAAACACAGCACAAAGAGCATGAGACCGGCCCTGAATTGGAGCTCAGTGGAACAATGAACTCAAGAAAAGATACAGTTGACCGAGCACTGGTTGGAAGAAAGTTTCCAGCAAAAATAAACATAGGTGGTGGGGGGAGTGGGCTCAGACATTGCAGTCTATATGAGGTGGGCCAGTGGGACCACCTGGTACACCAGGCAAATGGGCACTGGAAGATGGCATGGACCCCAGAATAACACCTTTTACTGAGAGCTGGGATTCAAGTACAAGACAGATTCGCCCTTGTTGGTTTTCACTGAGATATGACAGGCCTAACAAGTAGGTGGAGCGAATGTGAACCGGGGACACAGCCAGGCACCTCCTGAGCTGGCAGATTTAAATCCACAGGGCACCTCAAGCACGGGAGGGACATTCTCGGATACTATAAGCACAGGGAGTGGTTTTCACTGAGAACGGGATGTTTTCCCATTTTACTTCACTTTGATACTGTTTACATCTTCAGGCTGAATAGCAATTCATCTGTTTTATGTTTATTTTTACACTGTAGGTGAGGTGGTTGTCCCGCCCTTGTGTTTGCTCCCGCTCGCTCTACCTTGTTCTTTCTACATTCCTTACATCCCATCATTGCTTGACCCATCATTGCTACTCCCTCTGCCCCACCCCCACCAGTCTCCTCTTCTATATGAGTCTCTTTTTTCTTTAATGTATCCATTTAGTTCATATTTCCTGAATTGGTGCAATACAGATTTTTTATTATTAATTAATTATTTTATCTATTTACATCCCAAATGTTGCCCCCTTCTCAGTCCCCCTTCACAGAGTTCTTCCCCCCTCCCTATCTCCTTCATCTCTGAGGAGCCCCTCCTGGCATTTCCCCCTCCCTGGGGCATCAAGCCTCTACGGGATCTTCTCCTTAACTCTAAGTCTCTCAGCTTTTGTCTACATAAAAAGGATTCTAATCTCACCAGGGATAGGTTATTCTGGGGCCTAATGTGAAGGACCATGGTCTGGGAGCACAGAATTAACTTACAAATTGCTTGTTCCAATATGGTTATAGTTTGATGAAGTGGTTATAGTAACAGAACAAAGAAAGTCATGTATAAGGCACGTAGCAAACACATGGATGGAAATACTAAGTAGATGGGTTAAAGCAAAGATGGAAAATGCCGTTCTAGACTTCAAATGCTAGCTAAGGACCACTTAGCTCTTCAGTTGCTGGAATTTAGGGTTCTTTTAAGTTAAAATATTCCAAAAGGTCTTACCCATTGCTCACAAGGACGTCAGGTCAGACACTGAGGCGGGCCAGGGCTAGCTATTAAGGACGCTAAAGATAACTCAAAACAAATCGTAATCAGGTTCTGGACTTGCAGCATCGCAACCTCTCCACCCTCACTGAAGCTTGAAGCAGCTTCAGCCTTGCAGAAGGCTCGAGGTGGAGTGTGGTCCTTTCTGGGAACTTTCATTCACCCCTTAAAACTTTCTAAGCTCCATCTGCCCTAATAATTTTCGAGCTCTTCAACTCGCTTGCCCTCCCCCACTGTTTCTCCATTTTTATACTAATTCAAAGCCCTGGTCATTTATTTTTCTCTTTCCTTTCACGCTCTCGGTATCTTGTACCTACTTCTTGTTCATTTATTTCCCAAATGTTATTGGAGTTGAGGGGGAAATCGCTTTTAACTATGTTGTACTTTCATTGCAGGCCACTTCCGGTAGCTTCTGAGATTAATACTCTACTCTCAGAACGATATTAGAGAATATGCCCAGTGTCCTTAGCACATGACCTGAAGCCATAGATACTTCACTTTCCAGCTCAGAGGGAGTGAAGGGCACCTCAAATCTATCATATAGCCCCAGTAGAACATGGTACAACTTCTACGGAGAGATAAGGGGATTTAAAATAAAAATCTAACCAATGGCTTCATCTCAGACATGAAAAAAAGTGAAGAAACAGGACTTTGAAAAGTTAAGGCAATATGGCTCCCGACAACTGCCCATGCTGTAGTAATGGAACTGTAGAGAGGGCATGGGGTGAGAGATGAGACAGGGATTTCAGCAGGGTGACTATGAGGATGATCAATGCAACCAAAGATGATGTCCACACTGTGGGGACAAAGACACAGCTCACCAGTCCCACTCTCACCAGCCTGAGAATCTCCCCTTGGGCCAAACTGTGATTCATGACTTCAAAGCAGAAAAGAATTCAGAACTAATCATGGAGCAGAGGTGAAGCTTTGATGAGACACCATCTTTCCCCCACATATTACAACGCTTACCTGGTATTAACTTTTTGGGTGGGGGAAGTGGAGCAAACACACACACACACACACACACACACACCTTACAAAAGGCAATTTCCAAGCTACTATGTCTTCTGTCATAGAGAGAAATGAGGCATCTGCCATCAGCTTGCACCAAATCCTCCTGCAGGCAGTTAGTTCTACATAAAATCCAGATTCCTTTGAGGGCAAAATCAAAAGAAAGACAACCCATCCGACTCATCAAACGTCTTTGGTTTCTCTACCTTAAAATTCTTGGGTTGAAGATTCAAGAGGGATTGCTGATAAGAATTACCCTTCGGACTGATGAGTTTATTAGATGAGTTATTATTAGTGCCATGAGCAGACAGACAGACAGACAGACAGACAGCATGGCAGAGGCTGTGATGAGAATCCAGGCCCCCAAGGCATAGTGTGTGTGGGGATCCCTTCTCAGAGATAAGAGGGACATTTTATATACTCAGGATCTCTCTAGTTCCCAGGCAGATAGCAGGGGCAGGAAAGGATCATATTGCATTCGAAGAATGGAATGAATGTCTCAAAGGCTACGGTGGTGGTGAGGTGGGAGTAAGGGTTGGGGTTGGGGTGAGAAGGAGGGCTCAGGATGAGGTGTGAGTTGAGGTGTGGCCATTGCACAGATGGGGGATGTATCTCAGCCAGTTGTCCGTTGATGTCCTGAAGTCTGGCAGCCTGAGGTCAGCAAAGTTCCTTAGGTAGTAACATTGTCACCTGGCACTGTCTGGAATCTGGGCACCTGGGGAGTCTGTGGGGGTTTTTAGGACAAACAAACTCTTGGGCTTGCCACCTCCTTTCCAGAAGGCAGAGGCTACTGCAGATGGGCATGGCCTGAGTAGGTCTGGTCTGGATTCTATCACCACCCAAACCCTAGTGCTGTTATACAATAAACTGTTAATTTCTTCCAGCTGCTAATTCTTTGTTTCTCCCTTTCTACTTTTTTAATTTTAATCAATTCTTTGAGAATTTCATGAGATGCACTTTGGTCATATCTACCCCTTCCCCCACTCCTCCCAGATATATCCCTTTCCCTACCCATACAACTTCATGTCCTGATTTTTCTGTTTTGTTTCCTTCCTTCCTTCCTTCATTCCTTTCTTCTTTCCTTCTTCCTTCCTTCCTTCCTTCCTTCCTTCCTTCCTTCCTTCCTTCCTTCCAATTTTTAAACCCATCAAGTACAGTGTGTGCTGCCCATATACTCTTGAACATGTGGTCCTAACAGGACATCTATGACACACCCTCTTTTCCCACAGCTCAGAGATCATTGCCAGAAAAAGGATGGAAAGACTGTAAAAGCCATAGCTGATGGATGTCTACAAGGAAACAGTATTTTCTGGCCATAGCATGGCAGTTGAACATAAGAATTTCATTGCAGTTGAGACAGTATGCATAATACCAGTGCAGGCTCAGGCCAGATAATTCCACCTTTCAATTCCTTAACTTTTGTCCTATGCATATGGGTATTTTGCTTGAATATATATCTGTGAATCACACCCATGTAGTGCTCACAAAAGCCAGAATAAAGCGTCAAATCCCCACGAATAGGAGTTACAGAGAGCTGTGAGCTGACATGTGGGTACTGAGAATTGAACCTGGGTCTTCTTGAATAGCAGCCAATACTCTTAACCACTGAGCCACCTCTCCAACTCCCTGCTGCACCCACACTCCCACTCTGTTAATCCTTAATAAAGCACTGACTTAACCACTGACATGTTCCCCCCTTTATAGAATGTTTAATTTAAATGAACGCAAGTAATCCAATAGTAGGTCCGTCATTAATTGAACAAACCTCTTATATGAACAATTTTATAAGCTCTGTTTATTTCTAGTGCATTGTTCTGAGCTGAATTGTGTTTCTTCAAAAGGTACTATGTTGGATGGCTACCATGCGGTACCTCAGGCCACAACCTCACTTAGAGATTTTACAGAGGCAATCAACGTAACTTGAGATCATTAGGGTGGTAAATTATTTATTTTATAAGAGAAAAATTTGAAGATAGAATTGTTCAGCTCAAGGAAACCAGAATTTGATGATGCAGAAGATTCTTGTCTACTGACACTGTGGAAATTCTGCAGTACATCCTCAGAGAGCTCCAAGAGTGTGTGACCAGGTGATTTGCTAAATAAATGGGCGTGTGACTGTCTATCCAGTCACATCAAGGAAATAACATCACTCTCCTAAGTTGAAAGGTCAGTGACTAGAGACCCTGAAGAAGGTCATGGGACTTCCAAGGTTTTTCTAGGGTTCGGTGGAGAGATGACCCCCCCCTTAAAAGGCAACACGGCACAGAGCCAAAGAGAAGTCACAATTCAGAAGCTCTGAACGATGAGCTTGCTTTTCCAATGAGGCCTTGGATGTAGCCCCTCCCCCTTCATCCTTTCTTCTCCTTTATAGAATGGAAATGTCCATCCTCTGCCCTTCCCAGCTTGTACTTTGGAGAAGGTAGCTTGTCAGTTTTTATACATGGGAAAGAATAACCACACACAAGATGAAGCACACACAGTCTCACCTGTCCTGTGTGAATGACTCAGATTAGATGTAGGGCCTTGCCTGGGTGATAATGTCACGGAGATCTGGGATGCAGGGTTGATGCCGGAATGATTAGATTTTGGAAGATTTTGAGACAGGTGGATGAAACTCTCACATATGAAGGATGTTGATGTTGGAGTGCCAGAAGGCAGACTTTTATGAGATGAATTACATCTTCCTAAGGAAAAAAAATGTTAAAGTCTTTCCTCCCAGTTTCTCAGATTGGGACCTCATATAGAGAAAGGATCTTTACAGAGACAATAAAGTAAAATGAGGCTGAGTGGGATCTCTCTCCTAAGACTGGGAACCTTTTAAATAGGAATCATTTTGGTATAAGGACAGATGCTAGAGGGAGGATGGACACACACACATGCTGTCTATACATGAAAGCGTTATGCAAAAGAGAAGAGCTTAGAGAGAACATCTGAAATCTGATTTTTTACTGATCGAGTGGAAGGTGAAATCTAAATCTCAGGGAAGAGAAATCCCTCAGGTGCTTGAATTAATCAGACTGTCAGATGAGCAAGCATTTCAAAAGAGATTGGAAAATTAGCGGCATCGAGTTTTAAACTACAGCAGCAAGAGAACAATTTTCCAAATAACACATAGTTCTGTTTTCTATTACTCACCCCTCCTTGATGGACATCACAGACCCACAGTGCTTCTGCATTGCCTACTAAATGTTCATGGTTCCGTATGTCAAAGAGGGAGCCGAACGTGATACCAGAACGGCTATCTGAAAAGGGAAACGAGCCAACCAGGCGATGGCTTGCTTGTAACCCCTCACACTCCTTGTAAAGCTTGCTGCACAGGCGGAGAGGGGGCTGCAGTCAGAAGAATCTTGTCATTTTCCAGTCACAGTGCCTTGCTGACACTGTGAAACAGGGCCTGTAGGCTGAGCATTTCATGAGGAGACATAAAATTGATTAGCAAAGAACTATAAGCAACTAGTGACTGCTGAGGGGTAGGGGGTTAGTCCGTCCCAGGATAAGCCCTATGATTGGTTACTGAATATTCAGGTCATCAGCTTTGAACTCATACAACACATACAACACTAAGTAGACCAAGGAGGTTTTTTTTTTTTGTATGTGTATGTATATGATATATATGTATGTGTGTATGTGTATATATGTATATATCTGTATATTTGTATATATTAGTCTTCTATATGCATATATACATAGGGAGTTGGGTAGGACATGGGAGAGGTTGGAGGGAGGAAGGAGAAGAGCAGAAATTATGTATGTTTTAATTAAAATATAATTATTTAAAATATAAAATTTAATTTAAATAATTAAAACTAAGGAAGGCATGCACGCCAGCTATTTTGCCCTTCCTCTGTGTTGGCATCCTTCTCTGAAGAATGCCATATTAATGAGTACTTTGCTTTCACTGGTCCCTTCATTAGAGTGAGGGTTGCTTCTCATGTAGGGCTATGCTGTGCATTGTAGCAATTCTTATCTTTTCATTTTGTGAAAGCGACTTGACTGGATAAATAGTATGCTTACCTACTACTCCATCCGTGGGTATTTGTTCATTTCTAATTCTCCGTATCCTATATTGGGTATCGCTCACCTTTTTCTAGATATACATATGTATACACACATACTTATATGTAGATATATGTGTATGTAATTTAAGTAATATAATGTAAGTAATATGATACTTTCAAGTACACTCTAAGGAGACTGGCAACTGTATGTACAGTGAGTATATGGTAAAGATTTTATTTTTCTACTTTTACATCTGTTTAATAATATTTGAGAATTTGAGTTCATGATTTATAAATAAAAGGAATGGGAGCCAGGACCTGTCAACGAATATGGCACATGATCAGGAAGTATGGGAACTGTGATAAAGGGTGCTGCTGGGGGCTGGAGAGATGGCTCAGCGGTTAAGAGAACTGACTGCAATTCCAGAGGTTCTGAGTTCAACTCCCAGCAACCACATGGTGGCTCACAACCATCTGTAATGGGATCTGATGCCCTCTTCTGGTGTGTGTGAAGACATACTCGTATATGTATATGTATATGTATATGTATATGTATATGTATATGTATATGTATATGTATATGTATATGTATATGTATATGTATATGTATATGTATATGTATATGTATATGTATATGTATATGTATATGTATATGTACATACATATATATGTATGTACATATATATATATATATATATATGAATGCAGCAGGAGGTGGAATTTCTGGGAGCTTTTGCTCTCAGCTTTATAAACATTAGCAAATTGCTTTATAAATATTAACAAATTATAAAATTTGAACATTACCCATCTTATCCCAACAGTGTCCAAGAGGACCGTATTTGCTGGAATTCACCAGAACATCAAGGATGCTACATTGTCCAAGTTCGTACAGGTTTTTCTCATTGAAATAAATCACTACACCATAGATTTACGCACACCCAAAGCTTTACGGTCAGAATGCCATCAATATGACATGTATATCTTAGCAGTTGTTAAAGTACCAAATCCCAGTAACATAAGTCAGACTCTAAGATAAATTATTTTTGTTAAGGCTGTTTACATTTTAGAAGAGGGATGTCCCAGGACCACATGCCCATCCCCAACACTTCCAAATATGCATGCCACTTGTTCTGAAGACCAACCTGACCTTACATGAAGCAGCATGATATTCGCAGGGAGTATAAATAGGACTTGATGGACAGTGATGGGAAATGAGCGTGGCTTGCTTACAGAGCTAGCTGGGTAATGCCTGTGGGCCTTGAATCTTCTTTGCTGGTCTTTGCTTCCCCAAGACAGGCACAGCTGAGAAGTTTTTCTGACATTCCTCTTGGTCTGTGCAGAGGCCGAGGCCTAGCTGTCTCTACTAGATAGTGCCACTGCTGCTGATTTGTGACTTGCTATCCCGATTCTACCAAACTGGACTGCTGGTGTATCTGTGAATTGTTTGTGAGTAGACTAAGCTGCCACTGCTAACCTGTGGACTGAACTGCCAATTTCCAGACAACACAAATGAGAGTTGCTCCAAAGAACCATTTCTAAATAGGCCCACTTTCCCTCATCCTTTCTTTCCCACTACCTCTGGTGGATGGTGGGCTGTAAGGGAGGTTAAAGTGCTTAAGAGCCATCATTAAAAGTAGACCTTAAAAAATTAAGGTTATAGAGAAGACTGAGTTTGGAGGTATTTGGCAGTTAGTTCCATAGGTACATGTGTTCTCCTGTAAGTGCTTTCAATATGTGCTCGTCTCAGTTAATAATGTTTGCTGATTGACCATCATGTGCTGGGAAACAGGCTGGGTGCTGAGTCAAGGAGAGCTGGATAGAATTAGTTGATGCTCATTGAGCACTTCCTGTGTGACATGGTCTTAGGACAGTTGTTTCCCTCCACAGTCGCCTAGGGATGTTCAAAGTATAATCATCCTCATTGTAAATACGTGAAATGTGAAGATAAAAGGTAAAATGTCAGATATGCTGGCGCTATGACAGAAATCAAACAAGGTGCACTGGGGTATGTCTTAGTTAGGGTTTTTACTGCTGTTAACAGACACCAAGCCGAGCCTTATAAAGGACAACATTTAATTGGGGCTGGCTTGCAGGTTTAGAGGTTCAGTCCAGTATCATTAGGTCAGGAACATGGCAGCATCCAGGCAGGCATGGTGCAGGCAGAGCTGAGAGTTCAACATCTTCCACTGAAGGCTGCTAATTGAAGACTGACTTCCAGGCAGTTAGGGTGGGGTCTTAAAGCCCACACCCAGAGTGACACACCTACTCCAACAGGGCCACACCTACTCCAACAGGGCCACACCTACTCCAACGAGGCCACACCTACTCAAACAAGGCCACACCCTCTAATAGTGCCTCTCCCTGGGCTGAGCATATACAAACCATCAAAAGTTGGTAAAATACACAACGGAGTATTTTGTCCTAGAAGGAGGAGCATTGGTGGAGTGACTCTGGCCTAGGAATGATCCAGGTGTGTTTTCTTCCCTCAGAGGAAATGCAAGTACAATACAAGTCATATTGAGACTAGGACCCAAGTCAACATACAATGTATGCTTCCAAAATACATTCTATTCATAGCTTAAAGGTGATTGGATGAGACCTCTTTCATGCTCCTGCGCTCTGTCTAAGTCTTCTGTCACACGAAGGTAGGTGTAGAATTTTCTACTTTTGTTGCAATCCTGCCCAACAAGTTTCAAGACTTGGATTCTGGGCTGGGTCGTTCACCCAAAGGACAGAACTTGCAGTCTAGTTAGAGAGATGCACACGACAAAGATGACCAGATGCTAGGGAATGTGGTAGCTGGGGAAAGTAAGGCAATGGACGTTTGACTAGGGACTTACAAGTTCCCTTGAAAACTGAGAAATGTAGAAGAAAGAAATATTCTAGGCAGAAGAAGCAGTACTGGAAATGTGGATGTGAAGGTAGAAAAGGCATATATATCCATTCTATAGAAAATATACTTGGAAGGAAGAAATAAAGGTGAGTCAGGAGAAAGGTCATAGGGGTTGGCTCAGGGAGGGCTTTGAATGTCCAGCTAAATTTCAGTTGTAGACACCTGTTAGTTGGTTTTAAACAGGAGTGGGAAGTGGTCAGCGATGGTTTACAGAGCCCACTTTCACCTACCCGGACAGCAGACTCCCTGTCTTGCTCTCGGGAGAGACATCACAGCACAGCCGCTTCATTTCGTGTTGGGAGAACTTGATACTAAGATATGAACCTCCAAAGGCTTAAACAGAAAATTTTAAGCCAGAGAGAAACAAAAGTAATGACTGATAGGGGTTCACTCAGGTCCCACCCCAGGAAACAGTGAATGGCTTCCCTTCCCGAAGGCTGTCAGGATCCTGAGACAAGGCTGGCACCTTTTAGTCCCTGTGCCAGAAGCAGAAAAAGTTGGAGCAGAAAAAGTCTTTGGCTCACGATGACTAATTTTGAGGACATCAAACTCGGGACAAGTCCTTTGATCGACCTCACATGTATGCCTCCAGATGAAACTATTTCAAGCCTGAGCCTGAAAGAGAATTCTTCTGAAGATTTTTTTTTTTTACATTTCTCATAAACAGCTAAGTTTTATAAGGAGACACGAGGAGCTAAAAATGAACTGCCTCAATTACTTGACTCCAAAGTTACTTATGAAACTCGCAAAGCACTTTTGCAAATTATCAACAGCCACAAGAAAGAGGTTTTGCAAATCCCTATAGGAACTAAACCCTATATCCTGGGCAGACTTCACAGGTCTCCTGCCCACTGTTGAGTGGCTTCACATGTATGCATGCCCTCCAGACAATGGGTCTAAAGGCAGCAAATTGGATTCTGATTCCTGAAGAGGAGGCCATCTCCAAATTCTGATAGGCTACACACACACACACACACACAAACACCCCACAAACAAAAGTTGGTTCCCCTTTGTAGGGATGCCTACCCTTAGTGTTCTGGACTGTTCTGCATTTTCTTTTTGCTTGGGCAACATCTGACTCATTATTAAAACAGCTAAGAGGGAATCCATTTTGCTTAAGGAGATAGATGTAAAGGTTCACTCCAACCCAGGCTTAATGTTCCCAACAGGGTGACTGAATATCCATCAATGGGAAAAAGAACTCAGAACAGTGTGTACAGACTCGCAGTCATTTCAAAGCACGGTACTGAGTTAGGACACATCACTAAATGGCTCCTAGAGTTTGGTCATTTATGTAATAATCTTCATTATATCAGCAATAAAAAGTATAAAAAATAAATGTACATAGACGTTCCAACTTGATTGTGTTCCCCAAATTTGGAACTCAATCACAAATGTGAATGATATTTGGAGTTGAAAGCCCTTAGAAAGTAATTGGTGACAGCACTTTGCCCAGGTGAATAGGGTAATCCATTCCTAGATTGACAGATTGCTAATTGAGCCAGAAAGTGGCTTTTGTAAAAACCCTCTTTCTTAAAAGCTCACCCTGCTTCTCTGCATTAGCCACTGTTATGATGCAATGCTTTGGAACTTCCTAGAGTCCAGATCTGTCCATCACACAAACTTCTATGCTTTATAAATTATGTAGTTCATGGTTTTCATCTCTACCAACACAGAATATATTAATTCAGAGGAGACTGCTTCTTGTTGTTTGAGTCAGAAATATGTCCCACAGGCTCCCGAATTTGAAATGTTACTTTTCTGTTGCTGTGATTAAAAACCCATGACCATGAAATGAAAGGTTCACTTGGGCTTCTGATTACAGAAGGTTAGAGTCTGTGACTGCGGGGTAGAGACGGCAAGCATGGTGGCAAGAGCAAGCATGGTGGCAGGGGCTGAGAGATGAGGTCTCACATCTCAAAGCACAGGCAGGAAGCAGAGAGAACAAAACAGAAGCAGCTCCTGGTTTTAAAACTCCAAATCCCACTTCCATCCAGCAAGACCTTGTAAGTCCCTAGTCAAACGCTCATTGCCTTACTTTTCCCAGACACCAGATTCCCTAGCATATGATCATCTTTGTTGTATAGGTCTCTTTATCTATATCGCAAGTTCTGTCATATAGGTGAATGGCCCAACCTGAAATCCAAGTGTTGAAACCTGTTGGGCACGATTATGACACAAGTAGAAAGGGGTGGCGTTGGGTAGGTTTAAGCATTCAAATATTTGAGGCTATGGGAAACATTTCTTTGAAAGCCCATAGATGCCTGGTGAGATATCCAACCTGCAGAAAGTGAGAATGCGCAGTGCAATCAAGCCCTGCCCAAAATCTACCACTTCTCCTGACTACAAGCATACTTTTATGATTTTTAAATTACCAGAGTCTAAATCCAGTCTTAACTGAGAAAAAAAACACTAAGTCTTTTCAGGACTAATACACCAGATAAAACGTTTTAGGTCGGCTCGAGTAGAGCAGCAGAGCCCTTGCCTGGCGTTTCTAAGTACTGGGCTCCATTTCTAACGTCACAAAATTGCCGCAGGGGATTTTAAAGTGCAGTAATGGCATACTAGTAGATTAACACATATGTGTAGACCATGTTTATGGCTCCACATGTATCCAAATTATTAACTGGACAGGGAGTGAGGAATAGTAGAGACAAGACAGAGAGTGAGAAGAGCGGCTCTGTGCCGGGAAGTCTACTGTTGTTATTTAAACGTCAGAGAGCCCTGGGACAGCATTAATAAGCCCGCTTAACAGTTAATCATAATGACAGCAACAGTGGTTGAAATAATAGAGCTTCTGTGGCCACCGACGGCATTTATTGGCCCTCTGTCGCCTGTCAGGCACAATGCTAAAAGATCTGAACCAATTGTCTGATTTGGCCTCGTTTCCTTATTCCATGTCTTGCTGCTTCGTGCAATTAAGAGAACACAGATCTACAGGGATGCACGAACTGATTGGGAAAGAAGAGGTTCAGGTGCCTGCTCCTTGCTTTTCTATAGCAGGGCTGTAGGCATTGAAGCTAAGGCAGTGAAAGTCCACATCTAGGATGCATGGGTAGTAAGTAGGTCATTGGAGACTTGAATTCGGTTGACCTGATTCCCCAAATTGCTTTCTCCAGGCAACCAGGCTACCTTAATGCTCCAGAGGGTGCAGGGCTACATTATTTGTACTTGAAACTCTAGGGTCTAGAGGCAGGAGCACTGTGGTTTCCAGCCTATTGACTCTGGAAGGGTCCTGCCCAACTGTAGCACAAGTTCTGGTAATTAGCTTGGGCTTTCATTGAGGTATTGCAAGAAGCAGCTGGAGGAGGGTGAACCAGAAGGTAATCAAGTCTTCGCAGTTTTCAAAAATAATAACCCTCCGGACACTCTGAAGTAAAAAGACTGCAGAGTGGGAGAAGGCCGAGCATCTCATAATGCAAGTCGCTAACTCTGCACACACATTTTCCTCATAACCAAATTAAAATTTTCAGACAGTGCTTAAGTCCCTGTTGGCCATGAGTTTAGCCCTGGAATGATTTGCCTTCATCACGGGAGAAGCTTCGCTTTCAGGACCCTGTGCCCAGCACTTTCCCCAACTGCAAATGCATTTTTTTCTATTATTATTTAAAACTTCAGAGTCTGGATCCAATCTTGATTTAAAACACTTAGTCCTTTCAGCACTATCAAGCCACATGGTTTTTTCTCCCCTAAACAAGTTTGTTTGACCCAACTGCACCGGACGTAGTTGATCACACGTAGGTGGGGAGGAACGTAGACAGGAAATACATCAGATTACATCCTTGCCCCTGATTGGACTTGGTGAGAAATGCCTATGAAAACCTCTTCAAACTGTGACCTGTCGCCATTTTCTGGAAACTCAGGAATGGACCTGTCCAGAGTGCATCATCCCAGCCAGTATTCAATTAAAGTTTACTTCAAATTTGGCTAAAAATTGTGATAGTGGTCTTATTGGTCTTATTCTGGCCCAGTAGATTAACAGTTATTTTTCTACTGCTGTGATCAAACACCATGAACAAAAGCAATTCAGGAAGGAAAGGGTTTGTTTCATCTTATAACGTAACAGTCCATCACTGAGGGCGGTCAAAGTAGGAGCTCAAGGCAGGAACTCAAGCAGAACGTCCTGGAGGAGTGCTGCTCGCTGCCTTACTCCCTATGGCTTGTTCTGTATTCTTGTAGAACTCAGGACCACATGTCCAGGAGCGGCACCATCCACAGTGGGCGGAGTTCTCCCACGCTGATCATTAAATAAGAAGGTGCCTCTTAGGCCAATCTGGTGGAAGCATTTTCTCAACTGAGGTTCCTTCTTCCAAAATGACTCCAATTTGTATCACGTTGATAAACAACAACAAGGTAATGAACTGGAAAGGGATTAATAAAGTATATGTCAAATGAAGCAGAAAGGGGGGGCTATTTGGTCCCAACTATAAAAATTGTAAAAGCACCAGAAAGGAAAGAAAAATTCCTCTTGAAAGTTCGTTCGTGTATAAAACTCTATCGATGCCCTAGACACCAATTAATTGCTAAGATACAGAAGCCAAGATCGCTCTGAGCTCTGTGGGATGTCATCCGTTTAATATGGTGCTTTGCTAATTAAATGTGTAATTTGGATAAGTTTTAAAAGAAGATCTCCCACTTGAACAGGTTAAGAGAGAACGCTGCAAGAGTCGAACAATCGTGATCATTTCTGGAATAAGTTCAGCAATAGCCTTGTTAAAGTGTTACGTATTCTTAAACACACATCTGGTGGATCGAAAAGGTCAAAGGAGCTAGAGACCAGTCAAAAATGGCCTTTCAAGGCTGAGTCAGAAATGAAAGTTGATGGATTCATGTTGCTTGGTGAGTGGCAAAACCTTTAACACAACCAGGATGTGTGTTACATAGATACACCAGCCAAGAGGGTGCACCAGACAAAATTAACAGAGACACAATAAATGAAACTTAAAAATCCATTTATCTGATTTAATGGTTATTCAATTAAAAAAAAGATTTATTTTTATTTTACATGTATGAGTACTTTACATATGTATGTAAGCATACTCTGTGTGTGTGTGTGTGTGTGTGTGTGTGTTTCTGCAGAAGTCAGAAGAGGGCTAGGTTCCCTGGGACTGTAATTAGAGATGTTAGCATCCACGTGGGTTCTGGGAAACTAGAACCATGTCCTCTGCCAGAGCAGCAAGTGCTCTTTACTACTGAGCCATCTCCCCAGCTCCTGCAGGGTCCCTCATAACTCATAGGGAGTGGCACTATTAGGAGGCGTGGCCTTGTTGGAATAGGTGTGTGACTTTGTTGGAGGAAGTGCATCACTAAGGGGTGGTCTTGAGGTCTTAGAAACTCAGGTCAGGCCTAGTGGCTCAGTCTTCCTTCCTGCTGCCTGCCAAACTGGTTATAGTTCCTTCTTCAGCTCCATGACAGCCTGCACATCACCATGCCTCCCACCATGATGATAATAGATGAAACTTTTGAACCTGTAAGCCAGCCCCAATTTTCTTTTATAAGACTTCCCATGGTCATAGTGTCTCTTCACAGCTGGAGAATCCTAACTGAGACTTGTGCCTAGAAACACTTTTTTTTTTTTTTGGTCATCTTTCTTTCTTGAGCTATGACTATAAACTGAGCACACTCAGAAATATATCAGTGTTTTATTTGTACTACATATTAGCTATAGTTACTTATTCCTTCCTATCTTCTTTACCTCCCTCCTGTCCTGCATTTACAGATTCTTAGAAGATGTTTAGAGGGATTGTAACCTAAGAAGCCACCATTGCTCTCCTGGATTTAGGAATTAATGCAAGTTTTGTGAATGTGGATTAGATGTTCATTTTAGGCAAAGACACTATCTCCTCTTAGGAGCATGTTTCTGCTCTATTTATCTGATCCAACCAGTCACTCTGTCAAACTGATACAGTTTGTATCCTCGATTTTTGGTGGAGCTAGGACAATTCATTGACCCTATTTAAATGCAGCAAACCTCCTTAGGGTATTCCTGGGAAAAACAAATGTCCTTCTTCATCCTGTAAAGTCCTGTCATTTGGAGATGACACAGGTCTCTTCCAAGAAAGGTGTTGTCTGACTGCAGAGCAATAATCAGCAATCATGACTGCTCTGGACCAGCTCTTAGAAATGCCAATGTCTGTTGGGTTGATACTGGACCAGCATCCCCCTTAGAAATGCCAATGTCTGTTGAGTTGATACTGGACCAGCATCCCCCTTAGAAATGCCAATGTCTGTCGAGTTGATAGACATAAGAACTTGGCAATCAGTTGCTGTCTGGATCCAGAAATAAGCATTACATAGAAACTGGATTCATCCAAATAAAATGAAAATGATGGATTCTTGTCTAGCTTAATGGATTTCAATGGCCATTTTGAAGTTTACACTGCAACTAAGAAGTCAGAATTCTCTGGTTAGGGAGGTCTGAACCACGAGATTCATCTAGGAGAAGGAAGATGGAATATTTCTATCTAACTCACAGAGGCGTGGCAGTTAAGGATGAATTTTCAGTTTCCAAAGGAAAATGGGCTGTTGTCAACAAGACAGAACAAAGTGACAGACCACTGTTCACCCAGGAGGGCATGGTTGTAGGTTGCTGTTTCGGGATGTTTGATCACACTGTGCACCCCCACGAGTGTGTCATTTACTGAAAAAAAAAAAACTATTTCTAATTGGGGGCGGCTCAGCCCTAGGTAAAGGTAGTTTATAGAAGGGAGTACCCATGTTTGAAAGTGATGTCTAATTGAGTGGCAGAAAATATGATGAATCAGAGTAGGATATTCCTAACTCTCACAAGAACTGAGAGGAAATGGAAGCTACTCAAGGGAGAGTACTGCAGAGAGGGAGTAAGGAAGGAGTCCATTTTACTGGGATGGTGATAGACAGAAAGGTTGCAGAGAAAGAACAAGCTAGACATGGGTGAGGACAGAATGAGCCAGAGAATGAGAAGGAGCCCGAAGACCAGAACGGATTGCCAAGGTTAGTATGAGGCCGAGCAGAGCAGTTTAGGAGAAGTCAAGAGAAGCCAGATGAAGTCAATCAGCTTGAAGAGGAGTTTGAGTCAGAACAGCTGAGTTGAACCAGCCAGCCAGAGTTCAAAAAGAACTAGAAAGGGTGAACTTATTCAGCAATAAGTCTCAGTGGCTAAAACCATTCTAGGACTAGATTAGATTGTACAGTGGGCAGAAGCATCCAGGACCAGGACAAGGTTAGCAGGAAGTCTCGGAGATGACATTTACTTCAGGGAAATAAAAGACACTTCTACAGATTACAGTACAATCCAGTCATGATAATGAACATTTTCACTGTGCTGCATATAGCCAGGTCCCTTTTATTATCGCAGGAGGACATAATGTCAGGCAAAGCAAATGGATTCTCATGGGTAACACTCAAGTCAGCATGGCATTTAAAAGAAGCCATCTTGGAAGCATGAAGGAACCCAAATTCCAGACTCTCAAGAGCTAGGAGAAGTGAGAATGATATAGGCCCTAATATGATTGCACCTGAACAGCCCTATCTGAGAGATAATGTGATCAGTAATGGCAGGAAAAGCCCTCAGCTAAGAGGAAGCTAGGCCTAGGCTATAAGGCCAGAGTTTCAAATCAGTACTACATGAACCTTGTCTAGTCTACCTGGGTTGGTTGGTTGTTTTTGGTGATGGGGTGGGGAGTGGGATTTTCAGCTTCCTGGCTTGAATATTCAAACTTCTGCCCTCCCTGAAGTTGATTTCATTCTGTGATTATCTGGCTGGGATGTTAACTGACTCACTAATGTCCTAAATGTCCCTTCGTCTTTGTGTTTCCATGTATAAAATACAAGCCTGCAGGTATACACACCTCGCTGTCTAACTCCCTTCTTTTCCACAAAGGGAGACAGGCACTCCTAGCAAGAGATAGAATGATCTCCACACAGAGAGACTACCTGCTAGAGAGGAGAGAGCCTTAACATGGGTCATTTTAACCTGGATGGTGGCTGGATGAAACCAACATTTATAGAGTGTCCCTACAAGTCAGATACCAGTTCACAAGCACACTGCACATAAAGCTGCTCCCCAGAATCCAACCACAATCTATGGCATCTTTGCTTGACAGATGAAAACCCAGAATAGAAAATACCAAATCATGTGTCCTGGGTCATACAGTCTGTGAGTCTAGCTCAAAACCCTGGTCTATGTTTGTGAAACCCATACACTCAACACACCCCTGGTGCCTTCCTGATCCAGCTTCCTCCCAACCCCCTCACCCAACACTGGCTGCCTGCCAGGTAACCAGTGAGACAGTCACGCCTGTCAGCCACCCTGCAGTCAGGCGATGCATTTGAGTGGAACGGAAACAAGGGAGATACAGCATTGCCAGGGAGGCTTCCTCTGAAATCTGGGGTAGTGCCTAGCAGTTTTTTGCTGCCCTGGATTTGAGAGATCACTGGAAGTAATGAGCAAGGCCACAAGAACAAAAGACCGAGAGCTCAGACATACAAAGACAAATGTGAGAAGTCGCAGGGCAAGACCTGTAAGCACAGCATTCCCCTGGGTTCTTCTGTGGATGCTCACCTTCCAGCCAGTTCCCATGGTCACGGGCGACTCTGGAAACCAGTGTCGTCACCAGGCTCCTGGCACCTGACAATGGCTTCTGTGGAGTTCCCCCAGAAGTTTGTTCCTAAAAGCTATTGCTAAAACCCAGTTAGAACATACTTTCCAGAGAAGCAACAGAAAAAGAAATCAGAGGCACAGATTACCTTCTTGTCCTGGCAAACTGTGGCCAGAAGGTTTCTGACACATCATCCCACAGCCTCAAGTTCTCAAAAATCAACAGAGTTTTCTCCACCTTACATCTGAGGTCACTGAGATTTGAGTCAAGCTAGAACCCGACTTTGACTTATGGTCAACCCCCATCTCCTCGATGATTTATGCTTTCTGCTAGCCTCAGGTGACCCCTATGAAAGGGTTGTTTGACCCTCCAAAGGGGTCAACCCACAGCGTGAGAAGTGCTGCCCTAGAGGAAGGTTTTGTGACAAGCATAAGGATGGATTCTCTTGATGAAGGATGCAGAGTCCACGGGGCCTCTTTCATAAGGATGAGTTTCTATTCACTGAGAGACAAGGTCCAGGATTGGGGCCCGACTCGTGGAATTCGAGGGAAATTCAGCTGGAGGCCAGCTCCTAACAGAACAGCAAAATGTCACCAGGTTCTTTTGACTGCTTCCCTTCAGCATTCCAGTTGATCCAACATCACTCTTCTCTCTGTTAAGAAAGCATGCGCGTACCCATCTTGCTTTCTCCAGCGCTTACTCTAAGCTATGCTTCCTGTGCCGTCACTACTGGAATCATTGTCATGGTTCCCCTAGAACCTGAAGCCGGGGCTAAGCAGAGGACTGAGCTAGCATACTGCCGGCTTCACCCACAGGATTCTGTATCCTACATCCCTACAGCCAAGGGGCTCGCACGTCCATGTTTATCGCAACCCTATTTACTACAGGGAGGGGCTAGAACCAGACTAGATGGTGGTCAACAGACGGACAGACAGACAGAAAGCAAAACTATGGCATAATTACACAATGGCGTTTTCATTTGGCGAGAAGGGAAGCGTGCAGGGCAGTGGATGGATCTGAAGTTATTATATTATGTAACTAAGTTGTGAGCCTCGGAATCAGGAAGATAGATATTGCACGTACTATCTTGTGTGTGGAGTCTGGCTTTCATGTTCACATATATGAGTCTACGGGAGGGCAGTGTGGATGTAGGTCTTGAAACTAGACAGGGGACCGCAAGCCGGGAAAAGATTTTGAGGAATTCAGGGGGAGCTTAACACGTGTAGCACAGAATACAGAGGAGTGGGGATGGCGAACTAGAGAGGGAGGGCTCGAAGACGGAGAGAGGAGAGTGTGAATTGATTTATTTTTTATATATATAAATAATTTTATGCTTTGATAAAATTAAAAGAGTGCAAAAGGAAAGAATGAAAATATTCCCAGCCGGAGACCTGCCCCGCCCGTGGCCCCGGTTGGGGGGGGGGGGCGAGGGTGCTACCTAGAGGGGGTGCTACCTGCTCAAAGCAGAAGGGGATGGGAGAAGGATTGTGGGAGGAGGTGACCAGGAGGGGGGCAGTGAACAGGATGTAAAGTGGATAAGTAATAAAATAAAATAATAAATTTTTTTAAAAACAAGAAGTATCAAAATAGCCTGTGGGAATGAGATTCCACAGACTGCAAGGTTCTTCTCCAGATATCCAAATAAGCTCATTTCTCTGCAAATGGATATAGATATTCTTAATATTTGAGCTAGATGAGTATGGTGGTATGTATATACACATGCATGTCTTCGCTCTGTATTCAATAAAGTCCTAAAACCAGCTACAGTCCAAAAAAAAAAAAAAAAATCAAGTACCGTCATCTTACTAGGCTAACTTGGGTCAGCCATTCCCAAGCAGTTTAGATTGAGATCAGATCTGGTTAACTTCCCCAATCTTAGTAGAAGCTATAGGGAACTTTCTGTATTAGGTTGAAAACTTTTCCATCAAGCTAAAATTATTTTGAGACCTAAACCAGAATAGCAATTCTAATAGACTTGTTGTTGGTTTTTTTTAAGACTGCCTGTTGAAGCTTTTAATAACATTAAAGATGCACCACTGAATGTTTATTCTTGTACTCAAATTATAGGAAGCATACACATTTTTTCCCCAACACTTATCACAGTGAAAATACATTGTTGATGCTACCAGGAAATCTAAGTCACTGCACGGTAAGGAATCAAAGGACCAAGCTATGGATCTGCCATAGGTCTGACTGGCGTCCCTTGGAAGGTCCCTTTTCATGCTCAGTCCTCTCGTTCCATCTGGGGAGGGTTCCCATCAAGGACAGATTCCTCTCCCTACAGCCTGTGCTCCAACTGGGCTGTGGTGAGACCCTGCTTTTCTCCAGGAAGTATGGAATCTGCGTGTTCAAGGCAGGGAGTGGTTATAACCGATAGACTTTTTGTTTCCCCTCGGTGATGCAGAAATAGGCTGGATTGGAACAGATTAAAAGTAGATAAAAGTTTTATTAGGAGGCAGCTCTCGGGTGGTTCACTGATCTCACAGGCGGAAGTCAGTAACGTCATGCATCCAGGCTAACGCAAGTGGGTTTTATAGAGTTTAGGCGAGGAGTGATGACGTGTCAGCTAGGCGCTGGTATTGTGCCCACATAGGTCAAAAACTGAATTCCTGAGCAGGCACGCACCCAAGAAAGGAAGGAGGACAGACAGGGTTTCCCAGCTTGTTCTTGGGATGAGCAGGAGTTCCACCCTAACAATAGCTGTCTCCTAAGGCAGCTTTGAATGCAAACTCTGCCTAGCTTTCTTGGTATGCAGAGCTCCAAGGGCTTGTTGCTTGAGGAAATTAGGCTCCACAGGAGAGGACTCGAGGAAGCCTGGCCATCGCTTCCTCTGGGCAGCTCCCGCTACCCGTCCAGCAGATGCAGCAGCCATTTTTCTAAGTAAAGAACTCACAGCTACAAGCGTGAGACAAGGATCCTGTGTATCATCCTAGTGGCTTTCATCCCGGAGCATAAGAGCTTGTCTTAAGAGGGACTGATCCAACTTGCTTCAACACACTTCCTTGGTCTGCTTTACTGAGGAGGGCCAGGGCAGAATTAGGGTCCAAATGGTTTCAGCTGGGACCTCCGTGGAAGAGAGAAACAGAATGTGAAGGCTTGGCGGACCAGCAGGAGAGATTCTCAGTGCAGTGGGAACTGGGGCTGCTGGGCAGAATGTGTCCCATAGACTGTCTTTCTGGTTTCGGTGTAAGAAAAAAGACATCTCTTATGACTCGAGTTACACAAACTTTCTTGAGTGCTACCTTTGCAACAGCAGATCTCAGGCAGGTGGGTGGATGGGTGTGGAGGAGGAGAAAGCAGAAAGACAAAAGGAAGTGAGTGGGGTGATTTCTTGGGAGCCTGTTGGCAGAGCCTCTGAGACTCAGAAGCTGAGGAGCCATATTATGTTAATCTATTCTCTAATTGCTCGGCAACAAACGCCGCCCACCTGCTGCAGGAAGGGCAGGACAGGACTATTCTGAAATCTGCTTAGAAACAATGTCAGTCACTTCGGAGAGCACAAAAGAAATGGACCTCTCTTTTAGCATAATTAAAAGACACATATGACTGAGGGGTCGAGTTGCTGACAGGGCTCAGCCTCCGCTAGGCTGAAAAGCTGAGGGCAGGGGTGTGCTCCGTTGGAGAGTTTGCAGGCTGACTGTTCAGGGTGGGCCCAGATCATGACCCAAGGTCCCTGGCATCCCAGTGCTGAAGGTGCCAACGAAGGAAGATACAGACAGCCTTGGATGACAGTGGGGGCCGAAAGACAACAGCCTTTCAAGCATGAATTAGGCCTAGCGAGATAGCTGAATGCCACTCCTGGCCCTATCTGTAACTATGTTGAAATAGTGACTTATTTTGTATCAGATAAGGCAGCTGAAACAATGGCTCCACGGTTAAGAGGAGTGAAGAGCTTAGTTTGCTTCTCAGCACCCACATGGCAGCTCACGACTGTCTGCAACTCCAGTTTCAGGAGATCTAATGCTCCCTCTGGCCTCTTCAGGTGCTGCATGCAGGCAGAGCGCACACACATAGATAGATAGATAGATAGATAGATAGATAGATAGATAGATAGATCAAAAACATTGATATGAATAAAATAAAATATTTTTAATTAAAATAAAATAAACAGATGTTTCCTGTGTCCTAAATACAGGCTGATAAGATTAGATATGTGAAATGGGTTTGGGCCTGGGATTAAACAATCTTATAAAAATTGGTATTTTTTAAAATTCACTTTTATTTTAGCTGTATGTGTGTGAATGTGTGTGTGTGTAGGTGTGTAGGTGTGTAGGTGTGTGTGTGTGTGTGGTATGGGTGGGTGGCTGGTTTTTCTTCTGTGTGTCGATGGTCAATCACTCAATCTTTCCAGCCTTGGCTTTCTTATCTTTAGAAATAGGACAATTACTTATAGTACCTCTTCCAGTAGACATGAAGAACAATGTATCCATGTGAGACTAGGAAAGTCTCACTTGCTTCAATCCATTTAGGCTTGCTGTAACAAAATACAGGAGGCTGAGTAAGTTATGAAGAAAAGAACTGTATGTTAGCTCCTGGTCCCAAAGTCCTGGAATACTGCACCTGCACCTGACTGCCTTCTGCTGAGGCTCTCCTGCTCCATGATAGCATCATGCAAATGTGGGCACACAGAAGAAACCAGCATAAGAGCAACCTTACATTATCAAAATCAGCTCTCAGAATAACTATCCAAGTGACTCCTTAGAGGAGTGTAGAACTCCTAGGACCACCTCTCGCTGGTCCTCAATTTTTAATGCTCCCCATTTCTCACTACTATAGTATTGTTATAGCTAAACTTTCCCCACCTGAGCCTTGGGGGTAGGTGTGAGCCACATCCTTACCCTGGGGGGTTCAGGAAACAGTACTAGGCCAGGAGAATACTCCAAAACTCTCAGTCCATTAACATGTCAAAATCACCCTGGCTCCCCCAAAGCTACACATTTACCTCCACTAATCCCCAAGCAGCCTGTCCTGTCCAGTCCTGTCCTGTCCTGTCCTGTCCTTCCTGATAGCCCAGAGGACTTCATCAGATATCAGAAAACCCAACCAGCACCTCAGACACTCTTGTCAAACACCCAGCTGGGGTGTGACTCTCCTCTGCCACAGTTCCATTCACTGTCAACCTCCTCATTTCAAGTGTGGTGGGGATAGAGCTGGCAAAAAAAGGGGGTTGTGGGGGTGAGTGGGTGAGAGCATGAATGCCAGCATCCAATGGACCTGAGTTTCCTGCCAGGCTTTGCTATCTGTCACAAATTGAATACCAGAGGTTAGTTTGAACTCTTGTTCCCCTCTGGTAGCACTATTTGGGGAGGCTGTGGAGCCCTGAGGAGGACTGGCTGGTGGAAGTAGGTCCGAAAGTTATGGGGTCTGTTGCATTTGTTTTCCAAGGTAAGTGTTCTTAGAACCAGGCCCAAGAGAATAAGACCAAACTTAGAATAAAAACTCCCTGCTCAAAGTTTAACAAGGTTATTTTCTGTTGCGGCTGTCACATATGGACAAATGTTTTATTCTATTACACATGCTAGCAAAAAGAGTATGCTTTCCCATAGCAAAAGGGCTGGGGAGGTTCAGGATGGAAGATGAACAAAGTGAATCTTTTCTCATTCACAAAGCTTTCCCTGAACCCCTGGCTCATGCTATACTTAGAACCACTACATACATGAATGTGTGTGTGTGTGTGTGTGTGTGTGTGTGTGTGTGTGTTTGTGTGCACGCACCTGCAAAGTCGTCAGATATTACTTATGCAGTCGTGTGCACTGATGAGCATAGAAGGTTTCTTCCTGCAGGAGAGGTTGTGTTCTCCCTCTGTACCGAATACTGAGCCCAAAGCCTCACACATGCTGAGCAGGAGCTCTGGTGTCAGGCTTTTTGTGTGTGGAGAAAGAATGGCTTGGAAACAGTTTGTTACTTTTGGAGAAACTAGCAGCTGGGAAGATGAAAAGAAACTGTTTGGCATAGTATACACAGCCGTCCAAGGGTGAGAGAGAGAGGTGCCATGGCATAAGGGTGGTTAATGTCCTTTTAGAG